>NC_139151.1:14666134-15224846 GCF_964270905.1 Leucopleurus acutus
GCAGGTGGGCTCCTAAGTTGTGGCTCATGGGCTCCTTTGGGTGCGGCATGCAAACTCTTAGTTGGGGCATGTGTGTGGGATTTAGTTCCCTGACCAGAGATCGAACCCAGGCCCCCTGCACTGGGAGCACAGAGTCTTAACCACTGCACCACCAGGGAAGTCCCTCTCCCTAAATTTCTAATGCCCACCTTGTGTTCCACTCAGACTATTACTGTGTCAACAGAAAGATGCTAGACTGCACTGAGACTGTTAAAATGATGGTGTTTACCTATTCCAAAGCATAGTATGAACCCATCCACGTCAATTTACCTTCACTGTCATGTCGTAAGTGTGTGTTGGGGGTTCTGGCTGCTGCTAATGGCAAGTATTCCTGCAAATAAAAAAATATTAATAAGTTTAGATGCATAATTTACTTTATACAAATCCAATGAGTGGTGATCCAAGAAATAACAAGTTTGGGAGGCAAAGTAAGTCCTTAAATTGGCAATTTCGAACTGGGATTCTGTGTAGTGCCGGGAAATCTGAATGTTCCACTATTCAAACACATACTACTCCATAGTGTTCGAGGTTGGTGTTTCTTTAGCGTTTGAATATTCACTGTGAATTACAGTCATTTGTATATACTTCAACAGAAGAAATGCAAAGAGAAGAGATGTGAATGTTGTAGAATGTACTGACATGAAATCAGAAACTGATCTAAGGGACTTCCCTGGTGACTCAGTGGTTAAGAATCCGCCTGCCAATGCAGGGGACATGGGTTCGATCCCTGGTCCAGGAAGATCCCACGTGCCGCGGAGCAGCTAAGCCCATGAGCCACAACTACTGAGCCCGCGCACCACAACTACTGAAGCCCGTGTGCCTAGAGCCCATGCTCTGCAACAAGAGAAACCACCCCAATGAGAAGCCCGCGCACCACAACAGAGTGGTCCCTGCTCGCCACAACTAGAGAAAGCCCACGTGCAACAACAAAGACCTGACACAGCAAAAAATGAATAAATAAAAATAAATAAATTTATTTAAAAAAAAAAAGAAACTGATCTAAAATCTGGATTTGCAAAAGTAATACCAATTTCAACAGTAAAACCAAAATCAGGGCAGGCAGACAAAATATTATCATTGTTAAAGGGGAAATGAACTTGTATGAACCAACATGTACTCTAATGCCTAACTTAAAGGTGCTTTTAGATTTTTTTTTAGCAATTCGACTGACATTAATGCAAATGAAAGAACTTTCTTTTATATCTAGAATATTGTCATGAAACAAAGATTAGACTACTAGACAGGCAATTAATTTTTTGTGTGTTTAAAATTTTCACTTTAAGAATGCTGACTTTTATTTTTTTTATTTTATTGAAGTATAGTTGATTTACAATGTTGTGTTAATTTCCACTGTACAGCAAAGTGATTCAGTTATACATATATGCATTCTTTTTCATTATGGTTTATCACAGGATGTTGAATATAGTTCTCTGCACTATACAGTAAGTAGGACCTTGTTGCTTATCCATTCTATATATAATAGTTTGCATCTGCTAACCCCATACTCCCCATCCTTCCTTCTCCCACCCCCTTCCCACTTGACAACCACAAGTCTGTTCTGTATGTCTGTGAGTCTGTTTCTATTTCATAAATATGTTCATTTGTGTCATATTTTAGATTCCCCGTATAAGTGATATCATATGGTATTTGTCTTTCTCTTTCTGACTTACTTCATTTAGTCCATCCATGGACTAAGTCCATCTCTAGGTCCATCCATGTTGCTGCAAATGGCATTATTTCATTCTTTTTTTGTTTGTTTTTATAAATTTATTTTTTATTTATTTATTTTTGGCTGTGTTGGGTCTTTGTTACTGCATGTGGGCTTTCTCTAGTTGCAGCGAGTGGAGGCTACTCTTCGTTTTGGTGCGCAGGCTTCTCACTGCACTGACTTCTCTTGTTGCAGAGCACAGGCTCTAGTGGGCAGCCACAGTAGTTGTGGCACACAGGCTTTGTTGCTCCGTGGCAGGTGGGATCTTCCCAGACCAGGTATTGAACCTGTGTCCCCTGCACTGGCAGGCGGATTCTTAACCACTGCACCACCAGGGAAGTCCCTATTTTGTTCTTTTTTATAGCTGAGTAATATTCCATTGTATGTATATACCCCATCTTCTTTATCCATTCCTCTGTTGATGGACCTTTAGGTTGTTTCCACGTCTTGGCTATCATAAATAGTGCTCCTATGAACATAGGGTTGCATGGGGGTTTTTTTTGTTTGTTTTTTGAATTTTATTTAATTTATTGTTTTATATAGCAGGTTCTTATTAGTTATCCATTTTATACATATTAGTGTATACATGCCAATCGCCCAATTCATCACACCACCACTCCCCGCCACTTTACCCCCTTGGTGTCCATACGTTTGTTCTCTACATCTGTGTCTCTATCTCTGCCCTGAAAACCAGTTGATCTGTACCATTTAGGGTTGCATGTATATATGTGTGTGTGTGTGTATATATATATATATATATATATATATATATATATATACACACTTTTTTTTTTTTTTGGCACGCGAGCCTCTTACTGTTGTGGCCTCTCCTATTGCGGAGCACAGGCTCCGGACATGCAGGCTCAGCGGCCATGGCTTACGGGCCCAGCCGCTCCACGGCATGTGGGATCTTCCCGGACAGGGGCACGAACCCGTGTCCCCTGCATCGGCAGGCGGACTCTCAACCACTGCACCCCCAGGGAAGCCCGCATGTATATTTTTGAATTATAGTTTTGTCTGAGTATATGCCTAGGAGTGGGATTCCTGGATCATATGGTAACTCTATTTTTACTTTTTTGAGAAACCTCCATACTGTTTTCCATAGTGACTGCAACAATTTACATTCCCACCAACAGTGTAAGAGGGTTCCCTTTTCTCCACACCCTCTCCAGCAAGAATGCTGGCTTTTTTTTTTTTTTTTGGTACATGGGCCTCTCACTGTTGTGGCCTCTCCCGTTGCGGAGCACAGGCTCCGGACGCGCAGGCTCAGCGGCCATGGCTCACGGGCCTAGCCGCTCCGCGGCATGTGGCATCTTCCCAGACCGGGGCACGAACCCGCGTCCCCTGCATCGGCAGGCAGACTCTCAACCACTGCGCCACTAGGGAAGCCCAAGAAAGCTGGCTTTTATTTATGTATTTATTTTTAAGGCTGGAGACCAAACCCAGAGGATTTATTTATTTATTTATTTATTTATTTTTGGCTGCACTGGGTCTTCGTTGCTGCGCACAGGCTTTCTCTAGTTGCGGTGATCGGGGGCTACTCTTCGTTGTGGTGCACGGGCTTCTCATTGAGGTGGTTTCTCTTGTTGTGGAGCAGAGACTCTAGGTGCGCAGGCTTCAGTAGTTGTGGCTCGTGGGCTCTAGAGCGCAGGCTCAGTATTTGTGGCACATGGGCTTAGTTGCTCCGTGGCATGTGGGACCTTCCAGGACCAGGGCTCGAACCCGTGTCCTCTGCATTGGCAGGTGGATTCTTAACCACTGCACCACCAGTGGAGCCCCCATGTTGACTTTTTTAAAACAAATTTATTTATTTATTTTTGGCTGCATTGTGTCTTTTTTGCTGTATGCAGGCCTTCTCTAGTTGCAGCCAGCGGGGCCTGTTCTTTGTTGCGGTGCACGGACTTTTCATTGCAGTGGCTTCTCTTGTTGTGGAGAAGGGCTCTAGGTGCGCGGGCTTCGGTAGTTGTGGTAGTTGTGGTAGTTGTGGCTCAAGGGCTCTAGAGCACAGGGTCAGTAGTTGTGGCACATGGGCTTATTTGCTCCACAGCATGTGGGATTCCCGGACCAGGGCTTGAACCCGTGTCCCCTGCATTGGCAGGCGGATTCTCAATCGCTGTGCCACCAGGGAAGCCCCATGCTGACTTTTAAATGCTAAATATTGGTAGCATTATCTCTCAATTTTTAAAATGGTTTTTGTTTGGCATTAATATGTGTTAACTTTTTAGATTGTCCTTTAGCGTTTTCCATTATCAAATGTTGTATCAGGTAGAGACCATGTTTACATGTTATTGAAATTGATCTTGTCACAATATGTTGGGTTATAACAATAATAACTGTACATTTATTATTTCGTTGCTTTTTATAGCAAGCCTCTGAAATTTTTAGTATAACCTTATCACAGAAAACTGATTCGCTGTTTATGATCACTTATTATTACTTAAAACATGTGAATAAAGTGTTATGAAAAATACAGAATAATTTATAACATCAAGAATTCCTGGTGATTTCTGGTTATTCCTGAATCCAGAAGATTGTAAATTGATAATTTTTGAAGCTGATCGTAGGCACATGAGAAGGTTCATAATACTATCATATCTGTTTTCATATCTGTTTAAAGTTTTTGTAATAAAAAGTAAAACAAAACTGGATCATGCTACATTCCTGCCTAAACTTCAGTGGCTTTCTAGTGCCTGTAAGATGAAGGCCAACTGCTTTGAAACCTTGCATAATGTTGACCCTTTCGGCTCTCCAGCCCCAAGTCATCTCACTCTCCCACTACTTTCCAGCAACACTAGCCTTCTTTCAGTTCCTCAGACTCACCACTCAAGATCTTTGCCTGTGCTGTTCACTCTGCTTAGAACACTCTCACTGTCCATATTTCCCTGGCTAACTCCTACTCGTCTTTAAATATGAGTTCCTCTTGGAGGCTTTGCTTGGACCAATCACCCCCACCTCCCACCACTAAATCTAAATGAGGTATCCCTGTGATAATCTCACACAATTTCTTCATAGCACTCAACACACTTTGTAGTTATATATTTATTCATTACTTATTGTTTTAATGACAATATCCCTCATTACATAGTAAGCACAGAGAGTGTGTCTGTTTTTCTCACCCCTGTCTTGCCTGCATCTAGCACAATGCTTGGTACAAAATAGGCCCACAGTAAATATGAGTTTAAACAATCCCAACTGTGCAACATAACAATTAGAAAATAAAGCAAAATTGTTCTTAGTGAATATAAGACAGCTGTCAGTGTTCACCAAGTTTTTTGCATTGCTCATAAACATATTCTAGAATCTCACCCAAGATCAACATTCAGCTTGCTATTTGTTGTTTCTGGAGTCTACCTTTCTTCCTAACAGCTTTAATTAAATCTAAAACTGATCCTCCAAGGTTGGCAGTGAGAGGAAAATAAGAATAGGAGACCTAAGAAACATAGCAACCAATTGCAATTCTATTTGCCTAGAATTTGAAGTCTGACTCTTGTCCCAAGATTTAGTTTTTGGTGCAAAAAAAGATGACTTAGAGCCTATAGATCTATAGATCACTATAGACCCTACGGATTTTAAAAAGACAGCAATGGAATTATGAAAAACTTTACCCCAATAAAAGTTTGACAACTTAGATGAGATGGATAAATTACTTGAAAGAGACAAATTGTAACAACCGACTCGAGAAGAAATAAAATACCTGAATTGTCCTATATCAATCAAATAATTGAATTTGGAATGAAAAATCTTCCCCTAGGCCCAGATGGCTTCCTTGTTAAACAAAATATTAGCAAATTGAATTCAGCAATAGGTAAAAAGGATAATACAACATTCCCAAGCGGATTTATCCTAGGAACCCAAGATTGGTTTGAAATCAATGAACGTAACTTACCATGTTAATAGAACAATGGAGAAAAGCCATATGATTACCTCAACAGATGCAGACAAAGCATTTGAACAAATTCAAAACCAATTTGTAACAACAATCACACAACACTCACCAAGTTTTTTTGTCCAAGATTCACTTTGTATGTAGCCTAGCTTCCTAAGTTAAGCATCTCCCTCTACGGCCAATCCTGAGGGAGTCAACACTCAACCGTGAACAAATATTTGTGAGACAGGAGAGAAGCGGGTAGGCTACAACTTTTAAAAGAAAGACATAGCTATTAAGGATACAGTATAAACTGGTTAGAACCAGCTAGGCCCAAGATGACAGAAGATTTTACTTCCAGTAGACCTTGAGCCTCATTATACATACGCTCATTGTAACATATTAGCATATGCTAAATGACATAACCCCAGGTGCTGTGACAGTTCCAAGGTCGACCATAAAAGGCCAAAAAGTGGACAGTGGCCCAATTCCTGGAAACCCCTGCCCTTTCCCCAAATAGTTGAAATTATCATACCACTTTTTAGCCTATGAAATTACCCAGCCCATTAAAACTAACCACTCTGGCACCCCGAGGCCTCTCGCCTTCTGAGTCGGCTGGTACTCGGTCTATGGAGTGTGTATCCCTGAATAAACTTGCTATCACTTTACTATGGCTTGCTCTTAAATTCTTTCCTGTGTGAAGCCAAAGAACCTCACTTGGCGGCCTGTCCCAGGGACTCACCCGAGACCTGGGACATGACCATCCTCTTGCGCCCCATTCTTCTGCAACATTTGAGTGCCTATAACAGGTTACGCAGTGTTCTAGGAGCTGAGGGTACAGCTGTGAACCAGCCGATGAAGTCTCTGCCTTATAGAGTTTGGAAATAGCTTGACTTTATTAAGGGTTCTGGGAGAATTCCTTTCACTTTCATCCTACCCATGCCAATTCTGAAAAATCCGTATGTGTGCCTGTCTTCTCTTCCCTCCCCTAATTCTCCATAATTTCTCTCAGATTATAGGGTAAATAGTGACTACACCTACAAGTTCTTTCAGTGCCCTAGGAGGTAATTTATTTGGGCTCTGGAGTCTTTTTTTTTTTTTTTGTAGCAAATAAGTCTATTTATTTATTGATTTTTAAATTGGGGTATAGTTGCTTTACAATGTTGTGCTAGTTTCTGCTGTACAGTGAAGTGAATCAGCTATATGTGTACATATATCCTCTCTTTTTCAGATTTCCCTCCCATGTAGGTCACCACAGAGCATTGAGTAGAGTTCCCTGCTACACAGCAGGTTTTCATCAGTTATCTTTTTTATACATAGTAGTGTATATATGTCAATCCCAATCTCCCAATTCATCCCACCCCCACTTTTCCCCCTTGGTGTCCATATGTTTGTTCTCTACGTCTGTGTCTCTATTTCTGTTTTGCAGATAGGTTCACCTG
The DNA here is from genome assembly GCF_964270905.1 of Leucopleurus acutus. NCBI lineage: Eukaryota > Metazoa > Chordata > Mammalia > Artiodactyla > Delphinidae > Leucopleurus > Leucopleurus acutus. Next base: position 14,673,189 of record NC_139151.1, read on the forward strand.
TACCATTTCTCTAGATTCCACATATATGCGTTAATATACACAGAGGCTCACTTATTATCTTTCCCACATCTTGCACGTCAGTTCACATTTAACTCCATTCTCCTTAGTGGAACACTAAATGGGAGAGGCATGGTTTTCTGCCTGTCACTTAAAATCTGGAGCTTTATGCCTGAGCGATAGTTAATAATTATCTTCTTCTTCTAAACACTTTTTAAAAAAGTTTTATTGAAATATGCTTCATATACAATTTAAGGTGTTTTCCTATTTAAAGTATATAACTCAGCACTTCTCAGTATATTCACAGGTTTGTGCAACCATCATGGCGATCTAATTTTAGAACGTTTTCATCCCCTCTTAAAAAGTCCCATACCTATTAGCGGTCAATCCTAAACACTTTTAAAGTGTTTTATGACTGTCCTTAGCTGGTTTATGACTGTCCTTAGCAGGTTTTCTCAAGCCTCCGTCTAGGGAGGGTCTTCCTCCTTGGTCTCAGTCTCCCTAGGACTGCTGCTGTAACTGGTGCACACATTCTCTCATACGTTATATTTGAGCTTGCCCTTCTTCTGTTTTCTTCTCTTAGGATCATAGTGGATGTTGTCTTCACAATATCCAGCCCACCTCTCCCACTCCTGATCCAAGAACTTGGGAAAAGAATGGATGCACAAGAGACTTCTCTGGCAGTCCAGTGGTTAAGACTCCATGCTTCCAATGCAGGGGGTGGGGTTCAATCCCTGGTTGGGGAACTAAGATCCCACATGCCATGCAGCACAGCAAAAAAAAAAAAAAAAAATGTATAAATGTATAAATATAGACTGCTATACCAAAACCTCATGGTAACCACAAACCAAAAATTTATAATAGATATACACACAAAAAAGAAAAAGGCATCCAACACAATACTAAAAGTTGTCATCAAATCACAAGAGAACAAAAGAAGAGGGAAAAAAAAAAAGACCTACAAAAACAAACCCAAAACAATTAACAAAATGGCAATAAGAACATACATATCAATAATTACCTTATGTGTAAACAGCTTAAATGTTCCAACCAAAAGATATAAATTAGCTGAATGGATACAAAAACAAGACCTGTTTACAAGAGACCCACTTCAGATCTAGAGACACATACAGACTGAAAGTGAAGTGATGGAAAAAGTTATTCCATGCAAATGGAAATCAAAAGAAAGCTGGAGTAGCAATATTTATATCAGACAAACTAGACTTTAAAATAAAGACTGTTAGGGAATTTCTAGGTGGTCTAGTGGTTAAGACTCTGTACTTCCACTGCAGGGGGCCCGTGTTCAATCCCTGGTCGGGGAGCTAAGATCCTGCAAGCTGCACAGCATGGCCAAAAAAGAAAAAAAATACTGTTACAAAGATAATGAATGACAGTACATAATGATCAAGAGATCAATCCAAGAAGAATATGTAACAATTGTAAATATATATGCACCCAACATAGGAGCACCTCAATATATAAAGGCAAATGTTAGCAGACATAAAAGGAGAAATTGACAGTAACACAATAATAGTGGGAGACTTTAACACCCCATTTACATCAATGGACAAATTATCCAGACAGAAGATCAATAAGGAAACAGAGGCTTTAAATGACACATTAGACCAGATGGACTTAATTGATATTTATAGAGCATTCCATCCGAAAGCAGCAGAATACACATTCTTTTCAAGTGCACATGGAACGTTCTCCAGGATAGGTCACATGCTGGGCCACAAAGCAAGCCTCAGTAAATTTAAGAAAATTGCAACCATATCAAGCATCTTTTCTGACCACAACGCTATGAGATTAGAAATCAACTACAAGAAAAAAACTGCAAAAAACACAAACATGTGGAGGCTAAACAACATGCTACTAAACAACCAATGGATCATTGAAAAAATCAAAGAGGAAATTAAAAAATACCTAGAGACAAAAGAAAGCAAAAACATGATGATCCAAAACCTATGAGATGCAGCAAAAGCAGCTCTAAGAGGGGAGTTTAAGCAATACAAGCTTACCTCAGGAAACAAGAGAAATCTCAAATAAACAACCTAACCTTACACCTAAAGCAACTAGAAAAGGAAGAGCAAACAAAACCCAAAGTTAGTACAAGGAAAGAAATCATAAGGATCAGAGCAGAAATAAATGAAATAGAGACTAAGAAAACAATAGAAAAGATCAATGAAACTAAAAGCTGGTTCTTTGAAAAGATAAACAAAATTGATAAACCTTTAGGCAGACTCATCAAGACAAAAAAGGAGAGGGCCAAAATCAATAAAATCAGAAATGAAAAAGGAGAAGTTACAATCAACACTACAGAAACACAAGGGACCATAAGAGACTACTACAAGCAACTATATGCCAATAAAATGGACAACCTAGAAGGAATGCACAAATTCTTAGAAAGGTACAATCTCCCAAGACTGAATCAGGAAGAAATAGAAAATATGAACAGGACAATCACAAGTACTGGAATTGAATCTATGATTTAAAAAGACAACACAGGGCTTCCCTGGTGGCGCAGTGGTTGGGGGTCCGCCTGCTGATACAGGGGACACAGGTTCATGCCCCGGTCCGGGAAGATCCCACATGCCACAGAGCGGCTAGGCCCGTGAGCCATGGCCGCTGAGCCTGCGCGTCCGGAGCCTGTGCTCCGCAATGGGAGAGGCCACAACAGCGAGAGGCCCGCGTACCGCAAAAAAAAAAAAAAAGACAACACAAACAGATGTAAAGATATACTGTGTTCTTGGATTGGAAGAATAAAAATTGTAAAAATGACTATACTACCCATAGCAATCTACAGATTCAGTGCAATCCCTATCAGATTACCAATGGCATTTTTCACGGAACAAGAACAAAAAATTTTTAAATTTGTGTGGAAACACAGAAGACCCTAAAGCAATCTTGAGAAAGAAAAATGGAGCTTGAGGAATCAGGCGCCCTGACTTCAGACTATATTACAAAACTACTATAATCAAAATAGTATGGTACTGGCCAAAAAACAGAAATATAAATCAATGGAACAGGATAGAAAGCCCAGAGATAAACCCACTTACCTATGGTCCATTAATCTATGACAAAGGAGGCAAGAATATACAATGTAGAAAAGACAGTCTCTTCAATAAGTTGTGCTGGGAAAACTGGACAACTACATGTAAAAGAATGAAATCAGAACATTCTCTAACACCATATACAACAATAAACTAGAAATGGATTAAAGACCTAAATGTAAGACCAGATACTATGAAACTCCTAGAGGAAAACATAGGCAGAACACTCTTTTACATAAATTGCAGCAATGTCTTTTTGGATTCATCTCCTAGATAATGGAACTAAAAACAAAAATAAACAAATGGGACCTAATTAAACTTAAAAAGCTTTTGAACAGCAAAGGAAACCATAAACAAAATGAAAAGACAATGTACAGAAAATATTTGCAAACAGTGCTACTGACAAGGGATTAATTTCTAAAATATAAAAACAGCTTATACAGGGACTTCCCTGGTGGTCCCATGGTTAAGAATCCGTCTTCTAATGCTGGGGACGTGGATTCAATCCCTGGTCGGGGAACTAAGATCCCACATGCTGTGGGGCATCTAAGCCTGCGTGCCATGACTACTGAGCCTGTGCACTCTGGAGCCCACGAGCCACAACTATAGAGAAGACCGTGCGCTGCAACAAAGAGCCTGCTTGCTGCAACGAAAGATCCCGCATGCTGCAGTGAAGATCCCCGGTGCCGCAACTAAGACCCGACGCAGCCCAAAACAATGCTTATACAGTTCAATATCAAACAAACAAACAAAAACCCAATTAAAAAATGGGGAGAAGATCTAGACATTTCTCTAAAGAAGACATACAGATGGCCAACAGGCACATGAAAAGATGCTCCACATCTCTAATTATTAAAGAAATGCAAATCAAAACTACAATTAAGTATCACCTCACAGCAGTCAGAATGGCCATCATCAAAAAGTCTACAAATAGGAGGGTTCCCTGGTAGCCTAGTGGTTAGGATACCAGGCTTTCGCTGCTGTAGCCTGGGTTCAATCCCTGGTTGGGGAATGGAGGTCCTGCAAGCTGAGCGGCACAGCCAAAAAAATAAACAACAACAACAAAAAAAGAGAAATGCATTCAATCAGTCTCTATGCAAAAAAAAATGCTGGAGTAATAAATGCTGGAGAGGGTGTGGAGAAAAAGGAACCCTCCTATACTATTGGTGGGAATGTAAATTGGTGCAGCCACTATGAAGAACAGTATGGAGTTTCCTTAAAAAACTAAAAATAGAGTTGCCATATGATCCAGTGATCCCACTCCTGGGCATATATCCAGAGAAAACTATAATTCGAAAAGATACATGCACCCCAATGTTCATAGCAGTCAAGACATGGGAGCAACCTAAATGTCCATCAACAGATGAATGGATAAAGAAGATGTGGTATATACATACAATGGAATATTACTTGGCCATAAAAACGAACGAAATAATGCCATTTGCAGCAACATGGATGGAACTAGAGATTATCATGCTAAGTGAAGTAAGCCAGATAGAGAAAGACAAATATCATATGATATTGCTTATATGTGGAATCTGAAAAAAAAGATACAAATTAACTTATTTACAAAACAGAAATAAATCCACAGACATAGAAAACAAACTTATGGTTACTAAAGGGGAAGTGGGGGAGGGATAAATTAGGAGGATGGGATTAACATATACACACTACTATATAAAAAATAGATAACCAGGGACTTCCCTGGTGGCGCAGTGGTTAAGAATCCGCCTGCCAATGCAGGGGACACGGGTTCGAGTCCTGGTCTGGGAATATCCCACATGCCGCGGAGCAACTAAGCCCGTGTGCCACAACTACTGAGCCTGAGCTCTAGATCCTGCAGGCCACAACTACTGAGCCTGCATGCCAGAACTACTGAAGCCTGTGTGCCTAGAGCCTGTGCTCTGCAACAAAGAGAAGCCACCGCAATGAGAAGCTCGTGCACCGGCATGAAGAGTAGCCCTCGCTCAATGCAACTAGAGAGAGCCTGCGCACAGCAACAGACCCAAAGCAACCAAAAATAAATAATTAATTAAAATAAAATAAAATTTTTTAAAAAAAATAGATAACCAACAAGGACCTACTGCATAGCATAGGGAACTATACTCAATATTTTGTAATAACCTATGATGCAAAAGAACCTGAAAAAGAATCTCTATCTCTGTCGTCTATCTATCTATCTATCCATCTATCCATCTATCCATGTACCTATCTATCTAAATCACTTTGCCGTATACCTGAAACTAATACAACATTGTAAGTCAACTATACTTCAATTTAAAATTTTTCAAAAAAACAAAAATTAAAAAAAAAGAAATCAAAGCATTTTCCCAGTTTACTAGAAATTATACAAAGCATCTTTTCTAATGATTGCATTAATGTTCTACTGTGGGAATATACTGAAATTTATTTAGCCAGTCTCATTTTTTGGTACCTAAGATGTTCCTATTTTTTCAGACTCATATATAACACTGCATCCTTGTGAATAACTCTTTGTATATATTTTGGATAATTTTTTAGGATAATTTAAGAGGAGAATAATTGATATGCATCACCAGATTATTTCTCTAAAAGCAGTCTCAATTTGCCTCACCACCAGCAGGACATAAGAATAGACTTTGCACTGCACACTTGCCTGCCTGCCCTGGATAGCCTTTTTTTTTTTTTCTTTTTTTAAGTTTTGCAAGTTTTGATAGATGAAAGATGGTACCTGGTTTAAAAAATTTGGTTTAAAAAATTTGCATCTCTTTTGTTATTAGTGAAGTTGAACATTTTCCCACGTGTCTTTTGGCTATATATGTTTCCTCTTTTGTGAACTGTTCAAGTTCATTTATTTTTCAGGGTGGGGGGGTGTCCTTGACCAACCTCTTAACACACGTGGGTCATTCGCTCAGAACCTACAGAAAGAGGTTTTCTAAATAAAGAGGATATTAAACAATATATAGATATCTAGAAAGGGGCTTTTCTTCATAAAATGTAGAGATTTAAAAAATGGGGTCAGAGTACAAATATTCATTTCTGAAAGGGCTGTTAGCCCTCTCTGACCAGCTCCAACAGACTGAAAAGTTGGCAAATGTAGCCTTGGGCAAAGCACTAAGGTCTTGAGGATTTCCATACTTAAAAATCTCCAAGTTTAAGTTCCCAATGTCTCACATATAACCATAAACTTAAGCTCCTTAGGACCGTGATAAAGATCTAAGTGGTCCTATATTTGGAAAGGATTTGGGATGGGGGGACTGCAAAAGTGATGCAAAGCTATTATCTATTTTCGCCCAAGGCAGGAAAAGAAAGGCTAAGCATAAACTGTCTTAGGACAGGTATGGTTTAGATATCAATAAGGACTAGCCAGTTGTCAGCCGAGTGAGTCTGTGGACCAGATCATTGTGAAAATCTGGTTACTTTGTAGGAAGAAATTGAGAATTCTTTGATAACTTTTTGTGTGTAATAGGCATGGCCTAAGGGAGATTGGGATGGGTTAACTAACCTGGATTTCAGCTGGTCCAACGAACGTGAAAGAGTATGATCTCAGAGGGCCATGACATCATCACGTCATCCAGCCATTTCTGAATCAGACCAGCCCATTAACATGCAGCAATTCTGGGCCTGAGTGGGAATCCCACTGAAGTCACACTACAAGGTGAAGGTTAAGGGGGGAATACCAGACCGGAACCTGACATTTCATTCTGCTTCCCTGGCAGGACCTTTTCAAAGAAACAAGAACTGAAATGTAGCTTGAACTGGAATGCAAAGCAGGCCGCTATTTCAGTCTGAATCATGAGTAGGGGCTGCAGTGGGCCATCCGAAACTGAGGGGCAAAAAAAAAAGAATAGCGAGGCAGGAGCTGCACATAATAAAAAATTGAAAATATCTGGGCAACAGGACAGTTCCAAGCATTAGCTACACTGGGAACTGAGCCAGGAAGCAGAATTTTATAGCATTTCCTTCCTGGCTAGAGCCATGCACCAGTGATTCCCCCGCTGTCTCTCTCTCTGTCTCTCTCCCCCCGCTCCTTCCCAGGATTCCTGCAGTCAGTCCCCTGATCTGCCGCAGGACTGCAGGACAGCGGGTCTCTTAGCACTCCTTTGCCTTGTACTGCAGTGTAGCCGTGTCACCTGGTGCTCTGCCCCTCCCCCAACCCAGCCCAGGGTCCTAGTGGCCTGCGGTGTTGCCAGGGAGCTGGCATCACCCAGATCCAGAGGGCAGAATAGTGGCTGAGGTGGCCAGCCACGTCATCTGTAACCCAGAGTGTTTATGTTCTCTGCAGTCCAGCAACGCAAGGATCTGCCAACAATCCTCAAATTTATTCTGCTTTCTTGGGCCTTCAAGAAGTGAATAGCTGTCATGAAAACAAAGCAGAGAAAGCTCTGATGGGAAAAAAAAAAAATTCAGGCTTCCTTCTTGAATTACCTTTCCTGCCTTTTTCTGCTAAGTCATCTTCCTCCCTTCCTCAGACTCCTGTGTATCTCCCCATCTGGAGAGCCTTCCTTAACCCTGGCTAAGACCTGCTCACTCAGGCTCCTGTTCATCTTTCCCATGATCATCAAAAAAGAGGTTTGGGCTTCCCTGGTGGCGCAGTGGTTGAGAGTCTGCCTGCCGATGCAGAGGACACAGGTTCGTGCCCCGGTTCGGGAAGATCCCACATGCCACGGAGCGGCTGGGCCTGTGAGCCATGGCCGCTGAGCCTGTGCGTCCAGAGCCTGTGCTCCGCAACGGGAGAGGCCACAACAGTGAGAGGCCCGCGTACTGCAAAAAAAAAACAACAACACAGTTTTTCATTCAAGGTCCAGCTACCTCCTAACCAGGGAAGCTGAAGGACTGTTTAGAGAAAGTAAATTGATTTTACTCTTAGCTTAAGTTACACATATATCTTCAGTACCTAGTAAGCACCAAATGTATGTAACTTGATTGACATCAGATGCAAAAACACCGCATGTACTTGAGAGCCAAGGCAACTTTAATTTTTATATTACCTGTGCATACGTCATTTTTGAAATCCCAGGATCTTGATTGAGACAGACCTAAGTTTAACCCTAGGCTTTCCCACTTACTAGTTGTGACCTTGGACAATTCACTTCACTTCTCTGAACTGCCTTATCATATGAAACACAGATCATAATAACATGCCTCATAAGGCCTGTCAGGGGATTATGTAAATGAGCCCCATTCACATTTGTGAACAGTTAAGCGACAGTTGCATTACTCTGTGTGTCCATATTCTTTCATATGTTCTCTCTGTACACCTCTGCTCTTTGACCATGACCCCTATGAGGGTGGGGCCAGGCTCTACCACCTGAGTCGGTTGTTGTCCAGCTGATTGATCCTACATGCATAATGCCAAGAAAACTCAGATACTGTCTCATGGTACCTGGAGTAGAGACTCGGGACAAAGGCCTGGACCGTTGATTTTGAGACCCAGGATTGATGTCTGCATAATGAACCAAGCGTGCTGCATCAGTCCGTGATACACAGTTGTGAAGTCTCAGGAAAGTCATTCATTTAATTATTTGTTTATTCACCCAGACATTTATTGAACATTTGTTATGTTGGAAAATATACAAGTTCTCTTTCCACCTAAGCTTACAGTTTAATTATTTAACCTAAAGATATAATGAGGCAATTTAATTCATATTCATTGGAAAACATTTCAGCTCTGTAAGGGAACATTGTGCTTTATTAAACAAAACCAGAACCTCCAAAGCTTAGCTCTTGAAAGAGAATATCTAGATAAGAATAACTGGCTGAACTGAATCGTGACTCTGTCCCAGGTTCCCCCTCCCTCAGCTTTGCTAAGTCTTTTTTTAATCGAAGTACAGTTGATTTACAATGCTGTGTTCGTTTCTGTGCTGTAAGTAGGACCTTGTTGTTTATCAGGTTTCCTATGTCTTTGCTGTTTCCTCTCTAACACTCTGGCCCAAGCATACATTATAAAATTTTTGCTTATCAGTGAAATTGGTCAGAGTTCTCAATAAAATATTTTACTAAAAAAAATAAGAGAGAAGAAAAGGACATCCTTGAAAGCAAAATGAAACATTGTTATGACTTTGGAAAATTGTTTGGTGGTATTTACTAAAGCTAATCACAATCATATATATGCAAGGACTCAGCAATTTCATTCCTAGGAAATGTACCCAATGTGCATTTTTTGTGTACATAGCATATCTAGGATGATAATACCAGTACTATTTGTAATAGCCAAATATTGGAAAAAACCTAAATGTCCATGTGCAGTAGAATAGACAAATTAGGGTATCTTTACACAGTAGAATACCACACAGCACCGCAACGAACATACTACAACTACAGGTAACAAATGCGTGAATCTCACCAGCGCAATGTTGAGGGTTAAACCAGACACAAAAGGGGATCTGCTGTCTGTTATTCTATTTCTCTAAAGTTCCGAAACAGGCAAAACCAATCTGTGGTGTTTGCAGCCAAGATAGTGATTGTCATTGGAACTAGTGACTGCAAGGGCACAGGGACACCTGGGGGGCTAGTAATGTTCTATTTCATTGATTTGGGTTCTGGTTACATGGGTGAAAATTCATTGAGGTATTCACTTATGATTTCTACACTTTTCTATATGTTCAGTACACATCAATAAAATGTGTTTTAGAAAATAGTATAGAACAGTCTGATTTCCTGATCATTCTACAGCTAACTCACTCATGAGCTTGGTTTGAATGATCTGTTAACCTACTCAGACCGGGCAAATACCCAGGCACTTTGCATATGTTCCTGTTTCTTCTGTCCCCTGAACACTTACTGGGAGCAGGTGTGGTCTTATTTCCCACCACACAAGAGGTAATGTCTAGACAGTTGTGTCCCCTTGGTGGCTTAGCTTACCACCCCCTTGGGTCTTCTAGCTAGTTCCTGTCTCCCAACCAAGGGATTTTCCCGACCCCAGATTGATAGGACTATGGTAAACGATTCAGTGAATAGGCATATCTTTTGGGTGAGATCCCAGCCCCCGTATCCAAGAGTGGCTATGCCCCTAATATAGATGCAATAATAAAGTAATGCTTTAACAAAACAATAGTTATTGCATTCATGCCATAATTTCTCCCCATCTTTTATAATAAGTTTTATGAGGGCAGGGTTTTGTTTTATTTTACTCATGCTGCTATAGCCCTAGCATATAGAACAGTCCCTGGCACATAATAGGCACTCAATTAAAATGTTTTGAATGAAATAATTATTCTCAAAGAAAAGAAGCATACACAGAGGATAAGAGTGTGTGTTCTAGAATTAGACTGCTTAGGTTCAAATCCTAGTTACACCACTTGCCAGCTGTGAGATGTTGGACAAATTATTTATTCTATCCATGCCTCATTTTTCCCATCTGTAAAATGGAGATAGTACTGGTATATCTTCCTCTTAGAGTTACTATGAACTTTAAAGAACACATGTAAAGATAATGTATGGAACAGTTTGGTGACCACTATGTCAAAAGTGGGCTGGCCTATCTCTTAGAAATGCAAGAAAATTGAAGTCTTCTGACCGTCTGTGTGACATACAATAGAATAAGTAATAAAAAGAAATGTTAATAAAAACAAAATTAGTGACATGAAGAAAACTTTTAAAAATATTAAAATTCAAGAACCCAGCAAGATTTTTTTGTAGGTATGGACAAGCTTATTCTAAAATTTATATGGGAAGGCAAATGAGCTAGAATAGCTAAAACGATTTTGAAAAAGAAAGGTGGGAGGAATCACTCTGTCTCATGTTAAAGCTTATGAGATAGCTACAGACTCACTATAAAGCTACAGTAATCAAGACAGCGTGGACTGATAGACACGTAGATCAATGGAACAGACCAGAGGACCCAGGAATAGACTCACAGAACTATGCCCAACTGAATTTTCACAAAGTGACAAAAGCAATTCAACAGAAGAAGTATACACTTTTCAATAAATGGTGCTGGAGAAATTGCACATTCATTGTCAAAAGAAAGACAAAGAAGAACCTTTACCTAAATCTCACATCTTATACAAGAGTTAATTCAAAATGGATCATGAATTTAAATGTAAAATATGATATCCGGAAAAGACAAAAACTCTAATTAGAAAAGATACATGCACCCCAATGTTCATAGCAGCACAATTAAAAATAGGCATGATATGGAAGCAACCTAAGTGTCCATCAACAGATGAATGGATAAAGAAATGTGAGATATGTATACATATATATCTACACACACACACACACACACACACACACAATGGAATACTACTCAACCATAAAAAAGAATGAAATAATGCCATTTGCAGCAACATTGATGGACCTAGAGATTATCGTACTAAGTGAAGTAAGTCAGACAGAGAAAGATAAATGTCATATGATATCACTTATATGTGGAATCTAAAAAAATGATACAAATGAAATTATTTACAAAACAGAAACGGAGTCACAGACATAGAAAACAAACTTATGTTTACCAACAGGGAAGGGGGAGATAAATTAGGAGTTTGGGATTAACAGATACATACTACTATATATAAAATAGATAACCAACAAGGACCTACTGTACAGCACAGGGAACTATATTCAATATCTTGTAATAACCTATAATGGAAAAGAATCTGAAAAGGAATATATATATATATATACACACACATATATGTGTGTGTATATATATATCTGAATCACTTTACTGTACACCTGAAACTAACACAACATTGTAAATCAACCATGCTTCAATAAAAAATAAAAAATAAATGTAAAATATGAAAAAAGTCAATCTCTGTATGATTCCATTGATATGACATTCTCAAAATGACAAAACTATGGAGATGGTGAGGTGATTGATGGTTGTTAGGGGACAGGGATGGTGTATGTGTGTGTGTATGTGTTGCTCACAAGTATAAAGTGATAACACAAGGGGGTTCTGTTGTGGTGATAGAACAGTTCTTTATCTTGATTGTGGTGGTGGTTCCATGAATCTGTGTGGTTTAAAAATTTCATACAACTACACACCTGTGAATGAACGCATACTAAAAATGGCAAAAGCTGAATAAGGTCTGTAGTCTAGTTAAAAGTATTGTTCCAATGTCAATTTCCTGGTTTTCATATTGTAATACAAGTATGTGAGATGTCACCATTAGGGGAAGCTGGATGAAGGGCAAACAGGACTCTGTATTCTACTGCTTCAGCTTTCTGGGAGTCTACAATGGTTTCAAAATAAAAAATTTTTAAAAGTGTAAAACAAAAGGGTTAATCTCCAAAATTTACAAGCAGCTCATGCAGCTCAATATCAAAAAAACAAACAACCCAATCCCAAAATGGGCAGAAGACCTAGACATTTCTCCAAAGAAGTAATACAGATGGGCAACAAACACATGAAAGGATGCTCAACAACACTAATCATTAGAGAAATGCAAATCAAAACCACAATGAGGTATCACCTCACACCAGTCAGAATGGCCATCATCAAAAAATCTGCAAACAATAAATGCTGGAGAGGGTGTGGAGAAAAGGGAACCCTCTTACACTGTTGGTGGGAATGTAAATTGATACAGCCACTATGGAGAACAGTATGGAGGTTCCTTAAAAAACTAAAAATAGAACTACCATACAACCCAGCAATACCATTACTGGGCATATACCCTGAGAAAACCATAATTCAAAAAGAGTCATGTACCACAATGTTCATTGCAGCTCTATTTACAATAGCCAGGACATGGAAGCAACCTAAGTGTCCATCGACAGGTGAATGGATAAAGAAGATGTGGCACATACATACAATGGAATATTACTCAGCCATAGAAAGAAATGAAATTGAGTTATTTGTGGTGAGGTGAATGGACCTAGAGTCTGTCATACAGAGTGAAGTAAGTCAGAAAGAGAAAAACAAATATCGTATGCTAACACATATATACGGAATCTAAAAAAAAAGATTCTGAAGAACCTAGGGACAGGACAGGAATAAAGACGCAGCCGTAGAGAATGGACTTGAGGACACAGGGAGTGGGAAGGGTAAGCTGGGATGAAGAGAGTGGCATGGACATATATGCACTACCAAATGTAAAATAGCTAGCTAGTGGGAAGCAGCCACACAGCACAGGGAGATCAGCTCGGTGCTTTGTGATCACCTAGAGGGGTGGGTTAGGGAGGGTGGGAGGGAGACACAAGAGGGAGGAGATATGGGGATATATGTATACGTAGAGCTGACTCACTTTGTTATAAAGCAGAAATTAACACACCTGGGCTTCCCTGGTGGCGCAGTGGTTAAGAATCTGCCTGCCAACGCAGGGGACACGGGTTCAAGCCCTGGCCCAGGAAGATCCCACATGCCGCGGAGCAACTAAACCCATGCACCACACTACTGAGCCTGAGCTCTAGAGCCCACAAGCCACAATTATTGAGCTCACGTGCCACAACTACTGAAGCCTGCATACCTAGAGCCCATGCTCCGCAACAAGAGAAGCCACGACAATGAGAAGCCCACGCACTGCAACGAAGAGTAGCTCACACTCACCGCAACTAGAGAAAGCCCGTGCACAGCAACGAAGATCCAACACAGCCAAAAATAAATAAATAAATAAATTTATTAAAAGAAATTAACACACCATTGTAAAGCAATTATACTCCAATAAAGATGTTAAAAAAGAGAGAAAAAAAATAAAACTGACAGGCAAAAAAAAAAAAGTGTAAAACACTTCTCACAGCACGTGATACAATAGTAGGTGCTCAATAAACATTAACTATTATTCTCTTTTTAAATTATTGTCAATATTATTATGACAAGAGGAGAATTACTCATTCACACTCTTTTCCTGGCACAGAGCAATCAATCAATAAATACTTGTTGATTAAATGAATGAATTATAGGTATGGGGGAAAGACGGAAGAGTGATAGATTTTAAAATTGGAAGCAGCCTTCATGGAACTTCCATTCTAAAGGAAGAAACAGACATGAAAATAACTAAACATAAGGCTTCATGGAGGTTGTGGCTTTGAACTGAGACTTGGAGAATAAGTAGATGGAGAAGAAGGATGAAGAATATAATAGGAGATGAGAATATAAAGGAGATTGAGGAGGGTTTTGAATGTTGCTAAAGAGTATGGTCCCTTATTCTGCAGGTGAAGGAGTACGATTAAAGAGTATGTGTAAGATAATTCCAGTGGCAGTGTGAGGCATGGATAACCAGGGAAAGAGTGTAGGCCACCTGAAAATATATAGTCCCCTACTAGGAGATTACAGTTTAATTCTGAGTTGACAAGGATATATTTATGTTAACATGTCAGCAGTCACATGGCTATGACTAATTTTTCTCTGGTCTGGGTAGACTTTTTAGAGGAGGTGAATCCTGACCTTTTACAAGAAGGAAGTAAAAAAGATGGAGGAAGGGTGTTCCAGGCATCTCCATTTTGAGTTATATCTACTTTCTAGAATTCCAGGACTGAATGGAAATGAAGTCAGTGTACATTACCCCAGACAAATAGGTGCCTTGCAGAAAAAAAAAATTAAGGTATTAAATCTAAAAACAAGTGATTTCTATAAAACTAATACAAAGAAACTCTGCAAGAAGCTCTCCTGTGGCAGAGTTAAGGATGTTGTAATTTGAGGATTTGCACTTCACTTTATTTCTCCACCCGGCCTATTTCCTGTTTCTAAGGTACTTTGGTTGCCATGGAAACATAAACAAACATAACTACTTTCCTCTAGTTGGACTGCTGAATTCCACCCTGAGCTCTACCCCTCTGCTTTCTCTCTCATGGCCACTTCCCACAACACTGCAGTTAACCATCACCTTTTTCTACCCACCTACCTACCCACCTCCTCCCTGCCCCATTAACTTTCTCTCCCAATCTCCCTCTCCTGATGTGGTAGCACTCTTGAGTGTATGGATAGCTATTTGCCTGCCAACTTATACATTCTTTGTGCGAACTAACCTCTCACCAGTGGGATTGCCTCCTGCAAAGACTTCCATTTTCTTTGTGGAGTTATACTGATTGGAATTAAGAATACCTTGGGTATTGACATTTTGTTTCCTATTAAATAGCTGTATAAGGAAATAGTAATACGAGTAGGAAGATGAACAGCACAAAGCCTCAAGGAATTAGTGAGATGCATAGAAATTCATACAAAATAGTGACTCAAAACAATGAGTGACCTAAGTAAAATTAAGAATTAGAGGAAATGGATTGAGGGGAGCAATCAAAGTCTGGACAGTTCATAAATGAACTATGTGTTTCATTTAAGAGAAAGAAACCATTCTTTCTCTTTCCTTCTCATTCTCCCTCTTCTTCCTAATAGAGTCATAACTTGGGACATGATGTGAAGTATGGTGACATTCCTAATGGGATGCAATACAGATCAGCTGGGGAGGAGATCTGACTCTGAACAGAAACTCCTGGAATGTCCTATAGCAACTGGTGGACCTAATGTCAGAGCTGTTTGTGATACGGGAGAATGGGTGAAACATTTCATCTTCTGTGATAAGCACTGTCAGCATGAAAAACCTTCTTGTGCTTTGTGCTGCCAGGAGCAGGTCCCACCGACACACGCCCTACTATTGAGGAAACTGCAAAAGAGAACTCAGAAGATTGAACACAGATCTCCTGTGAGAGATGTATTTACATGCTATATGTAGATAAAGTGAGTATATTTTTAGAGTAGCAAGTTCTGGCCAAGCAAGTTTAACGTGAAAACATGAGTATTGCCCTACTTCAACAGACCCACCCAATCAATATTCTGTGTTTGAGAGTGGAAGTGAAAACTTAATTATTGTGAAGAGCTTATTGTATAAATGACTGATTTAGTTCTCATAATACACTGTCTTGTAATAAATCTACACCATGTTCCCTATGAGATTAATTTTCCTCTAGGACAGAGTCCCTGTGAAATCACCAGCTATCTGGGAACTTGGAGAAAAGTCATTCTAGATTGACAAGTTAAACATGTAGGCAAGCACTGATTTTTTTTAACGTATAGAAAAATTTTCTAAATTGGTAACAATAGGGTATAATAAAATTTGTAAAACTGTTTGTACACCAAATGTCTCAGAATGCTGCACTTCTAAAGTTTTTTTTTTAAATTAATTTATTTATTTTTGACTGCGTTGGGTCATCGTTGCTGCTCACGGGCTTTCTCTAGTTGCGGCGAGCGGGGGGCCTCTCCTCATTGTGGTGCACGGGCCTCTCATTGCGGTGGCTTCTCTTGTGGCAGACCATGGGCTCTAGGGCGTGTGGGCTTCAGTAGCTGTGGCGCACAGGCTTTGTTGCTCCGTGGCGTGTGGGATCTTCCCAGACCAGGGATCAAGCCCATGTCCCCTGCACTGGCAGGCAGATTCTCAACCACTGCATCACCAGGGAAGTCCCCTAAAGGTTTTATGTAGTCCCCTTATAGTTTTTCTTGTCACTTTCCGTGCTATTGGCGCCCACTTCCCTTTGCTCTTAGGGTAGGGCTTACTTATCACAGACTGTCTTCCCTTATAGTACAGTTTCTAATTTGCTACAGGCAGATGATAATTGTCACTTACATTTGAATCACCCTTCAGCAATTATAAAGTGCTTATCTGACCTTTGAAGTTGACATCATTGTCTGTCAGTCATAACCCTAGGGCCTGGCCTGGCCAATCATAATATTCCATCTCTCTCACCAATGACTGGTTCAGGGATGGGCACATGTCCCTAGCTGGGCCTATTGAATCTGTCCTAGGATTTTTGTCAGGGTGATCAAGAAAGCAGTTCATCTGAAGTTTATCTTAATGCTATAAAATCAGGTAAACCTGGAGCTGCCCAAGTCTATCTTATGGCCTATGAAAAGATCCTAACATAGAGAGAACAGCTGAGAGATGGAGGGAGATAGACCTGCGAACAACATCGTTTGAACATCTGAATCCTGGACTTTTCAGCTTGTATGAGGGCCTGCACCCAGTCCACCATGCACATCCATTTTCATTTCTATTTTGTTGTGTTTAAACTGGCTTGACTTAGGCTTCTGGGTTTCTCTCATTTGTAACCAAAAGAATTCTGGCAAATACAAACTTCCCATCAACACTCTGAGATAATAGGGATATTATTACTGGTTTTACAGGCTGAGAAACTAATGACTTATTCCATAAATGAATACACGTCATTGTAAATAGAAAAAGAACTTCAACCCAGGTCTCACTCTCACACTTTCACATTTCTTAATCTGGAGCTTTTTAAAAAATTTAAAAAAATTTTTTTGCTATATTAAATTCCTTTTCAAATAGCCAAATGTGTTAAAATTGCATATAAAACAAGAGAAAGTATGCTCTGAGAAAGGGCCCACAAGTAAGACATCATGGGGTGATCAATGCTTCGTGAGCACTTGGGGACAGATTTGCTGAGGCCAGACTCCAATATAATGCACCCCGCAGCATGTCAGAAACTCTCACCATTCAATGAAAGATTCCAGTCAGTAGGGGCTCCAGGACTTCCTGGGGGACAGATTTTCAAAAATAAAGACTCTCAAAACAAGTTTTCAACAGAGTTTTAATTTGAACATTTTTCCCCAGGATAAAGTCTCTTTCTCCTCCCTTCCTTCCATCCTTCCTTTTCTTCCCTCTTCCTTCCTTCCTTCTTTTCTTTCCTTCCCTTTCTTTGTTTCCTTCTTTCTTCCTTCCTTCCTTCCTCCCTCCCTCCCTCCCTCCCTCTTCCTTCCTTCCTTTCTTTTCTTTCTTTCTCTCTCCCTCCCTCTTTCTCTCTGTCTCCCTCTTTCTCTCTGTCTGTCTCTTTCTTTCTTTCTGGCCACATGCACAGCTCGTGGGATCTTAGTTCCCTACCAGGGATCGAACCTGGGTCCATAGCAGTGAAAGCGTCTAACCACTGGACCGCCAGGCAATTCCCTCTCTCTCTCTTTCTATTTTTTGGTTTCTTTCTATTTTTTAGTTTTCGTTCTAGAAAAGAGTCTGAAAGACTTATTACAAAAAACAAAAAATGTAGCCTCTTGTTCCCTCCACCCCACTTTCTTGCCTCACTTTTTGCTCTTTTAACTGATTCCTTTGTATTTTCCAGCATATTTTGAATAACATGTTTAGACTGCTACTTACCGATTTTTCTGTTTTAGATTATTATCTATTGGCTTCCCCATTATGAAGATGAAGATTTATCTCTCTTTTACACACGCCATCACTACCACCACCATCATCACCACTGGTTTATATGTGCCATTCCCCTTTCCCTAATATAATTATATCATAATTTTGGTTACTTAGTCTTATTAAGATTATTAAGTCATTAAGGCTATGTAAATGCTATTCACAAGTGAGTCATATAATGTACTATGATTAGTGTTCCTTTCTTGCAAAACTTTTTGTTTCCCGTAAGTTAATAATTAACATTTTTGTTTGAATGCTTAGTTTTCTAGTTCATCTCCAAACTTTCCCCCAGCCATTACATCCTCACTCAATACATTAAGTGCTTTGGGGGTTCTAGTGCTTTCATTTGGCAACATCTCTCCAGGAGCCATTGGACCCACTCCAATCCAGACTGGTTGCTGTGACCCCAGCTGCACAGTATCTGCCCAGGATCTCTTTTCACCATCATCCTGTGATTCCCTTCACCTTTCTCTGTGTTGTGACTTTCCAGTCCATGTTTTCCTCCTTGATTTATTTCTTCATTTTGGTGAAGTACATCCCTTAGTAGCTTCCTGAATACAGCTACAATTTCCTGTAGTTGGGAAATTAATTTTTGGAGACTTTGCATGCTTGAAAATGTCTTTGCTTTCCTACTTCATTGATAGTTTGGCTATATTTGGGATACTAGGTTATAAATAATTTTTCCTCAGAATTTTAAAGGTATCTCTTCATTGCCTTCTAGCTTCTAGTATGACTGCTAATAGGTCTGAAGTCATTTTGATTCCTAAGTCTTTCTTTGTGGCCTATTTTTGATTAGTTTTGCTCCTAAATCTTTCTATGTGGCCTACTTTTGATGAGTTTTGTTTCCTTTCTGGGACCTGTTCTTCTCTTTATCCCTGATTTTCTGATGTGCCTTGATGATGTAATGTGCCTTGTTGTGGGTCTGTTTTCATTCACTGTGCTGGCACTAGGTGGGACATTTCAATGTGGTAAGTCCTTCAATTCTGGGGAATGTTTTCTTTTCATAAATTTTATTTATTTATTTTTGGCTGCGTTGGGTCTTTGTTGCTGCGCGCAGGCTTTCTCTAGTTGCGGCGAGCGGGGGCTACTCTTGGTTGTGGTGCATGGGCTTCTCATTGATGTGGCTTCTGTTGTTGCAGAGCACGGGCTCTAGGCACACAGGCTTCAGCAGTTGTGGTGTGCAGGCTCAGTAGTTGTGGCTCGTGGGCTCTAGAGCGCAGGCTCAGTAGTTGTGGTGCACAGGCTTAGTTGCTGCTCAGCATGTGGGATCTTCCTGGGCCAGGGCTTGAACCCATGTCCCCTGCATTAGCAGGCGAATTCTTAACCACTGTGCCACCAGGGAAGCCCCTGGGGAATGTTCTTTAATTGTTCATTTGATAACTTTCTCCTCTCTGATTTCTCTGTTCTCTTTCTTGAGTACCTGTTTAGATGCTGGATCTCCTGGTCTAATCCAATTATTTTGGGGCTTATTTTGTTTTTGATTTTTACCCCTTTATAATCTATCTTTGTCTTTTTTTTTTTTTTCTGTAAGATTTCCCCAACTTTGTCTTGTAAACTTTCTGTTGCGTTTTTTTTTTTTTTAATTTCTGCTATCAGACAAAGACAAATACTGTATGGTTTCACTTATATGTAAAATCTAAAAAACAAACCAAATGAATAAAACATAACAAAATAGAAACAGAGTCACGGATAGAACACGCAGGTGGTTGCCAGAGGTGAAGGGGGTGGGGGGGGGAAGAAATAGCTGAGGGAGATTAAAACGTACAAACTTCCAGTTGTAAAATAAATGAGTCACGGGTGTGAAATGTGCAGTGTGGGGAATGTAGTCAATAACTACGTAATATCTTAGTATGGTGACAGATCGTAAGTAGACAAAAAAATTCTGCTGTCATATTTTTAATTTACAGCAGTTATTTCTTGTTTATGAGTTTCTTTTTATAGCATACTGTTCATTAATTTGATCCCCTTATTTCTCTGAGGATATTAGTGATAGATTTTTAATTTAATTTCTGTTTTTATCATGAAAGAAGTTTAAATTTTCAAAAAACTGTGAGAATAGTTTAAAGAAATTTTTTCTTGGATCATTTGCGAGTAAATTGCCAACATGATACCCATCATCACCAATACTAGTATGTGTGTATTTCCTCAAACAAGGCCATGCTTCTACCTAAGAAAATCATTAGAATCAGCAAATTAATACTGATACATGATTGCCATCTAATCCACAGACCACCCCAGTTAAATTTCTCCAGTTGTCCCAATGCCGCCTTTTATAACAAAGGAGCCAATCTAAGACCATTACATCGCACTTATTGTCCTGTCTCTTTAGTTTCTTTTAGTCTAGAACAATTATTCCACTGTTTCTTTGGCTTTCATGACCTTGACAGTTCTTTTACAGGCCAGTTATTTTGTAGAATGTCCCTCACCTTGAGTTTCCTCATGATTGAATTCAGGTTATGCTTTTGGGGGACAAGAATAGCATAAAAGTGATGTGGTGTTCTTTTTATTACCTCCTGTCAGATAATAACTGGTTTCAATTTGTCCCATTATTGAGACTATTTTTGATCACTTGATTAAGTGGTGTCTGCTAGGTTTCTCCATTGTGAAGTTACTCTTTTGCTCCGTGTAATTAGTAAGAATTTTGTGAGGAGGTACTTTGAGACTGTGTATATATTCTGCTCCTCATCAAACTTTTACTCACTAGTTTTTTTGACTGAATGAATTTTTACTATGATGGTTGCCAAACGGCGATTTTCCAATTTATTATTCCTTAATTTTTTAATTACAGTAAGGAAAAATTTTCTCTTCTGCCCATTCACTTATTTATTCATTTTTTATATCAGTACGGACATATATCTTCCTATTTTATTCAATGGATTATATGACCTTTGACTATCATTTTATATATTTTTTTTTTTAATTTTTTTTTTTTTTGTGGTACGCGGGCCTCTCACTGTTGTGGCCTCCAGTTGCGGAGCACAGGCTCTGGACGCGCAGGCTCAGTGGCCATGGCTCACGGGCCCAGCCGCTCCGCGGCATGTGGGATCTTCCCGGACCGGGGCACGAACCCGTGTCCCCTGCATCGGCAGGCGGACTTTCAACCACTGCGCCACCGATGCTCAAATTTTGTTAATGAAAGTCCCCATCAAGCTCCTTCTATGTTCTTTTGATATGTCTCCGTCACTCTTTAAGCACCTCTTTATTTCTGACACAGAAACGTGGTCCAGGTTTATCTTGTACTTTCCCTATCTCAACCCTGGAATCAATCATTTCTCCAAGGGTCCCTGGTTTCTTTTAGTAGAGGATGGTATTTAGAGACTAAGATTTGGGCAGTAGAGGTGTTCATTGCCATTGGAGTAATGCTGTTTCCAAGCTCTCTCTCAGTGGATGAAGCTAGAGAATATGTGTATCAAAAACCCCACTTGCAAACACTCACCTCCCCTGGACCCCAGTTGTTCTCCTTATTCTGCTTAGGTACCCATAACCTGTTTTGGGCCACTGTCACATACAGCCTCCCACCCCACACAGATGCTATCTTCCCTCCACTTGGGCTCCAACATATCACACGGGTTGTGGACATGACTCCTTACTCTGCTCAGATTCTGACCTCCCAAGCTGTATAGCTGCCTCTGCTTCCCCTGGTCAGACACCCTCCTTGCCCTGCCCAGGCGCTGACACCAAGCTTGGGGCTATTGCCACCCACCCGTCAATGCCTGATGGCCTCTTTGACTCATCTGGGCTCTAATACACTGGTAGGTTACTGCTGCTGCCACTCCCACTCCCTCTGCAAATATTTTCTTTATCCCACTTGGGCTCAATACCTGTGTGGATTCCTTGTCACTCTACTTAGACTCCAACTCCCCATACTTGGCTGCCAATGCCACCACCCCTGACCCCCACCCCACAGAAGTCCTGCTCACCTGCTCTAATACTCTCCCAGCCCCTCATAGATAACCTACTTGCTCATGCCGGTCTAATGGCTTTGGGACTAAATTAGTCAAGAGGAATGGAAGACAGGAAGACAGGAAGTAGGTTTCTACCTAGTCTATTTTCTTTAAGTAGCTTTTTTCTGTTTGTTTTGGTCTCTCTTTCATATAAGAGGACATTCTCAGATACCTAGTGATTCTTGGTCGTCTTGGGGGGGAGGTGGAGGGGGTGTTTGCTTATCATTTGGACACTTTACTGATCTTGCAGGGCTATTTCACTGAGGAATGTCCAAAGGCTACATCTTTAGATCTTGTCTCTTTTATCTGCTCCAGAAACTAAACCTCCAGCTTTCTGTTGGAATGAGGGAAGAGGGAGGAGCTGTTGCCCAGCAGCTTGGAGTCAGCGAGGGGGTCTGGATGTCTAACAGCATTTTAACCGGACTTTCAACCAACCTCCTGTTTATAGTCCCTTCTCACCGCAACTTCCAGAGGTACCCGTGTCAGCAGCTCCTGAGCCTTTGAAAGTTCTGGGTGAAAATATAGTTGCTTCTTGGACTTCTCTGTCAGTTAGGACACCAGTTTCCTGGCTCTGCTAACCCGGTTACCATTCATCTCCTCTCCTGTCCTTTTTGTTCTTAAGAAGTGTTTTTTAAAAGTCTCTTTTCTGTCATTTGAGTAGAGTTTTGAAAGGAAGTGGAATTAAGTGTGTGTTTAATCTGGCACCTCTTACTGGAACTCCAATTTGAACTTTCAGGCTTTTAATTTGCCTTCATGACTCAGTATCGAGGGTCAAAAGCCCAAATACAATTCTTTTGGATTGCGTGTTCTTTTAATCCTTCATCCTTTTACTTCTTTGTGTTTCTTTCCGTTTGGTTCTTCTTACCATTGACCTCTTTGCCATCTCTTTCACTGTGTCCTATACAATCCTCATTGCAATAACAGCAATAACAGTAATAAAGAAATCTTGACTTCTCCCTGTTGACAAAAAATTAATCAGTCAATCTAAGAAATGGAAAATTTTTTTCGAGCCAAATTGAGGATTACAACTTGGGAACAGCCTCTCTGAAAGCTCTGAGAATGGTTCAGCCTGTTAAAGGTCAAAGTACAGTTATATAAGTTTTTGAGACAGAGGGCTCTACATTAAATGAGGTATTATTGACAGTACACAATCCAGATTGTGGGTCATCGTGGCCCCTTACAAGATTTAAGAAGCAAGGCTATCTCCCAAGTTGCAACCCTTGATGAGATCAAGAAAGAATGTTATCTCCTAAGGATGTCTGGTTAATGCAGATGTACGATACATACTAAAGGGGAAGGAGGAGGCTCAAATGGATAAAGAAAAGTTTTATGTTTAAATTTTCCTTGTCATGCCATAAAATATGAATTTTATTTCATCATCCCTTAGCCACACATCAAATTTATCCCCAAGGCTAAATTCTTGATTCTTCCTCCTAAATATCTCTAGAGCCTGCTACTTCTCTCCCTCAACACTTGATTCTCACTCAAACCTTCATTTCTCACCTGTACCTTCTGATCTTCCTGCCTCTAGTCCAGCTCCATTTTATGCATCTAATTTCTTTTTCTAAAATACAGATGTGATCGTGGCACTTTCCCAGGGTCATGGTCATGGTTTTAAAATTCAAATTCGAATGCTTTCAGGTGAGTGTGTACTCTGGAAGTCTTTGCAGGCCCCATCACTTCCTCTAGGACATTTTTTTAGGCCACCTGCCTTCCCCTAAAGGCATTTGAGCTTCTGATCCCCTGCTTTAACCATTTTCCATTGCCATAGGGTAAACTACAAACTCTTTATCTGACCTACAAGACCTTCATGATCTGGCCCTGCTCACCTCTCTCCAGCCTCATCTTTCCCCATAACTCTGTTCTCCAACCTGAACTACTGAATACTTTTACTTGAAATTTGCCAAACTGCATCTTGCCTCAGGGCTTTTTGTGTGCTATTCTCATTCTCCCCTTCCCATTCATCTGGCTGATTCTGACTCACACCTCAGTTTCAATTTAGACATAATTTCCTTTGGGGAGCCCTACCAGTTATTTGCCCTTCCTGCTGGCTCTCACAGGGAACTCTGTCTACTTCTTCTATAATAGCACTTATCACACAATATTCTAATTACCTGTTTATTGTTCTATCTCCAAAATGTATCTCAGTATTTGACACATAGGAGACCCTCAATAAATATTTCTGAATTAATAAATACATTTATTTAGTAGCTAATGATAGGTCAGGCCCTGGGATAAGCTATATATAAATATATAGATATTTATATACCCCCCCCCCCCACACACACACAATCTCCTTTTGTCCTCACAATAACTCTGGATGTGGATATTATTATCATGATAATACACATTTTCTAGGTGAGGAAATTAAGTCTCAGAAAAATAAAGAAACGTGGCCTAAATCATATAGCTATTAAGCAACAGATCCAGGATTCAAATACAAGTCTGCCTGATCCTGAAACCTTGCTCCCAACCATTTAGGTTGCTACATCTTTAGTCTAGTTCAGGAAACAGCCATCCATGCCTTCCTGGACCAAGTCCTAGCCTGCCCCAGGCACTTGCTCTCTCCCAGTCCCCTTGTAAGCAGTCCACTCACTCTTTCATGATCTGTTGTGCACACAGCCAGGAGACAGAGCGGCATTCTCATGGCATCCCATAGCTTCTCCCAGGTAGGGTTGTCAGATTTAGCAAATAAAAATTCAGGAAGCCAAGTTAAATTTGAATTTCAGGTAAATAAGAAATTATTTTCTTGTCTATGTCCCAATGCAATATTTGAGACATATTTATATTAAAAACTTATTCTCTGCTTATCTGAGATTCTAATTTTTAACTGTGTGTCTTATATTTTATCTGGCATCTCTGCACCATTGTCCTTCCACCTTCTCTGAAAGCCCCTCTACTTTCAAACCATCCTGCTCACTGTCATCATTTGTTCAACACATACTGAAAAATCAGATACTGACTTGCTGTGATACCACACATCCCCTACAGGGAATATAGAGAAGTCACTACCTTATCAGTATTTAGCGCTCTATTTTTTTTTTAATACATATCACTGAGCACATAAACATGCCTTCACAATAATTGTCAGCCCTATTTTCCCTTCTCAGAATCACCCTATTTTTCTCCTCTACTCAGCTCAGATTCTTAAAAGACTGGTCTCCACTTCCTCACCTTCCATTCATTTGAAAGATAGGGTAAAGAAGAGTGATTAAGAATATGGATTTTACTGTCAGAATACTTGGGTTAATATCCAAACTGACTCTTGCTATTAGTAACCCAAAGAGCTTGATCTCTCTAAGCATCAATTTCCTTGCCCATAAAAAGAGATAATAGTGCCTGCCTCACTTCAGAGGGTTTCTGTGAGCATTAAATTAGATCATTCATATAAAACACTTAGCACATGCCTGCAGATAATAAACATTCAATAAACATTAGTATTATCCAACTGAAATCTATATTCTGCCTAGTACTCTACTGAAAATGCTCTGGCCTACGTTATCAATGACCTTGTAATTGTCAGATCCAAGGGTAGTTTTTGGTCCTCATCTTGCTGAACTCTTGTGACACTTGGCACTACTTCTTTCTTTTCTTTTTTTCTTTTTTAATATTTATTTATTTATTTGGTTGCGCCGGGTCTTAATTGCAGCAGGCAGTTCCTTATTTGCAGCTCACAGGCTCCTTAGTTGCAGCAGGCGGGCTCCTTAGTTGTGGCATGCGAACTCTTAGTTGTGGCATGCATATGGGATCTAGTTCCCTGACCAGGGATTGAACCCAGGCCCGCTGCGTTGGGAGCTCGGAGTCTTAACCACTGTACCACCAGGGAAGTCCCACTACTTCTTTCTTGAAGTTCCCTCTCCCTTTCTTCCCACTTTCTCCTTGTTTTCCTTGGCCTGTCTCTTCTTCTCAGACTTCTTTGCCACATCCTCTTCTTCTGCCTGACTCCCCTGATGTGCTCTTCCTTGAGTTTATCCTTCGTCCTTCTGCCTCAGTCCCACCTACCTTTCCTGGGACATCATTCCCACTCCTGTTGTTTTAACTCTCCCTCTACGAAGAAGACATGTTTCCTTTTTCCAGTTCTGACCTCTCCTCTGACTTTCAGTTCCATATCTCCAGATAGATGCCTACAATAGACTGAATGGTTGCTTCCCTCCAAAATTCATATATTGAAATTCTACTCTCAATGTGGTGGTATTTGGAGGTAGGACCTTTGGGAGGTAATTAAGTTATGAAGGTGGAGTCCTCATGAATGGGATTAGTGCCCTTATAAGAAGATGCCAGGGAGCTAGCTAGCTCTTTTTTCTACCATGTGAGGATACAATGAGAAGTCAACTGTCTGCAACCTGGAAGAGGGTCTCACCAGAACCTGACCATGTTGACACTGATCTCAGACTTCTAGTCTCCAGACAGTGAGAAATAAATTTCTGTTGTTTATGAGCCACTCAGACTATGGTATTTTGTTATAGCAGCCTGAACTGATTAAGACAATGCCCAAGAGGCATGTCAAACTCAGTACTCAACTTAGCCATCTCTGAACGTATCACTTACCATCCCCACCATGAACCTAATCTTCCTCTTAGGTTCTCTCTGACAGTGGCTGTTGCTTCCAACCTCCCAAGTCTGCAGGCCTAGAAATGTAGACATCATTCTTTCCACCTCCTTTACCTTTCTTTCTTTTTCTTTTAAATTTATTTTTATTAACTATCTATCTATTTATTTATTTATTATTTTTGGCTGTGTTGGTTCTTCGTTGCTGCACGTGGGCTTTCTCTAGTTGCAGTGAGCGGGGGCTACTCTTCGTTGTGGTGTGTGGGCTTCTCATTGCGGTGGCTTCTCTTGCTGTGGAGCACGGGCTCTAGGCATGCGGGCTTCAGTAGTTGTGGCACACAGGCTCAGTAGTTGTGGCTTGTGGGCTCTAGAGCGTAGACTCAGTAGTTGTTGCGCACAGGCTTTGTTGTTCTGCAGCATGTGGGACCTTCCTGGTCCAGGGCTCAAACCCGTGTCCCCTGCATTGGCAGGCGAATTCTTAACCACTGGACCACGAGGGAAGTCCTCCTTTACCTTTCTTCCCCACATCCAATCTATTCCCATGTTCTGTCATTTAACTTACTATTGATCTCCCAAATCTGTCTCTCTTTGTCAACCCTCATGCTGGGTAGAGAATGGATTATAAGGACCAAGGAGATCAGTTAGGAGGTGTTTTCAGTAGTCTAAATGAGAGATGATGAGGAACCTCTTAACTGATCTCCTTGGCCCCTCAAAAATCCGTCTCTATTCAGCTGTCAGAGTAATAGTCCTTTTATTTTATTTTGCCACACCACACGGCTTATGGGATCTTAGTTCCCCAATCAGGGATTGAACCTGGGCCCTTGGCAGTGAGAACATGGTGTCCTAACCACTGGATTGCCAGGGAATTTCCAGAGAGTAATGTTCCTATAGTCCCATAAAGTCACCCTCATCTTCAAACTCTGTAGGTTAATGTATAACCTTCAATGCTTGACACAGGCTGTTTATAGAGTGACTCCTGACAGGCTCTCCAGCCTCAGCTATAGTCACTTATTTTCCCAACACACACCTACACACCTAAGCTACTTGTGGGACCCCACTCCCCATTCTAGTCAACCTGCTGTTGACTCTGTCAGTAATGCTCTTTAATCCATAGTCCACCTGATCAATTCCTACTCAACTTTCAGCATCTTGCTCAGAATTTCATCTTGAAAGCTTCCCTGAAGCACTGCATCCCTACCCCCTTGCAGAATTAATTACTCCCCGTACTCTTCTTAGGCTTGGTACATATTTTCTTATTTTAAAGCTTGGTACATGTTTTTATTATAGAATGCATTATTATATTATTTTGTTAATGTGTTTATCTTTGCTACTATTAGAGTGTAAATTCCTTTTCATTCATATTTGCTCCCCCAGAGTCAAATGTCAGGCCTGGCACATAGTGGATGTACAGTTAATGTTTTTTAAGCTCAGCTGAGGCCTCAGATGAGGCCTTGAGGAGGAAGGAAAAGGGAATATTAAGATAGAGGGGAGGTGGGAGCTAAGTTTGGAGAGGTTGGGAGAAGGCACCTTGTTTGCCAATCTACGACGCTTGGATTTTACCCTATGGAAATTTGGAACCAGCAGAACCTTCAAGCTGGGGAGTGATGTAGAAAAAAATTGTTTCAAGAAGCCAGTTCTAAAAGCAGACTTGAAGACTGTTGCAATAATGTAGGCAATGGATAATAAATGTGTACATCAAGGTAATGGCAGTGGGTGTAGACAAAGGAGCTAAGCTGTAAACAGTATTTCTGAAATAAATTTGATCAATTTAATTCAGAGGGTAAGGAATGAAGGTTAAGACTTCTAGGTTTCTGGCTTAGATGGCTGGTGATACCATTAACCAAGATACACAATACAAGAAGGGCAGGGATGTTGGGGGGTTGGGACACAGTCAGAATGAAAGGCTAGTGAGGCAGCCAGAATAGATGTACCTAGTCACTAGATGGGGACACAAGCCTGGGGGTTATGCATTTGGTGGTTATTAACACACTAAATGCCTGGTGACCTCATGATGGGTGAGATCACCTTCAAAGGAAGAAAGAGAACCAGGAAAAGTGGAATGCTAGGAGCCAAGGAAGGAAGATATGGAGAAATAGTGCGTACTCAACAATATCTAACACTGGAGAGTAACGTGTTCCCATGTGTGTGTTTTATGAACTCCCCTGGGATGTTTGACAGTATTCTACTACTGGGAACGTGAGAGAACAAAGAGAGCAACTGGTGATCGAGTTTGGAAAATCCTGTGCTAAACAAATTTGAACAATTTTTTTCTGTTGCAGGATTTTACATTTACATATTCACACTGTGAATTTCCCAGAGGGAAATGTATTCATTCATTCATTCATTCTTTCAGTTCGACAAATATTAAACATCTTTTACGTGCTGGAATTATGGGGCTATTCAGTAACAAAACAGATAAGGGTTCCTGCCCTGAAGAACGTGCATTTCTCAGAAAAGTCAGATATTAACTAATTAAACAAATTAACTGCAATTGAGCTGCATGCTACAGAGTTGACGCACAAGGTACTACAGCAGCGTCTAATAGGAGGAACATGAACTCACTTTTTTACCAGAGCAACTCTAGGGACTAGTGTTCTGCAGAACCAAATTGAGGAAGTGTGGCTGTGGAAAGGTCAAGTAGACTGAGAACTGGAGCATATGTCTGTGGATTTCAAAACAAAGAGGTCATTCATGGTACTAGTGAGGGCTGTTTCACAGAGTGGGAGTGGATGAGGTCTAGACAGACAATCTACTCTTTGGTAAAGTAAGGGAAGAAGAAACAGGGCTGCAGCTGCAAGGGGAAGAGAAAGTCTAGGGTAAGTCTTTAGTCTTTAGTCTGTCTTTTGTCTGGGGAGTCATACCCATTTGCAAGTTAAAAGGAAGGAATCAGAAGAGCTAGACAGTTTGCGCTCAAAAATAGTGAGGGCACTCAGTCGTGTACAGTATTCACTTGTAAATGTTTGTTTGGTATATTCTTTGCTCTAGGGATTGTACTAGGCACTTGGGATACAAGGGGGAAGACAATATACATTGTCCCTGCTCTCCTATATTCTAACAGGGAAGACAAACAATAAACAAATCATCATGAAGAAATAAAATAATTAGAGCTATGATAAGAAGTATGAAGAAAATAAGCAAGATCCTGTGATAAGGGACACGGTGTATGTGTGTGCGGGAGGGTCTTTGAGGAATGATATTTACTTGAAGAATAACAAGAAGCCAGCTGTGTAAGGAGAGGAGAGGAGTGCTTCAGTTAGAGGAAACAGTAGGTCTTGAGGTGGGAAAGAGTTTAGCTGATCTAAGAACTTCCAAGGGCCACTGTGGCTCAAGTAGAATGAGCAACTAGGAGAGTGGCAGGAACTGAAGTAGGAGGGGTAGGGTAGGTAGTACTCGGATCATGTAGGTCCTTGCAGACCAGGGCAGGGAATTGGGAGCATATTCTCAGCATATTGGGAAGCTATTAACAATGCAGGGTACTGATGCTCTCATTTACATGAAAAAATATCACTAAGGCTGTGTGGAAAATAGATTGGGGTGAGACAAGGAGTAAGTAGGGAGTCCAAGTTAGGACACAACAGCAGTAAACAGGCCAGTGAAAGACAATTCTATCTGGTTGAGATTGGAGGCAATGGGGTAAAGGAGTGGACAGATTCAGGAAATATTTTAGAGGTTGGTGATGGATTGGATATAAGAGATGAGGGAAAGATCTAGGCTGAGGAAGTAGAAATTGAGATACTGTGTAATTCTTTTGGAAGGATTTTTTTTTTTTTTCAGTAAAACTTTCTGTGATCATCGAAATGTTTTACATTTGCCCTGTCCATTATGAGCCATACTGTGTGACTATTTATTTATTTATTTATTTATTTATTTTTGGCTGCGTTGGGTCTTTGTTGCTGCGCGCAGGCTTTCTCTAGTTGCGGCAAGCAGGGGCTACTCTTCGTTGTGGTGCGTGGGCTTCTCATTGCAGTGGCTTCTCTTGTTGTGGAGCGCAGACTTCAGTAGTTGTGGCACACATGGGCTCAGTAGTTGTGGCTCACAGGCTCTAGAGCACAGGCTCAGTAGTTGTGGTGCATGGGCTTAGCTGCTCTGCAGCATGTGGGATCTTTCCAGGCCAGGGCTCGAACCTGTGTCGCCTGCATTGGCAGGCAGATTCTTTTCTTTTTTTGTATTTTTTTGTGGTACGGGCCTCTCACTGTTGTGGCCTCTCCCGTTGCGGAGCACAGGCTCCGGACGCGCAGGCTCAGCGGCCATGGCTCACGGGCCCAGCCGCTCTGCAGCATGCGGGATCCTCCTGGACCGGGGCACGAACCCGTGTCCCCTGCATCGGCAGGCGGACTCTCAACCACTGCGCCACCAGGGAAGTCCAAGAGCCCTTTCAATAAACACTTACCGAGCACCTACCAAATGCTAGGCCTTATGTTAGGTGTTGGACATACAAAGAATAAGGCATAGATAGATCCAGTCATTGTGAAAGGCAAACCTACAACCAAATTAACTCTGATAGCAAGGGATCTGCACAGTCATAGAAATTTGCACTATGGTGGCACTGAGGTGGGAGTGCTTCACTCTGCCTGGGGTACTGACATTAACTAAGGGATGTCAGGGAAGGAGGTAAGGACAGGTTCTCTGGAAGATGAGTCTAGAGGTGGAGAAGGGAAACTGAAAAAGACTGAGCTCTGTGACCTTGATTTTTTCCACAAAGCAGGAGGCAGTCATCTGCTGTGAGTCAGTAATAGGTTAGAAGACTTGAAGGAATATTATATATTCTTGGTTGTGTTCTCTGTAGGTGAAGTACCTGGACTTGCACCTTCAGCAACCAGCATAATGTCCTGACCTTAGTCACAGGGCATTTTATACTCATCCAGAGATATCACTGAGAGCATATCTCCAAAAATGTCTGCATCCCCACACATTACTTATTACTCTATTATTCATTCAACACTTTTAATTGTACGCTTTATTTTTCCTTCCAGTTTTATTCGTACCTGACACACAGCACTGTATAAGTTTAAGGTATATAGAATAATGATTTGATTTCCATACATCACGAAATGATTATCACAATAAGTTTAGTGAACATCCATCATCTCATATAGATACAAAACTAAAGAAATAGAAAAAAGTTTTCCTTGTGATGAGAACTCTTAGGATTTACTCTCTTAACAGCTTTCATATCTACCATACAGCTGTGTTCATTATATTGATCATGTTGTACACAACATCCCTAGTACTTATTTATCTTATGAGTGGGAGTTTGTACCTTTTGACTGTCTTCATCCAATTCCTCCTCCCTCAACCTGCCCCTCTGGTAACCACAAATCTGATCTCTTTTTCTATGGGTTTGGTTGGTTGGTTGTTTTTGAAGTATAATTGATCTACAACACTATGTTAGTTCCTGTTACACAACATAGTTCTTTGGTATTTCTATACATTTCAAAAAGATCACAGTTAAGTCTAGTTACAATATGTCACCATACAAAGAACATCGTTATCGACTATATTCCCCACATTGTACATTTCACACCTATGGCTCATTTATTTTGCAACTGGAAGTTCGTACCTCTTAATCTCTCCGCCTATTTCTTTCTTCCCCTCACCCTTATTCAACAGCATTTAATAAGCATTTATTGTATATCTGGTATAGAATAAATGAATGAATGGTGAATAAATGAACAAAAGAATAAATGGTTGAATGAATGAACAAGTAAAGAATTACAGCTTGTCATTCACACTAGAAACAAGATTTAACTAAAAATTTGATAGCAGTTATATTTTTAGCTACCCAACCTTTAGCATCGAAACCTTTAGCTGCCTAGATCACTCACTATAAAAATAGCTATTGTTTATTGAGGCTTGCAATGAGTTAGGCCCTATGCTAAGCATTTTACATGTATTTCTCATAAACTCTTCTCATAATCACCCCAGAGGCAGAGGTATCATCCTGATTTTACAGATAAGAAAACAGGTTTAGGGAGGTTAAATAGCTTAGGAATTCAAGGTCTTTTTATTCCAAAGTTAGATCTCAACACTATGCCTAGTTTTCACTCTTCCCCTACTTCCAAAACACACTATGCTTTTGCATAACCATTATTTGATCTTTTGAACCTGTACCCTGAAAACCTTACTGAAATTGTTAGGATGGAGATATCCGAAGCTCCTCCTTTTGCTGGCTGGAAGAACACAGAGGCATGCATCTACAAATAGGGAAGGTGATCTTTGACCCTGGTGCCACTGACTGTGGACACCTAACCTGATATTTCCTACCATTGTCATCACTTCACTCTTTCCTACAAATTACCAGCCAATAAGTATTGAGCATCTCAGTTATCAACCAATTTATAAATATGAACTAGTTTTGTTATGTGGAATGGAGAATTATAAGACATGATACTTACCTTCAAAGAGCTTCCAGTCTAGTAGAAGAAATAAGATCACAAAAAGCTCAATAAAAGCAAACTAGCTAGTATGTACCAGGGTACTAAATGGTGTGGCACAGTCTATAATCAAAGAGCTTGGGAGACATGACATTTGGAGTCAACTGGGGGCAAAGGAAAGTAACATTTATTGGACTTTTCTTTAGCCTAACACACTTACAGTGTGTTAGACATTGTGCTAGACTCTTCACATACATGATCTCATTCTAATACATCATCCAGTCTTATTCAACAAACACTTCCTGGGCTTTTACTATATTTATACAAAATACTAGGTGTTATTGATGAAAGAAATAGGAACATTACTTTGTTCCTCTCCTCACTGAGCTTAGAAATAAGACACGTGTACAAATGGCTATGATACAGGGCTTTAAACAACAGTGACTGTATAATTTATTGTCCACATTGGGATGCTTTTGAGAATAAACAGGAGCACTATTAATAATTACCGGGGAACAACCCAGGCATTAAACCCAGACTGCTCTGGACAATCCAGGCTGTTATCACCTCCGCAAGGAGAGAGCTCGAAGTGGTGGCCAAGCACAAAGGAGCCAGGGGGCTGAATCAGCGAAACCCAGTGCTAGAAATGGATAATTTGGGCTTGCTGCTTGGGAGGGCACAGGCAATAAGCATGTAACCAACATAATTTCAGGTAGCTTAAGGGGGTAAAGAGACGGGGGAAGGGGACTACTTTAAAAGGCATGGCCAGGGGAATTCCCCGGTGGTCAAGTGGTTAGGACTCCACGCTTTCACTGCTGAGGGCCAGGTTCAGTCCCTGCTTGGGGAACTAAGATTCCACAAGCCGCATGGCACGGCCAAAAAAGAAAAAAAAAAAGAAGCATGTTTAGTGGGAAGACATTTCAGAGGCAGTAACATTTAAGCTGAAACTTGAACGATGAGAAGAATCAAGAAATTGAAAGACAAAAAGAAAAAAAAAATCACCAAAATGGTCTTATCTCAGCAGTGATCTGAAGGTCAGCAGGCCCAACCTCCCACTCATGGGGTTTGGGGTGAGGAGGTTTAGGGACCTCCTACTTAGTGTGAAGAGAGATGAGGGGATTTCAGTTTTATTGTGTAGGTAATAGAGAATCATTAAAGAGTCTTGAACAGAACAGTGATATGACTGCAAAAATTACTCTGGCGCTAGTGTATAGGGTGGGTTAGAGAGGGGAAGAGGTTGAAGCAGGAAATCCAGGCAGCTACTGAAATAGTCCAAGCAAGAGAAAAAACTCCTGGATTGGGACCGTGGTAGTAATATTGGAGAAATAGAGATGGAAGTGATACTCCAGAGCAAGAATGTGTAGGATTTATGCTAGGATGTCACCTAGCATAGTGCCAATCCCTAGGAGGCCCTCAGTAAATGCTAGCTCCTCCCCACCTCTCACTCAGCAGGTAATGGGAGTGAGGGAAGATTGTTTCTGTTTGTTGTTTAGAATCGAGAAAACCCTGGGCAGGAATCCAGTTTCAGGTTAAGGGGAAGAACCAGTAGAGAGGGAGATATCAAAAATGTAAGGGAAAGGGGGTTACCGATAGAATGTTTTATTGAAAAAGGGATAGATGTAAAGGTGAATATAGTCTTAGACAGGAGGTGTGATACTTCATCCTCCAAGACAGGATCAACAGAAGTCTGTCGAGGGAGGTGGAAAGTCAGTGAAGCTTCTGTGGAACATCTTTGATTTGAAGGTGGGCTTATGGATAGAAGAAAATATTTGGAACGCTTCCGTGGGAAACAATTTGTCCAACAGCTGTTCTCACCCTTGGTTGAATATTAGGCTCTTCCTGGGAGCCTTAAAACAAAAAAATGATGCTGGAGCCCCAGCCCCAAAGATTCTGATTTAACTGCTCTGGGATGGGGCCCAGGCACTGGTGTTTTCAAAAGTGCCTGTGTTGCTGTTAATGAACAGCCCTGATTGAGAACCACCAGAAAGAGGTTCGAGGGCCTCAGAAAGGGCTCAGCTGAGGTATGGGAGCAGGAATTTGTTGTTGAGCCAATCAGCCTGGTTACAGGGCTCTCTCCAGCACCAACTTTTCTGGAGCAGAAGCTGTGAAATTAGAGCATGGCTCTTGTTTACTGAGGTTGGTAAAGCGCTAGGCTGAAGAAGTAAGAGGAGATAGAGGTTGGGGGAAAAGAATTGGCCAACCACAGATTGTCTAATCTGACAGGAAAAGCAGAGGTTCAGATGAAAGTCGATAAAATAATAATAGCAACACCACATAATTTTTTTTGAGTGCTATCTACCAACTGCAAAAATAAAGTGATTCGGCTTCCCTGGTGGCGCAGTGGTTGAGAGTCCACCTGCCGATGCAGGGGACATGGGTTCGTGCCCCGGTCCGGGAAGATCCCACATGCCGCGGAGCGGCTGGGCCCGTGAGCCATGGCCGCTGAGCCTGCGTGTCCGGAGCCTGTGCTCCGCAACGGGAGAGGCCACAACAGTGGGAGGCCCGCGTACCACAAAAAAAAAAAAAAAAAAAAGTGATTTATACAAATTCTCATTTACTCTCACAGAGCTCTAGGTCCTCATTTATTATCCTCATTTTATAAATGGGGAAACCGAAGCTCAGAAGTTAAGAAAGGTTCCCAAGTTTATGGAGTTAACAAGTGGCAGAACTGGGATTTGAACCCAGATCTGACTGACTCTAGAACCTGAGCTCTGGTTGGGCAGGAACAAGGGAGTGGGAAGGAGGGAAGATAAGAGCCTGTAGGAATCTGCTGGGTTTGAATGGGCTTGAGATGGGCCTCGAGGAAAGGAGATGAGAGGGTTTCTGAGGGAAATGATGGAAGGTGAGGGAATAGGTCCTGGGCATTGGAGGGAGAGTGGGAAATCAGATTGGATAGGCACACTGACAGGCCCAATCTGTCAATGGAATGTAGACTCCATGTGGTAAAAAGGAACTGGGAGATACTAAGGGGTTATTTAGGAGGTGGTTGATGTGATAAAGAGTAACCTTAAAATTTATCAAGCAGATAAAGATCTAGGAAGGTCACTGAGGAGACCTCTGCACTGAAATACTTTTTTCTTCCTTTGTTCCCTGTCTTGTCCTGGTAGCCACAGATGTGACTTAACCCACCCATGGCACTCAGGACTGCAGACTGCCCACTCCTCAGCTCTAAGCTGTCTTTCCAGGGATCGTACCTAAGATCACAGTTCTATGTTCAAGGATCAATAGAAGGCTCTGCAGATTGACTACTGGCTGGAAAGCGGGGCCGGGCACTTTGTCATGATTGTTGCTACCCCTGCAGATAAGGTTATTCAGAAATATAACGTTATTACAAGGTGTTGGGTACAAAGGAGGCACCGTACACATACCAACACCACGACAATTCCACAGGATTGTCAGGGACCCCCATCAACATCACTCATTAGCAACTGTCCCTGACCTAACTCAGAAAGTACTCAAGAGCACCAAGCCATCTTCAATGGGGACGGTGTCCGTTCTTTCCTGATTTGAGTAGACCAAATTAAATTTATACCTAAAGAACTAGTTTCCAGATTTCAGTGTCTTCCCAGCCCACGTTGTTTTCAAATTAATGAAAATTAAAATTGCTGGTGCACAGTAAGGAAAACTGAAGAGGCAAAATGAATAGCTAGAATTCTCTGAATGATGACCAGAGCACAAATAATGCTGGGACCTGATGAGGCCAAAAGACACCTAGTGAGCTCAGCTAGCTGGTTGTGGTACCCTGGGAAGGGGGAGATGTTATCTGTCAAAGGGAAGATAAATTCTGCGAACCAAACCTGGTAGTTTGGGGAAAATGTGTATAACCCAC
This sequence comes from Leucopleurus acutus, assembly GCF_964270905.1. NCBI lineage: Eukaryota > Metazoa > Chordata > Mammalia > Artiodactyla > Delphinidae > Leucopleurus > Leucopleurus acutus. The sequence goes on from NC_139151.1 coordinate 14,710,002, forward strand.
TGACTTCCCTCCTTATTTGTAATATTGCTTTCCTACTTTTCAACTTGAGTTTACTCTGGAAGTGGAACATTTATTCCAACAAAATGTGGCCGGTGTGGTCTCTCAGCGATTAAAGACACGGGCTTAGTCGGCATTAACTTCAGTGTAGTACCTGCACCTCTCTGAGGATGTCTTACTAAGCCCTCAGTAGGCTGGCGCTGCTTCATGTTCTTCAGGTATATAAACTGAAGAGGCAAATTTTACCTGCTCTGAAATCCAAAGAAAATGGTACTTGGCTCCTTGGGCTCATTAGCCTTTAGTCTTGGTTAGTAATTACCAGATGTTGCTCAGGCATATTTGGAAAAGAACTTTATCTGTTGAACTTTCTTTTGGAAAATCAGAACATTATGCGCCAATTGTGAAGGAGGGGAAATGCTGTACTAGAAAGCTTAGCCAGGTGTGACATAATCATTTTCTTGAGGATGTGATGTGGCGAACTTTTTTTCTTCTAGGTAATGAACACATTTGCTTGTAGTTTGAGTTTAAAAAAAAAAAAAAGCTATTATGTTTCCTTTAAAAAAACGTGTAGAACGTCAAAAGTGTGAAATCCATTTTAGGCTGTTGAAAATATTTGGGTTTTTAAGATAGCATCACAGATGTATATATTCCAGGTTCAAATTACTCAGAATTCTAGATTTTAAATATTATAAACTGAAGTTGAAATCAAATGTAAATTAACCTGTGATTTTTTTTTTCCTTCTAGTTATTTTTAGCTAAATAACCGGGGATAGGATGTGAGGCTGGCAAACAACATTCGCTGGGAGGACCCTTATTGTGATCGAATTCCAAGTAGTATTTTTTAGTCACATCTCATTCTTACACACACACACGAATCCTGTTGTGTTTTAAACAGATACTGAAAACCTCAACTCTATTTGTGAATCTTTTTCTTTTTTAAGATATCTTTCCTACAGACAGAATCTCTAGGAGCCAGCCAACAATCTAGGCCTAACACTTTAGCTAACAGCTTCATAGTTCAAAAAAAGTAGGGTGGGGGAAGTGAGAGTGAGTAAAAACAAAATGAAAATGACCAAGATGTTTTGGGAAACACTTTACTACGGTTATTAGGTGACCTCACTGGGGATAGCATGCTCTCCAAAAACCATATTTACCACGAATCACCCAAACTATTATATTCAGTAAGGTCAAAGGGCTGGATTTATGTAATATTTTTAAATTTACATTTTATAAATATAAGGATACTGTGTGTATTATCAAATAATTCATCTGTATTTCTAAAGTGTCATATTTTCTATCGTTCTTGTTAATCTGTTTGAACTAGGGAGAAAAAAAGGTATTGACATAGTTGAATACTGGATCCATCAATCACTAAAATTGAACCAAGATCCAAGTTTTCATAGTTTAATTCTATACCATCCATACTTCTCACCAGAAAACTGATAAGGGCTGACATAAATAACTCAGTTGGAAGGATATCTGACTATCTTATAAAAACATTATGCAGAATCTTTAAAGGTGTTAGCCCTGGCAGGATTCCTAGGTGAGAATAGGCAGCTATACCATATTCTACTTTTGGTGGCCTCCTCACTTTTGGATTTTGTCATGACTTCAACCAGGCCCCCTTTGAAGGTTTATTTCTGAACACAAACCTTTCTCCTTCGGCTGGTCTCATTTTTTTAGTGGTCTAGGGAAAGAGACCGAGGCAGGCTGTGGCCTATTTTAAATCCTTAGGTTCCTCTCCCTCCCACTCCTTGCCCTTCTCCCCTCCACATTCCTGCTACATGGAAAGGCAGTGGGGCCTCATACCTCAACATTTTATTAAAGAACCACTTAGCCATTCTCTCACCAGGATGGGCACAAGATGCCGGTTATTCCCTTAGATGAGTGGGTTTTTAAAAAGCTGGGTGGGAGACCCCATGCTACAAATTTAATTAAAAAACTGTTAAAGGAACCTTTTTTTAAATCTCAAGAACAGCCTTTTCACACTTCTCTACCACCTTTCCATTGGCTGTGTGTAAATAAACAAAGACCGCCAAGTGAGAACAGGCTATTTATTCAAAGCTTGCTACAGCAAGGGAGGCAGCCACCTTCACTCAGCTTGGGACTTACAGGCCGGCAGCGGAAAGAAAAAAAAGAAAAAGAAAAAAAAAAGGGGGTGGGTGGAGTAGGCTTCAGGGTATGCTCTGATTGGAGGTTAACTCGGGGAAGCTGGAGGCGGGCTAACTAGAAGCCGGGCGTCTTACGTGATTGGTTGGGGTGGGGGGAAACATATTTGGCTTTCTCTGATTGGTCCCGAGTTGGTAACAGGGGCAAAAATTTGGGAAGCTGTTAGTCAATGACCGACTCCTGCCAGTTCTAAGCTGATCACTGCAGAGGCTGTGGTTTGGCTTCCCGTGTTGGTTGCAGCAGAGGTTGTGGGTCGGAGTTCTGTTGTCAACATATGGTCCCGTCATTGCCCTGTATATTGTCTGTCAACTGGGTGAGACCCAGGTTTTTATTTTCCCTTGACCTGGATAACTTTCAAGCTTCCGATTTTTGTTTTACCTGGAACAAGATTGCATTCCTGTTATTTCTGTTAAGGATAAACGGAGACATTAGGATATGGAAAGTATTTATGGGAACAAATACATAAGTGTCTTTCTGATGAGGGTCAAGCTGGAGAAAGAATCACCCTCGGTCCTCTGATTGCCCATTTCCGTACACAACTCCTATTACCATTATAACTGACTCCTTAGCAGCGTTTCCTTCCCTCGGGGTGGGTGGAGGCTCGGCCTCCTCGGTTCCCTCTCTTTGAGGACTGCCCTTTGGGGCCGAGAGAGGAGGATCGCTGCCCTAGTCTCCCACTTCCCTTCCCGAAGCTCGCTTTCCGGGTTCCGGCCCGGGTCGCACCCCCGCTACCCAGCACCCCACCCCCGCGCAATCCTCCTACAGCGTCCTCCACCCCCGCCCCTGCCCGCCCGCGCACAGCGCCCCCTGTCCGCCCCGCGTCCTCCCCGGTTCTCCTCGCCGCACCGGTCCCGGCCGGCCCCCCTTCCGGTTCCCACACCCGGGCGCGTGCCGGCGCCTCCGGACCAGTGGTTCCGCGCGTTCCTGCACGGAGGCGCGGGGCTCGAACGGACGCGACCCCCTTGGTCCTGCAGCAGCTTCCCTGGCCCGCGGGAGATGTCAGGTCAGCTCTCCCGTCCCCGAGTCGCTACCCGGTCCTTGGTCAGGAATAAGCAGATCTTCCTCGGGTCCCAAGCCCCCGACATCCATTCTGGGGGTACTCTTCCCAGCCACCATTCCCCGATCATTTCTCCTCAGCTGTGGAAAAAGCAGCCCTCCTTTCTCTTCAGAAAGGGACCCGTATTTTCCCTTCAACTTCCCTCAACTTGGGCCCCCGCGGGCCCCCAGTCGGTGGGAAAGCACTACCCTCCATTTTCGCCCCAGGGAGGTTCCTCGGCCCGGACTTCTCCTGCCACGAAGCAGGAGAGGCAGAGGCGCCGCGGCGGGCTCAGCGGCTGCAGCTGGGCCCTCGCCATCTTGCGCGGAGGAGGAGTCGCGGCGGCAGCCATGCGGAGAGCTAAGGGGCGGGGGTGCTGCGGCCGAGGGAGGGGGCGGGGAGCCGAGTTAGCTCGGCCCGGGCGGCGGCTTCGGCGGCGCCTTGAGAGCGGGCAGCGGCGGAGGTAGGGCTGCGCGGCTCGGGGAGCGGGGGAGCGCCGGCAGGCTGGCCCCCAGGCCCCCGGAGTGGAGCGGGGCGGGGGGCGGGGCGGGGCGGGGCGGGGGGCGGCCGAAGTGAGGGGCCGGGTGGGGGCGGGCGGAGGTTTCCGAGGAGGAAGGAGCCGCCGCCATTTTGGGAGCTTCGAGTCAACAATAAAGGACCGAGGGTACTGAGCGGGAGTGGTCTCAGTGGTAGGACTCGGGCCCGAGCCGCGAGGAGTGGGGTGAGGTGAGGGGTTGGAGGTCGGCGGTGCAGCGGGGGCTGCGGGGAGTTACCCCCTCCCCCGGCCGGCGTGGGGGGCGCTCTGAGGCGGAGGCCTGAGGCCTGGTCGGGCCCGGGGGAGGAAGGCGGGCGGCAGCTGTGGGGCGGGGGCGCCCGGGAGGAGTGGGATAGAGCACTGTTGTGCCCGGCGGGGTCCGGAGGAGGAGCGGGAGAATTCCTCGGAGGAGCTTTGTGGGAGACGAGGGAAGGTGGGATCGTAGGGGGCGGCAAGGACTTAGGGAGATCGTGGAGGTTATAGGGTACGAGGCGGCCCTATAGGGGGCGGCAGGGATATGCAGTAGCGGAAGGCTGGGTTTCGAAGAGGACCGGCTGCTTGAGGGAGTAAGGCCTTGCAGGTCGATAACAAGGGGGTGATTATGGAGCCCCAGAGTCATGGAGAAAGGAGGGGCCGTCTGACTTAAGGGTTTCTCTTTGGGGCCTTTTGCGGGAGCCCCTATTGTTTCCTACCCGCGGAGCTGCTTCCCTGCTCTTGTTGCGCAGATACGATTTCAGGGCCCCAACCCATTTGTGTTTATGGGCCCAGGGAGCTGACTCGAAGTGTGTGGGTTTGGTGGGGGGGTGTTGAAGGGTAGGGAAACCAGAAATTATTTGCCTACGGTTATAGGGCTCAAATCACTGGCTTGATTCTTTCCCTTATCGCTCACTCCCCTTTCTCTTCAACAGTCCCCTCGCCCCTTCAAAATAGAAGGGTCACTCCAACTTGCAGACCGAGCTTAGAGAAACTGCGCTGCATTCGCACACAAAAGGTCTTTTTGGAGATGACGATACTGTTTTGGGTGTGAAATTGTCTATTGCTAACTACAATCTGGGAAGTGCTGTAATTAACTCCGCTAGGGGTTCCTCCCAACTCGTCTTTGTTTCGTTCGTATTTTTGAAAATGTAGAAATATAACTTGCAAATCTAAATTGGGAAGGGGTAGGAGGAATATTTCTTTTCCTGAGACGTAGAGCTGCAGTGCTGGTTTTAGCTTAATTGAGAGGGGAGCAGTTATCACAGAGTCACATTTTGGATGCAGGGAGGTATGAGGTCTTACGTGCATGATGGACAGTAATGATACCATTTAATTTTTAGAAGTTGCCACCTTCATCTTCTTAGTGTTTGCAAATAAGTAAGTTTTCTGGTATGAAGTAGGTGATACCGCTGATCATAATATAAACCTGTCAATACAGGAAACCAATTACTACCTTGCACTGAAATTGGATGGCTCTTAACCACCCTCTGCTTAAGAGGTCACTCAGCTTCTGGGAGACTTGGAAATATACAGCTTTGTGTACGTGATAATCAGGATTTGCTTGTGAGCAACTTTATTTTCAATTAAAAAAAAGACATCAAAGAGGTTTTTAAAAAAAATTTTATTGTTTGAGAAACCTTGGTGTATGGCAGAAACGCTAATTAATAAGCTAGTGTATGTTTGGTAAGAAATGTAAAGGAGTTAAAGAACAAAGCAAACAGAGCAGCCCTTTATTTTCTGGCCTTTTTCCCCCTGGCTTTTCAATTACATTTTCATGTACTTCCTTTAAAAATAATTTTATTTGGGGAATAATTTAAAAAATTTTTTAATTAACTTAATTAGTACTCTGGGTTTCCTGGAAAGTTTGATTAAAGTTACTAGTATCTTTACCCTTTAACAGATTTTTTTAACACAGCTCATTTCCTTTTTGTGTTTTTGTAATTTAAAAAAATGCTACTTCAAGTTGGGATATACTTTTTGAAAAGTGTTATGTTTAAAAACGTAGCAGTTTTTTTAGTATTCAGATTTAATTAAGGTAGCTAAAGGTTTTCTTGGCTGTTTTTCAAGCAGAAGATTTTGACATGTAGACATATTTATATCCCTTGACATGCTTCAGTTACTGTTTTAAAGGGCAAAAACTTAAGGGAAAAAAGAAAATGTATTTTTCTTTATAAAGTTTAACTTCTGTCGTTGAAATTCACAAGGGCATAAATGTGTTCTTCTTAAAGCATAAGGTGAAGCCAAAAGCTTAACTCTTCAAGGATTCTCAGTTGTCAGAAATAGAAAAAAAATTAATGAATTGTCTTGCCTTGTTCATTTGTAGATTTACATTAAGTTGTGTGATACTTCACTGAGTTGTAATGCAATTGAATGTAATGACTCATTGACTTTAAGAGGTGGCAGGGACTTCAGAGAATTCATCAGGGTGGAAACAAGGGAAGAGATTGTCATTTGACAACTAATGCTAACTTAATCACAGTATCTTTCTACTTTGTATTCTCTGGGTTGATTTGAACTGACAGTTTAAAATGTTTGAGATGGGTCTCGGTGCAGGTTTGGTTTTTGAGGCAGTTCATCTTTTTGTGTTTTTCCTAGCTTGGCTAGTGATTTGGTCTCAGTGCAGCTGTATTCTTAATTCTTTAATTTAAAAGAAGAGAGTTCTTCTAAGGGAGTTCTTTAAAAGGGAAACAAAAAAGTTTTTTTCTAATTTTACTCTGTTTGCTAATTTAACTTTTTTCTTTGTTTCAGACTGAAGTGAGCGAATTCAGATATATAACTCAACCTTGTTAGAGGGCTTTATTAAAAAATAAAGAGTTGATTCCGTGCATGAGAGCAAGTTACTGCTGCTTACCGTTCAGAGACTTACAGGTGCTTGCCTGCATTGCAATAAAGGACTCATATATTGAGCAAGACTTATATTTATCTCTTCGTTTTGGAGAGCCTAATAAACTGTTATTACAGTTTCTCTACTGACTTTCAAAAGTTTTGAAGTTTGAAAGAGACATCTTTACAATTAATACAGCATGAGCACGGCCAGAACAGAGAACCCTGTTATAATGGGTCTGTCCAGTCAAAATGGTCAGCTGAGGGGCCCTGTGAAGCCCAGTGGTGGCCCCGGAGGAGGGGGCACACAGACACAGCAACAGATGAACCAGCTGAAAAACACCAACACAATCAATAATGGCACTCAGCAGCAAGCACAGAGTATGACCACCACTATTAAGTAAGTGTTAGAATAAATAATAAACACACTTGGGGGACCAAGGAGATTTATTTTGTTAGTTGTTGACTACTTTGTGTATACCTTAGTTTAACCATTTTGATTGCAAATAGAGGACAGATGACTTCGTTTTATGGCCAGCAGGTATTTGCAATAGAAGAATGTATTTCTTTCATAACTAATTCAGGTTTATTAAGTAACAGATTGGCACAGATTAATATATATTAATTTTGTATAGACTATTTTTTGAAACATTTCTGGCTTTCATAATGAGCTCAGATTCATCTTGTTTTTGCCAGTATGGCTTTTTCCCTAGTGTTAGAACTTGACCTTATCCTAGTTTGAATGGCTGTTATAGCCAATTTCACATTTTAAATTTAACGACTTGCCCAGCCTTCTGAACTTCAAACATACGCATAGAAAATTTATCCATAACTTTTTTTTAGTTTATGACACTTTGCTTTTCTGCCCTATTTATTTACTTTTCAAATATACTTTCTCCTCCTTTTACACACACGCACACAAAATAACAAGCAGTTTATGTCATAGGGAACTCAGGATTTTGAGCTCTTATAAACACATCTCTGAAGAGTCCCATACCCCTTTGACGACTTTTAAAAACGTAAGAGCCTCATCTTACTACAGAATATTTTTTCTTTTAAATTTAAAAGTGTGTAGGCTATCATCTTTAAGTGTACACTTTAAAGTATTTGAGTGGTAACTATGACTCCAAAGAATCAGTTAATAGAAAATTAACATTCAGGAATCTTGACCCATTTGAGATTTGTCTTTGTTAAAAATCTAGCCATGTAAGTTGATTTAACCTCTAGAAATCTTCATAAGATGATAAAACTCTTTCAAGGAACCAAAGCTTGTGTTTTATTATAACCTAGATCTTTTCCATGCTTAAAAAGTACTTACTAAAGAAAAATAGCCCTAACTTCCAACAGAATTGGTTTGGTCACTGGGAGATTTGGCATTAATACATATTCTATTATTATTTTATTATTATTATTTTTTAAGTGTTTTTTTTAATTTTTATGTTTTTGCGGTACGCGGGCCTCTCACCGCTGCGGCCCCTCCCGCTGCGGAGCACAGGCCCCGGACGCGCAGGCCCAGCGGCCATGGCTCACGGGCCCAGCCCCTCCGCGGCATGTGGGATCCTCCCGGACCAGGGCACGATCCCGTGTCCCCCGCATCGGCAGGCGGACTCCCAACCCCTGCGCCACCAGGGAAGCCCTCTATTATTTTTGAGATGAATATTTTAATTAGTTTAGAAATCAAGAATATTTTCTAAATTGCAGCTTTTCTTGAAAAAATATGAATAGGCTAGCAGTATTTAGGCTATTTTAATTCTTAATGATAGAAACATAAAGCTACATTATTTCTTTTTTTTTTTTTTTTTTTTTGGTACACGGGCCTCTCACTGTTGTGGCCTCTCCCGTTGCGGAGCACAGGCTCTGGACGCGCAGGCTCAGCAGCCATGGCTCACGGGCCCAGCCGCTCCGCGGCATGTGGGATCTTCCCGGACCGGGGCACGAACCCGTGTCCCCTGCATCGGCAGGTGGACTCTCAACCACTGTGCCACCAGGGAAGCCCTCATTTCATTTTGAGAGTATTTTCTACTTGAACTCAGATTTGAGACAACAGTGGATTTTACCTTATTTTTGCTTTTCCTAGGATTAATGGTTTTTTTTCAATTCTGTGGATCTTTAAATCTCAGTTTAAATGTCATCTCTTTTATGAAGACTTCTAGATCCCATGGCTCAGAGCTCTTCTAATACCTATTTCTATCACTTGTTTTCTCATTAAAAATTTTTTTTAACCTCCTAAGATTATAAATTTTTTTTGTAGGCAGATTTTGCCTTGTATCTTCCTGCATTTTTATCCACGATTTAGTGAATTTGGCAATGTGGCAAGCTGGCTTACTAGGATGTTCAGTTGACATTTTTGTTTATACCAAACTTTGCTATGGTATAGACTGGGGTGAAAGGCTTTAGTACCCTTGGATTGGTAGCAAATAGTTGCCTGTGTTACAGTATCTTGGATTATGTGGGACCTAGCTTTAAGTAAAATAATGTGCTTATCTTTCTAAATCAAGACTCTTGAGATGTTTGAGGTGCTCTAATTATATGAGTTGTTACAGTTAAATCAGTGAAAGCTTATTTATTTTAAAGACACAGTTGAAAGCATTGTCTGCTTTATTGACAGTCTTTTTTCTCTTAGCTGCTTTGGATATTATATTATTTGAAGTTTTTACCTGACCAAAAAGAATTTTTTATTACATTTTCTTTGTTATTTTCTTTCGTGGTTTCAGGCATCCCCAGTAAAAAAGATTAAGAGAGATGTTTACTAACAGCTAATATCGAGTTCTTCTTTTGCCAGGCACTGTGCTGAGTGCTTTATAGAAATTATTTTATGTAATTTTTATCCCATTTTATATATGAGAGAATGGAGGTTTAGAAAAGTAACTGTTGCAAGGTCATAGAACTAATATGTAGAAGAGTCAGGGCTTGAACTCAAGTCTGAAACTATAGATTCCTTGGCTTTAACTAGTCACCAAGAGTTACAAACTCAGATGCCTATAGGGGACTGCCAGATTAGAGGGTACTTGCCCTATTAAAAGGCATCAACCACTTGATTTTAAACTCCATTTACTAAGTTCTATCAAACTGTTGCCATGCAGAAATTTGGAACCAGTGTTACTAAAGCTTCCAGATTTTTTCAAGAAAATCCAGAATCTGGACTTTTACACAAAAATCTCCTAATTTTTTAATGTTGGCCACTAATTTAAAACACACACTATGGGCTTCCCTGGTGGCGCAGTGGTTGAGAGTCCGCCTGCCGATGCAGGGGACGTGGGTTCGTGCCCTGGTCTGGGAAGATCCCACATGCTGTGGAGCAGCTGGGCCCGTGAGCCATGGCCGCTGAGCCTGCGCGTCCGGAGCCTGTGCTCCGCAGCGGGAGAGGCCACAAAAAACACACACACACTATATAGGTCAAACAAAACATATGGGTTACTAGTTTTGAAAATGGTTGGACTGTATACAACTCTGCTTTTCTTAAGAGGATGGATACCTTACTCCCTTCTATTCTTGATTTTTTAAAATTCTCCCTAGATTGTTGTGCTTTGTAAGAAAACAGTTTTTCTAAAGTTGTTTATCTCTTTTGTTACCTGTATTCTTAAGTAAACGGCAATATGTTCAACTTAGTGTGCTTTTTAGAATTATAATCGAGATGAATTATCTTTGTATTTTACAATACTAATGCTGTGAATTCTGATACTTCAATTTTACTGTATTCTCTCTAGACCTGGTGATGACTGGAAAAAGACTTTAAAACTCCCTCCAAAGGATCTAAGAATCAAAACTTCGGTAAGTTGGTTGTAACATTGAAGTGGAAAAATGATCCTGAAACTCTAAAAGTGAAGTAGTTATTTAATGATAACAGGCACTGTGTTTACTGTTAAGTAAGTTGAAGTGGTTGAAATTGTATAACTCATGTATGATGAGTTGCCCAAAATTTCCACTATTTGGAGGAATTAGTCATAATGTGTATGTATACACATTATTGCAATATATAATGTAATATTTAATATACAGTATACAATACAATAATTATTATTATATATACAGTATTTCATATATAATTTATATATTAAATACCGTGTTTATACGTATATATATTTTATCTCTTTTGTGGAATGCTTTTATGGTTTTCAAGGCGTTTTCTCAAAATTCTCTTGTTTCCAGCAGCACAGTAAGTTTCAGGGTAGGTATTGTCCACATTTTGTGGATGAGAAAACTGAAGTTGAGAGGTTAGTTCGCTTAGCCCAGTGTTCTCAACCAAGGGCAATTTTTGTCCCCTAGGAAGCATTTAGCAATAGCTGGAGCAATAGCTGGTTATCACAGCTGAAGGGATGCTACAGAACAGCCCCTTACAGCAAAGAATTTTCTGGCCCAAATGTCAATAGTGCTGGACTTGAGAAACCCTGGTTTAGACTAGGATATTTGTAGTCAGTGAATGGTAGAGCTAGGGTTTGATTTCATATCTTGTGGTTTGATACTTATATAGAAATAACAGTATTCCATCAGTCCTTAGAGAAAAATGACCACAGGGTGGCTGATCTTTCCCCAAAACATAGTTTTTAAATGGCTTGTGTGTGTTAAAGAGAGTGGTTATTTTTCAGTTGAACTATAGATCAAGACAGAACTAATCTGCGCATATTTATATTTTAAATGGGGTAAAGAATTAGTCTCTCCAACACTTTATTAAGCATGCTAATTACCAAAGGAACCCAATTGTACTTCATTCTTCTGATGTTGTTTGTTTTTGTTTGACCAGGATGTGACCTCCACAAAAGGAAATGAGTTTGAAGATTACTGTTTGAAACGGGAGTTGCTGATGGGAATTTTTGAAATGGGCTGGGAAAAGCCATCTCCTATTCAGGTATGTTTCCCCTTTTTTATCATATGTATAATGTTATGAGTTAAGCGTTACACACTTTCTGATCTGCGGGAATGATACAGTGAAACAACAGTTCTCTCTAGTTTGTATACACACACATATATATATGTACACACAGGCATACACACTTTCTGAACCTTTAAATGGTAAGTTACAAAATCATGGCGCTTTATTTCTAAATATTTCAGTGTGTATTTCCTAAGAATAGGGATAGTCTCTTGAATAAGCATAGTACAGTTATGTTCAGTCAATTTAACTTTAATGCAGTATTTCTATCTCATCTGTCATTTGTAGTCTTATTTTTAACTGGCCCCCAGATTTTGTCTTAAAGCATTTTTTTTCTCTTCCATACAAGATTCATCCTAGGATCAGGTATTGCATATAATGGTTACATCTCTTTTATTAGTGAGCATTTCCCTGTTCTTTTTTTGTCTTTTATGACATTGACATGTTAAAAATATGGCCCCCTTCCTTCTTCTTTTTTCTCCAGTAGAGCATTCCTCATTTGGGGTTTGTCTCATATTTCCATGTGATCAGATTCAAGTTATGCATTCTTAGCCAGAATACTGCAGAAGTCACATTTGGAGGTATAGCGTTCATCTGTTCCTCAAGGGGGATTTTAATTTTGGTCACCCTTTCACAGCGGTGTCTTGATTTTTCTCCTGTATGATTATTGCTCCCCCCACCACCTTAAAACTAATAAACAGTCTTTGGGGAGCATTTTAAGGCAATGCAGATATACTACTCTTCATAAAAATTTCCCCCTAACTCCTCCTTATGTATCTGTATATTATCAGTGTGGACTCATGAATTTTTTTTAATGGTATTTTTTATATATATAAATGTATTTTTTATTTTTGGCTGTGTTGGGTCTTAGTTGCCGTGCACGGGCTTTCTCTAGTTGTGGTGAGGGGAGGCTACTCTTCGTTGCGGTGTGCAGGCTTCTCATTGTGGTGGCCTCTCGTTGCGGAGCACAGGCTCTAGGCGCACAGGCTTCAGTAGTTGTGGCACATGGGCTCTAGAGCGCAGGCTCAGTAGTTGTGGCTCATGGGCTTAGTTGCTCTGCGGCATTGGCAGGCAGACTCTTAACCACTGTGCCACCAGAGAAGTCCCTTTAGTGGTATTTTTGTGCTCGAATTGTCCTGTATTTGGCCAGCGTGAGCTCCTTCAGGCCGGTTCCTTTGTGTTTGTAATGTGCCTCATTTGTTTTTTCCCTCTGATAGACTATTTTATAAAGCAGTTTTACGTTCATAGCAATTGAGCAAAAGAGATATTTCGTAAATCCCTGCCCACACTCATGCATAGCCTCCCCCATTATCAGCATTCCCCACAAGAGCAATATTTGTTACAACTGATGAACCTGTGTTGACACATTATCACCCAAAGTCCATAGTTTGCATTAGGGTTCATTCTTGGTATTGTAAATTCTATGGGTTTGAACATATGTATAATGACATGTATCCACCATTATAGTATCATACAGAGTAGTTTCACTGACCTCCGTGCTCCACCTATTCACCCTTCCCTTCCCCCTTCGTTTTTCTTGAGCACTTCCTTTTTGGTATATCACGATGTCAAGCTTATCTGTAGAGCCGCCCTTCCCCAGCCTCAGAATCAGCTATTTTCTCCAAGGAACTCTGATTCCAATTAGTGGGGAGTAGTATTAGGGACCAAGATCTAAGTACTAGGTGCACTCTTTCAGTGAAAAGAGCAAGGAAATATATGTATGTATACACATACATGCCTGTAGACCTAAACATGTGTTATACATGTACAGATTTGATAAATGTGATTGTTGTCTTCACATATTTAAATTGAAGCTGTTGAATCCAAGCTGTACTCAGGACAAACTCTGTGACATCATTGAGTACTTTTTCACTGAACAAACATGTATCAAGTGACCTAGAAAGTGTTAGACCCTGAGGGTGTTATGATGAACAAGATAAATAGGGTTCCTGCACTCAGAGTCTGGTGGAAAGGACAGCTTATTGTACAGGTAATTTCAGTGTAATGTAATGGGCACATATATGTAGTTGAAATTGCACATATATGTGGCTACTAGGGAAGATGGAACAACCTGGAAGAAGTGATCCATGTTCCAAGTGGGGAACACTGGAATGGTGATTGCCTGGGGATGAGAGTGTGCCTTTGTGGACAAACTGAAAGGAGTTTGTTGTGGTTAGAGAAAGTATCAAGATAAAGTCATACCTCATCAGGCAATTTGAGTGCAGATATCAAAAATATTTAGGAATCTACTTTTCCATAATATAGTTCACGTTAATCTATTTTATCTATAGGAGTGAAACATTTTATGGGCACTTTTCTACTGTATCATTCAACTTTGTATCTCTAGTACTTAGCAAGGTGCATGGCAGGAAATAGGCCCTCAGTTGTATTGCTTTGTTGGAATTATGGTTAGTGGATATCTGTAAGTGAACTTCGTCTAGAGAAGTGTTTTAGAGCACTGTCTTTGCGGTGAGACTGCGCAGGTTGAATCCCAACTCCACTCCTCTCTAAGGAGATGATTTAAATGTCTCGAAGCCTCTGCTTTCTGACCTATAAAATTGATATAATAGTGTATACCGTGGGGTTGTTGTAAAGATTAAGTGAGGTAATTCATGTTAGTATCCTTACTGCAGTGGCTAATAGGTGACAAATACCCAATAAATGTTACGGGGTTTTATTTTATGTAGTAGTTTTATCAAAAAAGGAGATTGGTTCATTTGGCAGAGTTAATTCTTAATGGACCCTTGCTGACTCCTGTTTCACACTTTTGTATTAAATTTTAAAATTCACTTTGTTATTTGCATTCTCAGTTTGGTATAGATAATTAACTCTTCAGCCACTTAGCCAGTCTGCCATCTAGGTTTTTCTGTAAAGTAGAAATGATCTCCCTCACAGGGTTTTTATTGTGAGGATCGAAGGTTGTGTACAGGCATACCTCGTTTTACTGTGCTTTGCTTTACTGTATTTTGCAGATACTGCGTTTGGGTTTTTACTGGTTTTGTTTTTTTTTTTTTAAACAAATCGAAGGTTTGTGGCAACCCTGTGTTGTCAGATGATGGTTATTATTTTTAAATTTAGGTGTGTATATTGTTTTTTTACACAATACTGCTGCACACTTAATAGACTATAGTGTAAACATAACTTTTATATGCACTGGGAAACAAAAAAATTTGTGTGACTCACTTGATTGCACTGATCTAGAACCGAATCCACAATGCTCCAAGGTGTATTTTGAAATAGCAAGCAGAGTATGAATATAAAGTATTATTCTGTATACCTGAGACTATCATTCACATTGCTTTTTCCTGCACTGTTGTTTTGCCTGAGGATCCATGGAAAACACAAGATAACATGCTTCTTAGAATCATTCAGTGTAACAAACCATAAATACTAGGCCTTTAGAACCAAAAGAAATCTAGAAGTCCTCTAGTAAAATCCAACCTCGTGACTGGCATTCTTCTATTCTCTTCTTGTCTACCTTCTTTCCTCACTTTTTTTTTTGTTATTTTTTTTTCTTTTACTAAAACGTGTCTATTGTCTTTATAGTACTTAGTTTTACAGTTTGATCCAGGCATTTTTTTTTTCTCTGCAGATATAAAATCCTCTTGACCAGATGGGTGTCATATACATTTGAATCTTTTTTAAGAGATCTGACTTAGTTGCACTTTGGCTATAGGATTATTAGAAAATGAGGCACTTAAAATCTTTTGAGACGATATAATTTTACACTGACAGGCTGGAACCAGATATACTACAGATTGCTTCCACACATTTTTCTTTGGTACAGCCATCTGTGATTCTAGTTCTTGGTCTGAATGCTGTGCCCAGTAGCATAACCATGCCATTCTGAGGCCTAGCTTTACAGGAATAGAGACTTCTTTGGAGGACCTAAGAGTCTGTCTTATTCTGCTTAACATTGAGAAACCTTATATTAACTTGGGGATGATTGGTGACAGCTCTTGCTGCTTCCAGACCTTAGGCACAACTTTTGAAGACTTTTTAGGTAAGAAGATGATGGAATGGCAAGTAGTTCATTATTGAGGGAAACATGGAAGTTCCTTCTTTTGGCAACCAAATTTCATATCAAGTCAGGAATCTCAAATTATTTTGAGAAATTATTTTGTTAACCAAGTCTAATTGGTCGTTTATTAAATTTATAGTTAAGAATTAGAGCATTCTTAATTCTTTTATAATTCATTCCTCCTGCTAACATGGATTTATTGCTAAAAGAATTATTTTCCTAAATTCTCAAAGTCTTTAAATGCATGTCTTCATTGGTTACTATGGTAAAATTGGGGTGTGTTCCTTAAGCTGGAGATGTTCTTTTTGAAATTACTATCTTCCGTCTCCTTTTTTTCTGGGTAGCAGTAGATGTTGTCACCATTGCTTATCTCCTCCACAGTACCCATATTTTTTTCCCCTGAAATTAAGGTTCTTAAATTCAACTAGTCCTAGGAAGTAAAAAGAAGCAGCTACTCTAAAAGCAGCTAGCTGGGCAATTTGGAGCCTTTTCAGGTACTATACTTTGGTAAAATGCCTCTCAGTACTAGGAAATTGGAAGGTATCCCATTCTTTGGTTGTAGGCAACAGAGACCAACTTGGGTTACTTAAGCAAAAGGAAATTTATTGAATATCAGGAATTCACAAGATTAGGGAGAAGTCTGGAGAAACACACTTGGCATTGGCCAAGAACCAGGGCAGCCCTAAAGGGCTCAGGAAGCTGTAAATTGTTATAGGATGCACTATAGCAATTTCAATTCTTAGAAGGCAGCATTCAGCCCGGCCTGGCTTCAGTCATTGTCCTCCATACAGCTGAGGAAGTTGGCTAGACTATCCATTGGGGTGGGGAGGATGTAATTCCTCAGAGTTACGGTGCTACTAAGAAAGGGGAATGGATGGATAGTAGGGTTATAAAAACACAATAAATACATACTGGCTCAGTCCCTAGACCTTACAGTGGAACATGGACTTTGGAGAGCTAAAGTGGCAGAATCAGACCTTAAGGTCGTTTAAGGTTAAGGTTTCTGTTTTTTGTGTTGTTTTTTTGGGTTTTGGTGGGTTTTGTTTTTGTTTTTGGTTGTTTTGTTTTTGGTGGCCTTAGGGTATAATTCACACATTTTAAGTATACAATTCATTGTTTTTTAGTATATTCACAGTTGTGCAGTCACACAACTAAAACAGTCAATTTTAGAGTATTTTCATCACCCCAAAAAGAAACTTTAGTAATCACCCTTCATCTTCCCCTAGCTCTAAGCAACCACTAATCTACTTTCTGTCTGTATGGATTGGCTTATTCTGGACAATTTCATGTAAATGGAACCATACAATATATGCTCTTTTGTGACTGGCTTTTTTGACTTAGCATGTGTTTAGGGCTCATCCATATTGTAGCATGTATCAGTACTCCATTCCTTTTTATTGTTGAATAATAGTCCACTGTATAGCTATACCACATTGGTTTATCCATTCTTCAGTTGTAGGGTTGTTTCCACTGTTAGCTGTTATGAATAATGCTCCTTTGAACACTGGTGTACGAATTTTTGTGTGGAGATATTTTCATTTCTCTTGGGTATATACCTAGGAGTAGAATTGCTGGTTCAAATGGTAACTCTTTAACTTTTTGAGGAACTGCCAGACTGTTTTCCAAAATGGCTGTACATTGTACTTAGTGGTATATGAGGTACCAATTTCTCTGTTTGCAAACCGAAGTTCAAATCCTGGTTCTAGCATTTCTTGCTTTGTGACCTTCAGTAAAACAGTCTGAGGATCCATCTGTCAGTTGTAAAACAAAACGTACCTAGCTTGAAAGGATATAATTAACGTTAAGTATCTAAGCATAGTGTCCATCTCAGTAAGTTTTTAAAAATTATTTAGCCTCCTTCCTCCTTCCTCTTCTCCCTGGCTGCTCCCCATGACTTCCTCTTGGGTTTCAAAGCTGTGTGAGTCGGACTTGAATTCTCTTGCTTCATATTACTTAATCTTCCCAGGAAACAGTAGTAAGAGACGGTGTGGATATACTGGATCTCCTGACTGCTAATCATAATGATCACCATATGAGATGAAATACAGTGCATCTTAACTTACAGACTAGCTTACTTTGTTAAAGTCCTGTCCTTAAACAGTTTCTGTAGAGCATAAGTCCTGTCAGAGTAGAGGAATAGGAGTCAGTGAATGGCCTTTAAGTCAAAAGATAAACCCCAAATAGGAATTAGGATACCCCCAATCTAATTCTGCCCTGTCTTACTTCATTCAGAAGTCTTATCTTTTTTTTTATTATTAATTTTTATTGGAGTATGGTTGCTTTACAATGTTTTGTTAGCCTCCACTGCACAACAAAATGAATCAGCCATACGCATACAGGTATCCCCTCCCTTTTGGACTTCCCTCCCATTTCGGTTACCACAGTGCATTAGGTAGAGTTCCCTGTGCTATACAGTACGTTCCCATCAGTTGTCTATTTTGTACATAGTTTCAATAATGTATATGTGTCAATTCCAGTCCCTCCCTCCCTCCCCCTTTCCCCCTTTGTATCCATACATTTGTTCTCTACGTCCAAATCTCTTTCTGCTTTGCAAATAAGATCGTGTATACCATTTTCTAGATTCCATATGTACACGTTATTATATGACATTTGCTTTTCTCTTTCTGACTTCACTCTGTAGGACTCTCAGTTCATCCGTGTCTCTACAAATGACCCAATTTCGTTCCTTTTTATGGCTGAGTAATATTCCATTGTATATATGTACCACATCTTCCTTTTCCTTTTTTTTTTTTTTTTTTGGCGGTACGCGGGCCTCTCACTGTTGTGGCCTCTCCCGTTGCGGAGCACGGGCTCCAGACGCGCAGGCTCAGCGGCCATGGCTCACGGGCCCAGCCGCTCTGCAGCATGTGGGATCTTCCCGGACCGGGGCACGAACCCATGTACCCTGCATCGGCAGGCGAACTCTCAACCACTGCCCCGCCAGGGAAGCCCATGTACCACATCTTCTTTATCCATTCCTCTGTTGATGGACATTTAGATTGCTTCCATGACCTGACTGTTGTAAATAGTGCTGCTGTGAACATTGGGGTGCATGTGTTTTTTTTTAATTACGGTTTTCTCTGGGTATATGCCCAGTAGTGGGATTGTTGGGTCATATTGTAGTTCTATTTTTAGTTTTCTAAGGAACCTCCAAACTGTTCTCCATAGTGGCTGTATAAATTTATATTCCCACCAACAGTGTATGAGGGTTCCTTTTTCTCCACACCCTCTCCAGCATTTATTGTTTGTAGATTTTTTGATGATGGCCATTCTGACCGGTGTGAGGTGATACCTCATTGTAGTTTTGGTTTGCATTTCTCTAATAGTGATGTTGAGCAGCCTTTCATGTGTTTGTTGGCCATGTGTATGTCTTCTTTGGCGAAATGTCTATTTAGGTCTTCTGCCCATTTTTGGATTGGGTTGTCTTTTTGATATTGAGCTGTGTGAGCTGCTTGTATATTTTGGAGATTAATCTTTGTCAGTTGCTTCATTTGCAAATATTTTCTCCCATTCTGAGGGCTGTCTTTTCGTCTTGTTTATGGTTTCCAGAAGTCTTATCCTTTTAAAGAACCTGATTCAGGAAGTCACTGGGAGACCACCTAGCCTTTTTTTCTGCTGTAGAACTGAGTAGTATGCAGGTAGCCTGTTTAAAAACCATAGAAGAGAATGAACTCATGGGGATAACGGGCCTTCAGGACAACAAAAGATTAATGGAGTTGACTCAAAGTAGGAGGGAAGAGATCAAGACCAAAGGGTCAAAACCAAGGTTTTCTTCTTTGACCTGCTTTACCATACATAATAAGCAGACTGTTTAATGCTGGCTGTAGGAACAAGGTAATAGAGTATTATGACTGGATCATTTTCGCAGTTGTTCTGGCAGCTGTGTTAGTTATTCTGACCATATGGAACCCATCTGACCCCTGTGATTGGGGTTCTAGAATAAGAGTCATGGTGGGAAATGAAAGTCATGATGCTTATGATTTAGATATTTCTCCAGTAACGGTGTGGGGTTTTTTTTTGGTTTTTATGGCTGTGTTGGGCCTTTGTTGCTGTGCGCAGGCTTTCTCTAGTTGCGGTGAGCGGGGGCTGCTCTTCATTGCGGTGTGCAGGCTTCTCATTGCAGTGGCTTCTCCTGTTGCGGAGCCTGGGCTCTAGGCGCATGGGCTTCAGTAGTTGTGGCACGAGGGCTCAGTAGTTGGGGCTCATGGACTCTAGAGCGCAGGCTCAGTAGTTGGGGCACACACCAAACAGGCTTGGTTGCTCCGAGGCACGTGGGATCTTCCCGGCCCAGGGCTTGAACCCGTGTTCCCTGCATTAGCAGGCGGATTCCTAACCACGGTGCCACCAGGGAAGTCCTTCAGTAACAGTTTTAAAGTGCTAGAGATACTGTTTTTGGTCATTAGCTCAAGCATAGAAAGAGCTAATTATTTTAGTGATTGTAAATCTCGTTTCCTAATTTATTTTCCTAATTTTCTAGTTTTAGAAATTAAAATGTTTAGTTTTAGAAATCGAAATGTTCTGCTTCCTCTCTGTTTATACCTGTTTTACTTTTTAAATTTCTCTCCATATATGTGTATTTAATATTTAGTAATCGTTAGGAATCCTTTGCTATTGTCTAGGAAATTTGTTCTAATAAGAAATACTATCTTCTTCAAAACACATATGACCAACTAAGCCAAATATGAAAATGAGAAGTCAGCCTTGGTAATATGACCATGGATCAAGATAACTGGAATAGAGTTGAGACTCCAGTTGAGCACATCTCAGGACGGAAGTTGGCTGTGAGACAGACATTGGACATTATGTAATATGATTTTTTAAAAAAATCAAATAGGACCCGAGGTTAAACTTTTCCAGCTGATTCCTGTTTTGTGTAGGGATAAATTGTCCAACTTACAGTTTTTCATTGTGGTCAAGTTGGTTCACTAGTCTCAGAATATCTTATTACAGTCTTTCCTTTGAATATTGTTTGTGCTGTCTTTTCCTCCAGTTTTTAATTGTGAAATGTCCTTTGCTTTTTTTCCTCTATGTATTCATGATGTTAGCCCAAGTTACTCGTCTTGGTTGTTGATGCTCAGCTTCCTTAGACAACACATTTGCACATGCAGACTTACACATACAGTTTTTTTTATTACTTGAGTATGTATTTTATAAGCAGCTCTGGTAAATGTCAGTTGATACTGATGGTGACGTGGACTGTTCCTGCTAATTTATTTGGTCTCTACTTATTCTTGTAAAATGCTTCAAAATAATACCAAAGAGCTATGTATACTTTCAGTGTGTTTTAGAGAAGAATTTGCTTATGTACTGTTTTTATTCACAAGTAATTTGCATTGTCTTATCTCTTCTAGGAGGAGAGCATTCCCATTGCTTTATCTGGTAGGGATATTTTAGCTAGAGCAAAAAACGGAACAGGCAAGAGCGGTGCCTACCTCATTCCCTTACTTGAACGGCTAGACCTGAAGAAGGACAATATACAAGGTTAGTTGTTTGTTTAAACTGTAAATGGCGATTTAAATCTTGGAGCGATTACCATCTTTTTTTTAGTCAGAACTTAAATAATCTGGAATTCGTATTTATCCTTTTCACGGTTTTTGGCCTGGTTGTCTTGTAAAAATGATTCCTAACTTTTTTTAAAGAGATTTTCTAGTTTTCAAAGTTCTTTTACATATTACACAGCTATGACAACATTCCAGTGAGATAGGCAAAATAAGATTATCGTCCTATAGATAGATCGGAAAAGCTAAGATCTTGAGAAGTTAAATTATCTGACATAGATACTTACAAACTAGGGAACTGAAATGTTTCTTGTGACAGCTGTGTGTCTGCAGAGTTCCTTGTAGAAACATGAACTTTTTCTCTTTAAAGCCTTGTGGTTTGGGGATTTTAAGAGGTTAGGCAGTAAGGAAGAAACAAATTTCCATAATTGTACCCAGAGTAAGCTAATAGAGTTAAATTTTCATCTCTGAAGCTTTTTCTTAAATTTTCAGCTGTTTTTTCCCCCAGCTTTCTTGATTTATAATTATTATTTCTGCCATCTCTCTGTTACTTACTTTCATATGATATAAATAGAACTGGGTGGCAAGAGTTTCTTATTTGGGTATTTTGACTAGTGAATCTCTTACTAAAATATTAATGAACTTTGGGCTAATAATTGACAACTCAAAGAACCCTTTAAGGGTTTGTAAATAAGAAGAGTACAAGAATTGTATAGCATTGTTACTGAGGAATAGTCTAAATCTGGAACACTATAATAGGTTCTCTTTTTTTTTTTTTTTAGGAAATTTATTCATTTGAGTGTCTTAATTACAAGGGGAAATATTTCTGTAGCTTCTTAAACTCTTAATATATGCTGTTTTTTTTCTGTTTTCTCTGTTATTTGTTATTTTCCAGCAATGGTGATTGTTCCCACTAGAGAACTTGCTCTACAGGTCAGTCAAATTTGCATCCAGGTCAGCAAACACATGGGAGGGGCTAAAGTGATGGCAACCACAGGAGGAACCAATTTACGGGATGACATAATGAGGCTTGATGATACAGGTAGGAAATGATTGATGTAAGGTGGCTGGCTCTCTGTAATTCCACACACAGGTGTTTCCTTTCAGTAACTTATTTAAATTGTTTTTTAAATTAATAAGGAACAAACATTGCAATATAAAAATGAATAAAGGAAATGACCATTTCATTCAAGCAAAAAAACAAATTGTTTTAGTAATAGAAAGAATATTCAGCCTTACTAATTTTTTAAATTGTACATAAAAACAGTAAAGTGATATTGTACCTGTCTGATTGACAAGGTTAATTCAGATTGGCAAGGCTAATTAGTAACCAGTAATGTGAGTTTGTGGAGAAGTTGGCTGTCTTGCAACATGGGCGTATAAGTTGATATAATCTCTGTGGTGGGCAATTTGGCATTATATTTCAAAATTATAAATGTATATTTTTAAGAATCTTTTTTTGAAGAAATAACTGGACAAATGCAAGGTTGTTTACTACAGCATGGTTTGTAGTACTGAAAAACTTGGAGCAACCTGAATGTCAAGGGAGTTTGGCTAAAATACATTGGATATAGTCTGAAGGGAATTCTACACGGCCATTAAAGAGTGAAGCTGACCTGTATTCATTTTTTAATGAAGAGTTCTCCATGGTACATTATTTAGTGAAAAAAGAAAACAGCAAGAATGAAATCCACTTATATAAAATTATACATAGAATTTTAGTCAAAATTTTACATATGATTATCATTTGATTAGTTTAATTATTATATTCTTTGTGCTGTCCTGTTATTTAAAATGATTATTTTATTTGATCCTTATTACAGTCTTCGGAAGACCCTTGATCTAGATTAAAGGCAAGCTACTGTATCAGAAGCTTGGCATACCTTTTGTTTTTCCTTGGGGGTTGCCCCAAGACAAATTTGGAGCAGGTGATTTGGGAAGTTGTAGCCCCACCCCCATGTAGCACTGAAACTAACAGGTATTCTCTAGCCAACCAAAGATGAAATGGAAATCCATATTCTAAAACACATCTGTGCCTCTTTGTATTATTCCTGCCTCTACAGCAGTATTTCTGATAAAATATATGATATAAACCTTTACTATATCCTTTTTGCCCCAACTAAAATTAACGAAAATATGTTTTCTAATCTTGTGTAGTGCATGTTGTGATAGCTACCCCTGGGAGAATCCTGGATCTTATCAAGAAAGGAGTAGCAAAAGTTGATCATGTCCAGATGATAGTATTGGATGAGGTAATGTCTCTTCATTTGGAAATATACTATTCTGTACTACTCTGGCTTTGTTCATAACTGCCAGTGAATGAAGCATAACCTCTTTGTGTTTATGCGCTTTTATTTGTTTTGTTTTGTTTTTTTTTTAATATTTGGCTGCATTGGGTCTTCGTTGCTGCGCGCAGGCTTTCTCTAGTTGTGGCAAGCGGGGGCTACTCTTTGTTGCGGTGGGTTGGCTTCTCTTGTTGCAGAACACAGGCTCTAGGCACACGGGCTTCAGTCGTTGTAGCACGCAGGCGCAGTAGTTGTGGCTTGCAGGCTCAGTAGTTGTGGCACGTGGGCTTAGTTGCTCTGCGGCACGTGGGATCTTCCCGGACTAGGGTTCAAACCCATGTCCCCTGCATTGGCAGGTGAATTCTTAATCACTCTGCCACCAGGGAAGTCCCTATGACCTTTTAATAAATGCATGACTCTTGTCGGTTCAAAGTAATTTGCTTACAAAACATGTTTTACCCTTTAAAAACAATAGATGATAGGAATTTATAGGACTAAATCAGCCTTGTGTCTTTTTCTTAGTAAAGCGAGGTTTTTATTTTTCAGTGAGAGAAGTTGTTGAATAATCTCAAAGCCAAGTTCATTCAAAGTCTCTTTCCATTCTGTGATTCATCTTAAGAAGCATGTAATGTCTCTAACCCCTCATTTAACATACAGCTTTGTATTGTTTGTTTTTTCGTCCCTGTTATAATGTGTTATCTCACCAGGTTATAAGTGCCTTTTAAGAACTTATTCAGCTCTGCATCCTTAGGACCTAGCAGTGTTTTATACATATAAGAAACCAGTGTTGATGTTTTTAAAGTTATTTTCCTGTTTGGTCTGTGTTTTAGATTACTAGAGCAGTTTCGTCATGATCTATTCAGAACAGGTTTTTATCTTTGAGTAATGAGAGCACATTTATTAGTTACTGCATGCTAGCACTAAGTGCTTTACGTGTTTTTTCATTTAATTTTTGCAAGAATCCTATAAGATAGGTATCCTATAAAGTAGTTAGTACAGTAAGAAGACATTTTAATTTTTAAATTGTGGAAACTAAAATAGTGGTTAAGAAACCTCCCAACATAGCTGATAAGGAGACAAGTTTTTTTTTTTTTTAATTTATTTATTTATGGCTGTGTTGGGTCTTCATTTCTGTGCGAGGGCTTTCTCCTGTTGTGGCAAGCAGGGGCCACTCTTCATCGCGGTGCACGGGCGTCTCATTATCGTGGCCTCTCTTGTTGCGGAGCACAGGCTCCAGACGCGCAGGCTCAGTAGTTGTGGCTCACGAGCCTAATTGCTCCGCGGCATGTGGGATCTTCCCAGACCGGGCTCGAACCCGTGTCCCCTGCATTGGCAGGCAGACTCTCAACCATTGCGCCACCAGGGAAGCCCAGGAGACAAGTTTTAAACCCAGGTAGTTTGACTCTGTAGCCTGTACTTTTAACCACTATACTATAATGTCTCTGTAATGGAAGTCACATTAAAATTTTGTTATGGGAACAAGGATTATTTCTGTCTGGGACTTTTTTTCCTTGGAGGATGAGTATTACAGACTTTTCCCCTTCTGAATCACTGGTAACGTGTCTTGGTGCCTTTGGACTA
Source organism: Leucopleurus acutus (assembly GCF_964270905.1). Taxonomy (NCBI): domain Eukaryota; kingdom Metazoa; phylum Chordata; class Mammalia; order Artiodactyla; family Delphinidae; genus Leucopleurus; species Leucopleurus acutus. The sequence goes on from NC_139151.1 coordinate 14,734,793, forward strand.
CGCAGTGTTGTAGAGGACTTACTGTTTACAACCAGGAGCATTCCATGAACTTGCTGGATGATGCCTTATTAACCAAAGACCTTAGACATTATTTCATTGTGTTTAAGATTGTCTTCTCTTTGTACTACAGGCAGATAAGTTGCTGTCACAGGATTTTGTGCAGATAATGGAGGATATTATTCTCACGCTACCTAAAAACAGACAGATTTTATTATATTCTGCTACTTTCCCTCTTAGTGTACAGAAGTTCATGGTGAGTATAAACCTGTACTTGGAAGCAGTACTATTCTGTTGTCCATGAGTATATCTTTATCCATAATTACATCTTACTACTAGTCTTTATTACACTGATTTCAAGTTTGGGACTTTTTCTTCAGCTGATCAATTAAGGTTTGTTGTGCATAAATTAACTGATTTTTTTAAGATACAAAAGTAATTTGATTCTTATTTGTTCACTTAGCTTTTGGTGTCAGACTGACATAGCCATTGGTTCTAGATAAATTGATTACAGCATAATTCTATATTTAAAGTACAAAATAGTAACTTAGCTGTATATCTGAATGTTATATCTCCCATTTTATGGTAATTTACTTCTTCCATGACAGATAATAACGTTTTAAAGAGGGCTCCATTCTTTAAGAGTTTGTCAGGCAGAAATGTATGAGGATATATTCTGAGTTTAAGAAATAGACTCTGCTTTCATTTAAATATGAGACTCTTCTTTTTTTCAGAATTCCCATTTGCAGAAACCCTATGAGATTAACCTGATGGAGGAACTAACTTTGAAGGGAGTAACCCAGTACTACGCATATGTAACTGAGCGCCAAAAAGTACACTGCCTCAACACACTTTTCTCCAGGGTAAGTCTGTTAGGCTTCAGCGGCTGAATGTTGTCCGTTACTTACTACTTAACCTCAGTAAAACAAACAGTTGTATCAGTTTTCTCACCATTTTCTTTTTCTTTCTTTCTTTTTTTTTTTTTTTAAATACTTATTTATTTGGCTGCGCCGGGTCTTAGTTGTGGCATGCAGGATCTTTTAAGTTGCAGCATGTGGGCTCTTAGTTGCAGCATGCGGGATCTAGTTCCCTGACTAGATCAGGGATCTAGGGATCTAGATCAAACCCGGGCACCCTGCACTGGGAGCACGGAGTCTTAACCACTGGACCACCAGGGAAGTCCCTCTCAGCATTTTCAGTGTAAAAAAAATTCCTTAGTTTTTTCTAAAGGTAGTTTGAGTTGTTGATCTGAAGCTGATACTGTATGATTGTCAAGTCACAGGCACTTCTAATTTGATTCTAAAATAATTTGACCTTAATTACAGATAATCCTCATTATTCTCAGTAATTATAATTGTTCTGTTGTAGGCAGATTCTGTTTTTGCAAATTTGCCAAAATTTCCTTGTCACCCCAAAGTCAGTACTCAGGTGCTCTTGACGTCATTTGCAGACATACGTGAAAAATTTGAGACCTCGTGCGGTTTCCCCCTGCTTTCTTGTTTCAGCTCATACTATAAATGAGCACCCTTTTCACAGTCTATTTAGTGCCACATTTCCCACATTTCTGTGCTTTTCTGTTGATTTCACTCTTTTAAATGGCCTCTAGGCATAGTGCAGAAGTGTTGTCCAGCGCTCCTAAGTACAAGAAGACTGATGTGCCTTGCAGAGATAATGTATTAGATAAACTTCATAAAGGCATGAGTTACAGAACTGTGGGCCATGAGTAAATAAGGTGTCTTTAAACAGTAACACTGTTTAAACCAAATTCCTTGGTGGTCCAGTGGTTAGGACTCCGCGCCTCCACTGCAGAGGGCATGGGTTCAATCCCTGGTCAGGGAACTAGGATCCTGCAAGCTGTGTGGCAGGGCCAAAAAAAATAAAATCAGTAACACACATAAAACAAGGTTATCTGTTGGCCCGTTGATGGAAGAAGTTAAGTGTTCCTCACAGGAACCTAACCCTGTATTTCCCCTGGAAGCAGTGGTCCTATATTCAGTAATTCAGTGTTTCCAGTAACTGTATAGAACATAACTACCTCAAGTAATGAGAATTGGCTGTGTTTTACTCCTGTTGGCAATTATGCAGCCCTTATGAAAAATACTCTGCTACAATAAAACTTACTCTACAATAAAAATTATCTTCAACTGCTATGTAAATGAAATAGTACTTAAAATTTTTACAGTTTTGCATCTCTCTTATATTATGAGATTCTAAGTCTTAGATGATATTTTCAAGATTTGGCAAAGTTAATGAAGGTTTTTGTTTTCCTTCCTTACGTCATCTTTTGTTTTGTTTTCCCCCTGTGCTCAGCTTCAGATAAACCAGTCGATCATTTTCTGTAACTCCTCTCAGAGAGTTGAATTGCTAGCCAAGAAGATTTCTCAACTGGGTTATTCTTGCTTCTATATCCATGCTAAAATGAGGCAGGTGAGTATAAAACTTGAACTTGTATAGATTTTTTTAAAAACCTTTTTCTTAGTATTTCTTGGATTTTGTTTTGTTTTAATGCTCTTCCAAATGCCGTGAGTTTAAGAATAAATTATTCCTTAGCAGGCAAAGGACCATTCATTTTAACCTCTCTGAGGTTAGGTTTTCTAACTACAAACAGGGTTAATAGTACATATTCTTACCTCACAGGGTTGTCAGGAAGATTGAGATTATGTATGAATGAGTAGTTTGTAAGTTGCCAAGCATAATAGAAATGTGAGATTTTATTCCCTTCCTTCCCCGTATTCTTAGATTTGGGCTAGTATTTAATACAGTAATCACTAGCTACAGGTGGCAATTTAAAAGAGTTAAAATTTAAATAAATAAGTGAAAATTGAACAATACTTAAAATTTAGATTCAGTACAATCCCTGTCAAACTACCAATGGCATTTTTCACAGAACTAGAACAAAAAATTTCACAATTTGTATGGAAACACAAAAGACCCCGAATAGCCAAAGCAATCTTAAGAAAGAAAAACTGAGCTGGAGGAATCAGGCTCCCTGACTTCAGACTATACTGCAAAGCTACAGTAATCAAGACAGTATGGGACTGGCACAAAAACAGAAATATAGATCAATGGAGCAGTATAGAAAGCCCACAGATAAACCCACTCACATATGGTCACCTTATCTTTGATAAAGGAGGCAAGAATATACAGTGGAGAAAAGACAGCCTCCTCAATGAGTGATGCTGGGAAAACTGGACAGCTACATGTAAAAGAATGAAATTAGAACACTTCCTAACACCGTACACAAAAATAAACTCAAAATGGATTAAAGACCTAAATGTAAGGCCAGACACTATAAAACTCTTAGAGAAAAACATAGGGAGAACACTCTATGACATAAATCACAGCAAGATCCTTTGTGACCCACCTCCTAGAGAAATGGAAATAAAAATAAATAAATGGGATCTAATGAAACTTAAAAGCTTTTGCACAGCAAAGGGAACCATAAAGAAGATGAAAAGACAACCCTCAGAATGGGAGAAAATATTTGCAAACGAAGGAACTGACAAAGGATTAATCTCCAAAATATACAAGCAGCTCATGCAGCTCAATAGCAAAAACCACGAAAACCCAATCCAAAAATGGGCAGAAGACCTAAATAGACATTTCTCCAAAGAAGTAATACAGATGGCCAACAACACATGAAAGGATGCTCAACATCACTAATCATTAGAGAAATGCAAACCAAAACCACAATGAGGTATCACCTCACACCAGTCAGAATGGCCACCATCAAAACATCTCCAAACAATAAATGCTGGAGAGGGTGTGGAGAAAAGGAACCCTCTTGCACTGTTGGTGGGAATTTAAATGGATACAGCCACTATGAAGAACAGTGTAGAGGTTCCTTAAGAAACTAAAAATAGAAGTACCATATGACCCAGCAATCCTACTACTGGGCATATACCGTGAGGAAACCATAATTCAAAAAGAATCATGCACCACAGTGTTCATTGCAGCACTATTTACAATATCCGGGAGATGGAAGCACCCTAAGTGTCCATCCACAGGTGAATGGATAAAGAAGATGTGGCACATATATACAATGGAATATTACTCAGCCATAAAAAGAAACGGAATTGAGTTATTTGTAGTGAGGTGGATGGACTGAGAGTCTGTCATACAGAGTGAAGTAAGTCAGAAAGAGAAAAATACCGTATGCTAACACATATATATGGAATCTAAAAGAAAAAAAAATGATTCTGGAGAACCTAGGGGCAGGACAGGAATAAAGACCTAGACGTAGAGAATGGACTCTAGGACATGGGGAGGGCGAAGGGTAAGCTGAGATGAAATGAGGGAGTAGCACTGACATATACACTACCAAATGTAAAATAGATAGCTAGTGGGAAGCAGCCACCTAGCACAGGGAGATCAGCTTGTGCTTTGTGACCACCTAGAGGGGTGGGATAGGGAGGGTGGGAGGGAGATGCAAGAGGGAGGGGATATGTAAAGCAATTATACTCCAATAAAGATGTTAAAAAAATAAAATTTAGTTCTTCAGTCACACCACGTTTGAAGTGCCGTATTACATGTGACTAGCAGTCACAGTTTTGGAAAGTACAGATACAGAACATTTCCATCATTGCAGAAGGTTCTGATTTTTCTGTGTACCTCCTCAGGTACATCTGTTTTTACTATTTGCCTGTAGAAAAGGATGCAATCTATATTTCAGAACTTAATTCAACAGAAAATAAATTCAAAACTATCACAAGACAACATTTTGTGTTTGTGCTGACGTTGTGAAATTTCATAAGAAAGCAGTTTCTGTAGGCTAACGGGTTAAGAACTTAATCAATTCACATATGGTTTTCAAAGAAGCTTAGTGTCATGGATCAGATACCTTCTTGTAGGCCCCTAATATTAAAATTGCCACAGGAAATGAATGTATTAAATTGAAGAGAATATTTCAGAATGGAAGAACGTTGTGTTGAAAAAATGTTTACCAGATGCTAGATTTATTGCTTTTGCTAGAGTCAGTGTATGTTTTCATTCTTGTTTTTAAATTGGAAAGTAGTTATTTTTAGCTTTTGTATATAATAACTGAAAAGGTAAATAGTAGATGTTCTGGTCAAGCCAAACTTTTGGCATCTTTTGTTGGAAATATTTTAGAAGTATGGTGAAAATTATCACTAAAAATCCACTCCAGCAAAAAAGAAAAATACCTTTTTTTTTGCGGTACGTGGGCCTCTCCGGTTGCGGAGCACAGGCTTAGCGGCCATGGCTCACGGGCCCAGCCGCTCTGCAGCATGTGGGATCCTCCCCGACCGGGGCACGAACCCGCATCCCCTGCATCGGCTGGTGGACTCTCAACCACTGCGCCACCAGGGAAGCCCGAAAAATACCTTTAAGAATTGAGATAATAAGCAGCATATACATATGTATTCATATTTATTCCCATGGGAAACTAGTCTATGGTTAATTATTTTCACCTTTTGTTTTTAACTTATGTGTATTGAATTTGGTTCCTTTCTCATTCATGTAAAAAATAATTTGGGTATAAAGAACTTTGGGTAGGAGAAAAAAATCATGGCAGTTTGGGGGCTTGTGTGAGTTTTAATCAAATCAAATGCGTTACTTTGTTCCTAGGAACATCGGAATCGTGTATTTCATGATTTCCGAAATGGCTTATGCCGCAATCTTGTTTGCACTGGTAAGTATTTTGTTTCGTTTACACATAGTTTTGTATTGTTTTTGTTTTGTTTTGTTTTGTTTTGCGGTACACGGGCCTCTCACTGTTGTGGCCTCTCCCATCGCGGAGCACAGGCTCTGGATGCGCAGGCTCAGCGGCCATGGCTCACGGGCCCAGCCGCTCCGCGGCATGTGGGATCTTCCCGTACCAAGGCACGAACCCTTGTCCCCTGCATCAGCAGGCAGACTCTCAACCACTGCACCACCAGGGAAGCCCCCTACCTGTATTTTTCAAAGTCTAAATTAGCATAATAATTGTGGGACTAGAAAAGAATTAGAAGGGATAGCCTTGCATATTAGCTTACCTCAGGCCTCTTATAAATCATTTAGCAGAAGGGGATGAATGAATTCTAAACAAAGCATAAATAATTACTGCTAGAGGATTATGTCTTTTTAGAAGTATTCTACGTTACACAACAAAATTTTTAAAAATAATTTTCTCTGTTAACCTTGGATTAAATACTCAAAAATAGACTGAAGAAAATTACACTCCTGAGACTCATTTATGAGTATATAGCTTATCAGTCATCCTTGATTTGCACAGTCACCTTAGACCATTTTTTTAAAACTTTGTTACAGGACTGGGAAAAGGTAACTTGTTGAGCAGAAAGCTGCTTATGGTAATGTGCATGACAGATAATGCCAGTAATTTGCAAATGCTTTTGAATTACTGATGAAGTGAATGAAGCTTAGGTTACATTAGAAATACATGTTAAAGAGTATTATGGCACCAAATTGAAGGATATAATGGAGTTTTGTGTTTTTGGTTTTTTTTTTAAGATTTGTTTACCCGAGGTATTGATATACAAGCTGTGAATGTGGTAATAAACTTTGACTTCCCAAAGCTGGCAGAGACCTATCTCCATCGTATTGGAAGATCAGGTGAGGAAAAGGAAGGAGATGTTCTTTGTGGAGGTTGTTTGAGAAGTTTAATCACTAAATTTTGTTCCTTTGTAGAGTGTGGTAGCAGTTAGAACAGTGAATTAAAACTAATTTAGTTGTTTGATATATCAAATTAATTTCCAACTCTTCCAGAACACTTATTTTAAAAAGTTAAAATAACTTTATGCTTAATTTAAGATTCACAAATGAGAAGCTCACTTCTCTAACTGTGCTGTTTAGTATGTATATTCTGGCAATTTTTGACAGAAATGAGCACCCGTTTTTTCATTTGACAAAGGTAAAATAGCAGTGCTACTTGAGGCTGTGAAACCTGACGTTGTAACGTGTGTGTGAGTTCATATACTCAGAAGGGCACTGAACCAAAACATACATCCTGTATGGATTTGCCACTTACAGACTAGTGCTTGCACATTGATTCCCATGTTTAACTGTTTCATTAATTAAAATTGGTTTTTGTTAGGTCGCTTTGGTCATCTTGGCTTAGCCATCAACTTGATCACATATGATGATCGCTTCAACCTGAAAAGTATTGAGGAGCAGCTGGGAACAGAAATCAAACCTATCCCGAGTAACATTGACAAGAGCCTGTATGTGGCAGAATACCACAGCGAGCCTGTAGAAGATGAGAAACCTTAACAAGCATGTGTGTACCCGACAAAATAGCAAAGTGAGCATAATGTTTAAAGAAGGGAAATCAAGGTCCTCTTTCCTGGGGGGAATTTGATGTTCCACGATATATAATTAGCAGTAAAGGATGAAATACCTCTTGGCATAAATGACAGTAAACAGGAAGTATCTTGAAGTTGTAGTTGTGATCTTATTGGCGAATCTATAAATGCGGTTCACTTGAATATAGTCTTCCTAAGTAATGTAGTACGTGAGCAGTACTTAAGACAAATTCAGACTTCTAAAATAATGGAAACAAAAAAGAATCTTGGCGATTTTGAATATGAAAATATTTTTGCTCTTTATCACTTGGTCATCTCTGCTAGTGTTCACTCTTAATTTCTAATGAGAACCTTAATAAATTATGTTAAATTACCTGTAAAATTTTATTGCTAAAGGGGTAATCAGGTTATGATGATAACTGTCTTATTTTAAATGCCCACTCTGGTTTCCTGCAGATGGTTTCTCATCTTTTGGTGACTGTTGGGCTCTGGTAGAAATGCTTAAAACAAGGCTTAACATAGGGAAAAACCCTAAAACAGCCTACATTTCTCTAAGGAAACTCTGATTTAATTTGAGAGCTGTTAGTTTCCAAATCAGCAGTGAACATTCTACCTGTTACTATTTTTAGGTTTTTCAAATTACTCTCTTCACTTTAACCTTTTTATCCTAATTTAAATGTCAAACACAAAACCCTTGGACAAATATAAAACTAGCCCATGTTTGCTAATACATTGGTAGGCTGTTGAGTTCATGTACGGTTTAAAAAAAATTTTTTTTTTTTTAATTGTCATAGAGACTGCTGCCTGTTACCAGAACTTTCAGGGTTTCATTCTGTCTCTGGGATACACAGCAGAAATTCCTTAATCCTGAGTGAATTCTATAGTAGGCAGACAGGCTCAGTAGAAGCTGTTATAGAGAGCAGTGGGATGGGGATTGTGAACACCTATGTATCCTAGTTCGTATTGCTTTCATGGCATTAATTTTAGGCTTCTTTTTTCTTTAGGTTTTGACAAACTACAGAAGGCTCGTTTGGATCTGTGACACATCGATTTTGGGGGGATGCTCTTCTCTTTGTGGGTTTTTCATCTTCTTTTATTTTGGAACTATGAAGACTTAAAAGAGCTCAGACATTTTTTCTTTTTTTTAATTGGTGAAGAGAAAAAAGCTAAAAAGGAATTTACCTTTTTTGTTCCACTTGTTTGCACTGTGTGCTGACTGAACATTAGTTGCACTAACTGCTGGTTTTTTAAAAATGTTTTCTGGGGAAGGGGGACAAGGAAGGAGGAGAAAGAAGAGAAGGGGAGAAACCCTAAAAAGAGAAGAATCTTGATGAACACAAGCTTGTCTGCGATTTCAAAATTCTCCAACAGCTGACTCTTGAGTGCATTTCAACTTCTCCCTGGTTACTCATCCGTTTTTTAAGCCTGAAGAGCTTATTACTTATTTGTGCAAAGTGCCTTATGCTATGAGACCATTCAGAATATCATCTTTTAGACACAGCCCAAGGAATCAACAGTAGTATTGTTTTTTTTCTTTTTTCTTTCTTTTTAAAATTTTTGTCTTTCCGTTTTGGTTTCAAGTTGAAGTCTCTCTCTTCCCTTTCTACCCGATACTCAAGCCCAGGGCTGGAAGATGAAACGTATTAGTAATGTTAAACACCATTTTCTTTTTCTTTATGTGGAGGAGTTGATATGCAACTGCAGTTCATCCGCACTGTAAATACATGTATTTAAAAAAAAAAACAATCCCAAGTAAAAATTTCTTCTGGGCTGAGTAGATGCAACATCATCGCTCCCAAAGGAAAGAGCAGTCTATCATTGCAGGAGCCATATGACAAGCCTTTTGTGCTCTATAGCAGAACACTAAAGACTGGTTTACATACACCTCCATTAGCAGTTATGGCACTTGATGTGTAGACGTGTCAGAGCCTTTGACCCTCTTTCCTCTGTGGCAAAGCGTGTCCCATAGAAAATTGGGTGTGTATACTTGTATAAACTTTGTAAATAGGTTTTTTTCTGGGTTCATATATATATATACATATATATATATATATATATATTTTTTTTTTTTTGGATGAAGGTTGCTGGGATTAAGGGGATTAGATTGATTATGGGAGCAGCTAAAGATGAGAGGGGCTCAGTTTTCCGCAACACTAAATTCTAAAAAAGTACTTTGGCTTCTTACTGTAGAGAACAGACCTCTACAGGGACATCCTCTGTTGGAAAAGGGACCCAGAAGTCTGGGATCACTGCTGCCACACTTTGTCTCATATAGTACCTTTGGAGGAGGCCTGACAGAGAGAGCAAGGAAGCTTCAGAAACCTGTAATTCAAGATGTTATTTTTGAGACACTCTCTCTGATAATGTTTCTTCCCCCCTTTTTAAAAGTTTGAGAAACACTTCAAGCTCAGCAAAAGGGGACAAAGAATAATTTGCCTTGCAGTGTGGCAGTTTGATTGAGTGGCAGTTTCTTTGAGCAGTATATGTATAAAGCATGGATTTGCATTTCAGAATATTAGCCAGTACCAGCTGTGGTGACATTAGCAGTTCTGGGGCTTACTTTCTGTGGATCTTCTCCTGTACTGTGTAAGTGTATTGCCCTCTGCCCACCTTGATACATAAACTTGCAGGAATGGGCAACCCCTGAGAGCTGTTAACTTCGATGCTACAGAAAGCTGCTTGCCATCCTCTTGCTTTGTGACAAGAATTATCTGTCATTTTGCATTGTAAATTGCTGGCAAACGCATTACAGTCAATAGTGTTGCTTTAAATTGTGCCCCTCCCAACATGCTTGATGTTTGGCCTGATCTCCAGGCAAAAGGAGTGAGATGAAGCAAAACCAGTGAACTTTTTTTTTAATGTTTTTAATTCCCTTTTAACCCAGTGTACTAGGTCAATTAGGAGGCATCTAGGATTTTTTTTTAAAAAAAGGAAAAAATAAAATTAAAAAAATTTTATTTCCATATGCCACTGTTTTCCAAAACCCTAAAATATTGCAAGATGTGTCCTGCATAAACTTTCATGCTTAACTCATCTGGAAAAAGAAATCAGTTATTCAGAGTTGCTTTTTGACTCTGCCTAGTTCTAAGCAAAATTGTGACACCCAGAATTCCTTGAGGATCAAAATCCTGCAGATGCCTCCTGATCAGACATAGCCCTAACTCCTTAAAAACTGTAGCAAGAGCTGCACAGTACAAACCCCAAAAAGAATAACTCATTTATCTGGTAGCCAAGCCACATGTGTCTATCCAGCCAATGTTGGTTACTAAATACAAGGCCTACTTAAGGAAGTAACCTTTTTCCAGGGAGGGGTGGGGGGAGGGAATTTAAAAGGCATCAACTTTTGACCAAAAATCTTGCCCTTGTACTGATGCAGCTCTCTTTCTCCCCCACCTCTGGCGAGATAAGAGGAATCATTCATTATAGAAGAAAAGGAATGCTCATAAGTGAAGTTTTGTGTCTCGCTAGAGTGTGTGGGTGACTAAGCAGCGCAGTCTTTTTTGCCATCCTCAGACTGTGCTCTGCCTGGTGCCACATGCCTGTGGGTCCCTCTAAAAGCACAGACTTTAAATTGAAAGTATTACTGAAGTACAGCCTCTGATGAGGAGTGGCACTTAAAACTATCTGGGACACCACTATTGGACACAGTCTTGTAGAGGCAGCTGTCCAGTTTTGGTGCTTGTCTCTTGAATAGGAATTGTTAAATGGAAAGATGCTCAAAGGACTAGGTCAAAGCCTAGTCTTTTTTTTTTTTTTTTTTAATCGCCCTTACAATAAGGAGCATTGTTACTATTGGAAGTTGTTTTTGTGTTCCTTGCAGTATTGGGTGTTTATTTTAAGTAATGATAATATTTTTCCACTGGTTCATTTGGATGAAAACTATTTGCCCAATTTTTAATATTTAAATTACATTCAGCACCTGGTTTAACCAGTGGTTATATAGTTGTGTAATGAGTTGTGGACTGTTACACAGCTTGCTGCCTCTGTCCTTCTCTTTTCCTTACATTCCGATGGAGAAACTTTCTTGCCTTTTCCCTTAGTAATGGAATGGAATAAATTTATTCTAAAATGATCCTCCATGGGAAGAAGGGAGAGAGAAACCTAAATATAATCTCTAAATTATTTTCAAGTTGGTCCCAGCATCATAATATGGGTTGGCCCCAAAGACTGGGGGGGGCGGGGAGGCAACTGGTTATCAATATTTGTTTTCAGAATGAGATGGGAGCATCTTTCCTTTGCCATGAGCTTTGTGTTAGAGACCATCATGCTTGGGTTAGAACCAGACAACCCAGCACAAAGCCTTGAGTGTAAATTGTTGGAATCAAAACATCTCATTCTGATCACTTGATTTTTTTTTTTTTTAATAGGGGTGGGAGGGAGGTTACTTTGCCCCAAAAGGGAGGGTATCTGCACTAAGGATTTAGAAACACTTTGGAAGCTCATAACCTCATCAGTAACTGCCTTTAGTCACACTCCTGACCTTATAGATGAGTAACAAAAGGATGAAATAAGTTCTTGGGAATTAAGCCATGTTATTTTAATTTGCTCCTTTTTCAGCATTCTGTGTCTCTTAAGCTGTTATTGTGGAATCATTTTCTGGCAAAATAACCTTTGTCAAGCAAAATTATTGGCCTTGTGGGAGCTGACGTCAGTCAACTTTGGTGAATTTAAGTGGACTTTGGTGAGCTTATAGTTGTACTTTATATCCTTAAAGGTAGTTTTTTAAAACTTCCAAAGAAAACCCACTCTCCTTTCTGATCTAAAAACTCATCTTTGGGGTAAAGAGTTCAGTGTCCAAAGGTTGTAACAGTTCATGAGGTAAGAGGGCGCTAGCCTGGCACCTGGATTCTGCCCCTCCGTAGCTGACAGATTCCAACAGAAGTGTGTTTAAATTCTCCAGTAGACAATACTGGGCGGGGGGGGGGGGGGGGGGGGGGAGGGGTAGGGTTGGGTCGCTAAGGTACAGGCTGCTGTACTTTACCCAGTGGTTGTGAGGGAGGGTCCCTGGAGAAAACCAAGTCGCTAGTCCCTTTTTTGAAACAAAATTAAAACTTGAAAAAAAATTTTTGTTTAGTACAAAATGGGATAGAATTTAATGTCCCTAGCCACAAGGGACCAGTTCCACTGAGAAGTGAACAGTGGGAACTCAATTTTGAAAACATTTGGGGAAAGGGAAAATTGGCTTTCTGTTAATTGGCAGATGTTCCAGTGGGGCTGTTTTTGTTGGAATGTGTTATGTTGTATGTACACATATATGAACCAGAGCGTCTGCTGAGTTTATAAAGTTAAAAGCTGGTTGATAAAATCTTGATTTTTGTTACTTTATCACAATAAAAGCCCACTGGAACTTCAGATGTGTGTGTGGTGTGTCTTTAGCATCAGGCTGTGCGGTTTAGGAATACTTGCCTTTGAAATCATTTTTACTTACATAACTCACATTCTGGTAAAGCAGTAAGATTCTCAGCACTACTCCTCTGAATAAATTATGAGCACCTTTGTCCAGCCTTATTCATTGTCCCACCGTTTGCATTTCACTCTGTTTTCATAGCCTAAACACAGAACAGATAATCAGTTGGAAAGGAGAGCGATGTTGGTCCACAGTATGCCCGGGGGACTGCTAGTAGTCAGTCACCTCCTAGATTTGTTCAGATGTTTTAGAAAGTTGAACAGAAATAACTTACTTAGGAATTAACGATATGAATGGAATTTGTATTCTGAGACTGAGAAATACTAATGAAAGAAATCAGAAGACCTAAATAATTGGAGAAATCCAGACACAAAGCTGGATACAGCATCCTCGCCCCCCACCCCAAAAGAAATACTTCAGTATAACAAAATAATGTTCCAGACATGTATGCTGAAAACTGCAAAATTGCTGATGAGAGAAATCAGGCCTGAAGACATAGTCTTCCAATCCATGAATATGACACCTCTATTTTTGTCAGTTCCCCAGTTTCATCTGTAGGTTCAGAGTATTTCCTTCCAGTCCCAGCAAGCTTTTTGACAAGATAGCCACAAGATAATTCTAAAATTCATATGGGAAGGCAAGCCGCCATAACAGTTTTGGAAAAGAACAAAATTGGAGGACTCATTACCTGATTTCAAAATACAGGAAGCTATAGCAGTCGAGAAATCTGTAAATTCAGTTCTTTCACTACAATACACTGAAGAAATGTAGGGAGACATGCCATCAACCTTTTCATCTAAGGAGCAAAGAATGGATGTGTACAGTCTGGCCGAAGATCAATTTTTCTTGTAGATGCTGTGTGGGCAGTTTGTTCCTAGTTCATTAGGTGCATTTCCATTATCCTGTTAATCTAATCGCGGAACAGCGTACGGCTATCTCTCTGCCTCTGGATTTGTCCCACCCTCCCTCACTTTACTGTCTCCAGAGATTGACCTGTATGAACCACATAAATATTTCCTCTGCTCTCCGGCTCCCATTTCGGTTTGCTCACCAGGGATTCCCCCTCAGGAAATTAGAAAAAGTGAGGTAGGAGTTTGTATTCCTTTAATTCCCTTCCCGTAAGATGCCTCCAGCTGCTTTGTTTCTCAACTGGAGATCTCTGCAGCTGAGTCTGTCACTCTCTCCCTCCATTTTCTGGTAACCATCCTCTCCCCTTGATAGATTTTCCCTACACCCATGCTTTTGTAAATAGGCCAGATGTAAATAAACTCTCCTCAAATTTTCCTATGCCATCTGTTTCTTGTTGGGACCCAGACAGAGTAATTGGTACCAGAAGTGGCCCCAGGAAACAGACTTAAAATGAGATTCTCGGATTGGGTTAGTTATATTTGATGAGCTCAATGACAACCTCCTTATGGGGGTTGGTGGATGGGATGGAACATGAATAATTCATGGTATACAGTGGCATCACAATTCAAATTTTCACTGGTAGTACCACGGGATTAAGCGCAGGTAAAGGACGAGGCATAGGGAAATCAAGGGGCTGTGACAATCAGCAATAAAACAACCTATGGACTGGGAGAAAATATTTGCAAATGATATGACCGACAAGGGATTAATTTCCAAAATATACAAACAGCTCCTACAACAGAAAAACAACCCTATCAAAAAGTGGGCAGATAGAGAAAGAAAAAAAAAAAAAGTGGGCAGATTGGGGCTTCCCTGGTGGCACAGTGGTTGAGAGTCCGCCTACCGATGCAGGGGACACGGGTTCGTGCCTCGGTCCAGGAGGATCCCACATGCCGCGGAGCGGCTGGGCCCGTGAGCCATGGCCGCTGAGCCTGTGCGTCTGGTGCCTGTGCTCCGCAACGGGAGAGGCCACAGCAGTGAGAGGCCCGCGTACCGCAAAAAGAAAAAAAAAAAAAAGTGGGTAGATGATCTAAATACTTCTCCAAAGAAGACATACAAATCGCCAAAAGGCACATGAAAAAATGCTCAATATCACTGATTATTAGAGAAATGCAAATCAAAATTACAATGAGGTATCACCTCACTCCGGTCAGAATGGCCACCATCAAAAAGTCTACAAATAATAAATGCTGGAGAGGGTGTGGAGAAAGAGGAACCCTCCTACACTGTTGGTGCGAGTGTAAATTGGTGCAGCCACTATGGAGAACAGTATGGAGTTTCCTTAAAAAACAAAAATAGTTACCATATGATCCTGCAACCCCACTCCTGGGCATATATCTGGAGAAAACTATAATTAGAAAAGATACATGCATCCCTATGTTCATAGCAGCACTATTTATGATAGCCAAGACACAGAAGCAACCTAAATGTCCATCAACAGATGAATGGATAAAGAAGATGTGATACATATATACAATGGAATACTACTTAGCCATGAAAAAGAATGAAATAATGCCATTTGCAGCTACATGGAAGGACCTAGAGATTATCATACTAAGTGAAGTAAGCCAAAGACAAATATCATACAATATGCTTATATGTGGAATCTAAAAAAAAGAGATAAAAATGAACTTATTTACAAAACAGAAATAGACCCACAGACAGAGAAAACAAATGTATGGTTACCAAAGGGGAAAAGTGGGGAGGGATAAATTAGGAGGATGGGATTAACATATACTCACTACAGTATATAAAATAGATAACAAACAAGGACCTACTGTATAGCACTGGGAACTATACTCAATATTCTGTAATAACCTATAAGGGAAAAGAGTCTGGAAGAGTATATCTATCTATATATCTATATCTATAGATATATATATATATCACTGAATCACTGCGCTGTATACCTGAAACACAACATCGTAAATCAACTTTACTTCAATTAAAAAAAATAACTTCCTTGTACCTTTTGTCCACCAACCACACACACACATAAAAGTGGTAGGCCTTTTAAAACTTATTCTTTGGCACAGGGTTAAAAAAAAAAAGGCCTCAATTGCATACATAAGATTAAAAATATGAACATGAAATTAACATACAAACAGAACAAGAAGGCCTCCCCGGGAGTTTTGAAGAGGGTCCCTTATCTGTAGCTTTGTCCTTAGCTAACTGGTTACTGTGTCCCTAGGACTGAAATAGATGGCAGCCTTCTAAAGTTTTACTTGATTTGTATACACAGAAAATCTCTGGATCTGATGAACAGAATTCTGACTTGAGCCAGTCTGTTGATCTCTGAAGTTTCCAGGTGCGAGACAGTTAGCTGACACAGAGCCTCTTGAATAAAAACGAAGCCTTCCTCAAAAGGACCTGTGACCATTTGCTAGTGTGACTATATATTGGGGAAGAGGGAATAACCAGACTTTTGAGGACTACTGGGGGCCCAAAATGCTACAGGTCAGAGTAAAGGCTTATGGAGGTCAAGTGATCCATGGAGTTTTGGCTTGGGTCCATCTCACAGTTGACATATTGGGTCCCCAAACCCAGGTCTAGATTGCGTAGTGGGAATTGACATCCTCAGCAACAGGCAAAATCACCAAATTAGTTCCCTGACCCATGGAATAATATTATGGTAGAAAATGCTATATAGAAGCCACTAGAACTGCCTCTAACTACCAAAGTAGTGAACCAAAACCAATACCACATTCCTGAAGAGACTGCAGAGATTAGTTCCACCAATGAAGATTTAAAAGATGCAAGATTGGTGGTTTATAGGCCTTCCCTGGTGGTCCAGTGGGTAAGACTCCACGCTCCCAATGCAGGGGGCCCAGGTTCGATCCTGCATCTAGTTGGAGAACTAGATCCCACACGCATGCCGCAACGAAGTTCGCCTGCTGCAACTAAGACCCGGCGCAGCCAAAATAAATAAATAAATATTAAAAAAAAAATGATTGGTGGTTTCTACTACATCTTCCTTCAACACACATATCTGGTTTGTGCAGGAGACAAATGGATTGTGGGAAATGACAGTGGATTATCATAAACTTAAGTGATGATACCAGTTGCAACTGCTGTTCCAGATGTGTGTGTTTTTTGCTGGAACAAATCAACACATTCCCTGCCACCTGGTATAAAGCTACTGATACAGTGAACACTTTCTTTCTCTAGACCTGATAGTAAAGACTGTATGAAATAGTTGGTTTTTAGCAGGCAGGACCAGCAACACACTTTATTGGTCTGTGTCAGGGCTCTATTACCTCTCTAGCTGGTCTACAGAGACGGATCATCACTGAATTCTACAGGCTATCATCACTCTGGCCCACTACATTACAGCAGGATACGGCATCTACCTTGGATACTTTGGTAAAATTCAAGCATGCCAGAGGATAGGAAATAGATTCCACCAAAAAATCATGGACCTGCCCGCCCCAGTGAAATCCTAGGGGTCCAATAAACTGGGGCATGTTGCAATATCCCTTTCTAGGTAAAGGGCAGATTGCCACATCTGGCTCCTTCTACCACTAAGAAAGAGATACAATGCCTAGTGGGCCTCTTTGCATTTTGAAGGCAATATATACTTTATTTGGGTGTATTACTTCAAGTCGTTTGCTGAGAAATCTGAATTTTTGTCTTTTTTAACAATGGCCCAGAACAAGAGAAGGCCCTGCAGCAGGTCCACGCTGCAGTACAGTTTGCTCTGACACTGGGGCCTTACGATCCAGCAGATCCAATGATCTCAAAGTGTCTGCGGCAGATAGACCTGTACAGAGCTTTGGGCAGCCTCCTGTAGATGAATGACAGCACAGACATTTAGGATTTTGAGAAAAGCTATGCTATCTTCTGCAGAAAACTATTCCCCTTTTGAAAAACAGCTTCTGTGGACTTCCCTGGTGGCACAGTGGTTAAGAAGCCACCTGCCAATGCAGGGGACACAGGTTCAATCCCTGGTCCGGGAAGATCCCACATGCCGCAGAGCAACTAAGCCCATGTGCCACGACTACTGAGCCTGCGCTCTAGAGTCCACATGCCACAGCTACTGAGCCCGCGTGCCTAGATCCTACGCTCTGCAACAAGAGAAGCCACAGCAATGAGAAGCCCGTGCACCGCAACAAAGAGTAGCCCCCGCTCGCCACAACTAGAGAAAAGCCTGCGCTCAGCAACGAAGACCCAATGCAGCCAAAAATAAATAAATAAATTTATAGAAAACAAAACAAAAATACAGCTTCTGGCTTGCTCTTGGGCCTTAGTAGAAACTGAACTCTTGACCACCAGGCATTACCAAGTCACCGTGCAACCTGAGTTACCCTTGGACATTGCCTGACTCATCAAGACATAAGGCAACTTTGGGTTCTGCTGGCCCAGAGGTCTTAATTCCCAAGAGAGAAATGCTTCCTCCAGAGAACTCAGCAGAAGTTCTATTAAACTCGAAAGGTGAGCCTGCCACACCAGGCTTCTGTCCACTTTGGGCTTCTCATGCTAACCAACCATTGGGCAGCTTTGTGACTATTGATCCTAATTTGAAAGGGGAAATTGGGTTGTGATTACACAAAGAGGTAAGTAAGACTTTGTCTGGAGTGCAGTAGATCTCCTGGGGCTGCTCTTAATACTACCATATAAAGTGATAAAAGTTAATGGAAAACTACAACAATTTAGTGCAGGCTGGATTAGTAATAGTCCAGACTCTTCAGGAATGAAGGTTTGGGTCATTCCATCAGGCAAGGAATCAGGACTCTCCAAGGTACTTGCAGAGGGCAAAGGAAATATGGAATGGGTAGTGGAAGAAGGAAGAAGGAATTTATAGATAACATTTATGGTCACATGACTAGTTGTAGAAATGAGGACTATAACAGTTATGAGTATTTCTTCCTTATTTTATTATAAAGCTGTCAGGTATGTATCAACTAGTTCTTCTCTTTTTTTCTCATCTCATTCTCCTACTGTCTAAGATAAGATGTATTATAGATATCAAAGAGGGTTTTGACCCACTAGAAAAGGCTTGAACATCACCTGAAAATAAAGTGACATATAGGAATGTGTATCCTCTTTTGGGAGATGATTAGCATGCTTTTAATTTTTTGATGGACAGGAGTATGTTAATCAGATGCATGATTTTGCAGATTTTTTACTTTGGAAGTTAAATTTGGTGTAAAAGAGGTGTGACTGAATGTCGTATTAACATGGGATGAAATGTTGTGGGTTTTTTAATTGTCCATTTAGCTAATCTGGAGCTACATTTCCTAGAATCGCCTGTCTTGTTAAGTTGACTTTGGTAGATTTGTAGTGTATTAACTTGACTTAAGCTAAAATTAAATTTCCCACAATCCCCTTCCCTGTTTGGCTCAGGATCAGAGTTGGCCAAAAGAAAATTTGCACAAGATTTGGGAGGTGAAACTGAAGCAGCAGGCATTACAATCTGAAGGTCATCATGGTCAGAGGTGAGGAGAGACAGAGAGATGCCAGAAAGTCCCAGTTTTCCCTTGCTCTTTTTTTTGCTGCACATCCTTGTTCTTGCTCTATGTCCAGCTCTTTTTCTTTATTGTTAGCTCTGCTGACCAATAGCAGCCCAGACCTATTGCCAGACCACTTGGCTGTGAATTCACAGAGCGTAGCTATGAAGAGACAACAGCCTTCCATGGTCTTCTATCCCAGTTCCCTGTGTGATCCCGTTCAAGCAGCTGATGTGTCTCACTTCCAGACTTCCCTGAAAGCACTAACTAGTTCACCCAAACTAGTGATTAAGAAAGCCCAATTAGTGATTTTTCCCCTGGTTTTTTAACACCCTCATTTGGACCATTACTTCCCCAGTCTCTCCTCCAATTATGTTAAGCAGTGGCTCTCAAACCTCAACAGGCATCTCGATTACCTAGAGGGTTTACTGAAACCAACTTTCTGAGTCTTACCCCCAGAGCGTCTAGGTCTGTGGTGGGGCCTAGATATTTGCATTTCTAACAAATGCCCAGGTAATGCTGACGCTTGACGCTGTTGGTCCAGGGAGCATACACTGGGAACCACTGGAGTAGAGCCTAATTCCTCTAATAATTCCTCATTCTGTAATATCCATTGTAGTTCTGCTTCCTTGATTGAACTCTGGCTAATATAGGGCCATAGACCATATAGGGGAAGAAAAATTAAAAGCTATAAACATGCAATTAGGAACTTGCCAGTGGGGGTGGGAGAAGAGGACTTCTGCCTTTGACTTCCTGCCAAGACAGAGTAATGCTGGCCAAATCTACTCCCTTTCCTAAAGCAGCCAACAATGGACAATATATGAAGCAACAGTTTAAGACACTAGACACCAGGCAATGAAAGACAGTGAAACCTGAAAATGAGAAAGACAAGATGAGCCCTATGATTACGATCACCCAACTTGCTGCCATGAGAGAGTTTTCCAGCCACGATGCAGGGAAGGGAACCCAAGTGGAGCCCAGCAAACTGAGTTGAGGAAACAGAGCTGAGATTCTGAGAAGAGCAAGAGGATGGAGACCACAGGACAGAGTGCCAGAGAGGAGAGAGCTGCACAGAAAGAGAACTCCAGAGATGTGCAGAGGGTCCCCCTCGAGTATTTAGCTGAGTATTGATTTGCCCAAGCATGCGCAGGAACTACTTGAGACCAGGGAAAGAACCACCCAAAAGGATGAGTGGGAACAGTGCCCAGAGCTCACACAGGGTTGGGAATACTGCCTGTGCCCACCAGGCAGACTGGAATACCTCATGATTCATGAGGTGTTGGGTAGAGTACTCAGAAAGGTCTTGCCTCAGTAATGGGTAATAATTAGACTTAGAAATAGTACTGATATGCTCCCACCTAACACACCTTAAAAAACAAGACCCAAAAGGATCAAACTCTTTCCAAATAACTGCTTCCCAGAAAAAAAGTTCAATAATATTTATAAAAAGTCGGGCTCCCCTGGTGGCACAGTGGTTGAGAGTCCGCCTGCCGAAGCAGGGGACGCGGGCTTGTGCCCCGGTCCGGGAAGATCCCACATGCCGTGGAGCGGCTGGGCCCGTGAGCCATGGCCGCTGAGCCTGCGCGTCCGGAGCCTGTGCGCCGCAACGGAGAGGCCACAACAGTGAGAGGGCCGTGTACCACACACACACACACACACACACACACACACACACTATATATATATATATATATATATATATATATATAAAAAATCCAGCACCCAAAGTAAAATTCATGTCTGGCAGCTTATTAATAACAAGAAAGCACGCAGGGGTTTCCCTGGTGGCGCAGCGGTTGAGAGTCTGCCTGCCGATGCAGGGGACACGGGTTTGTGTCCCGGTCTGGGAAGATCCCACATGCCGCGGAGCGGCTGGGCCCGTGAGCCATGGTCACTGAGCCTGTGCGTCCGGAGCCTGTGCTCCGCAACAGGAGAGGCCACAACAGTCAGAAGCACGCGTACCGCAAAAAAAAAAAAAAAAAAAGAAAGCATTCAAAGAAGCAGGAAAAATAGGACCCATAATATACAGAATAATCAATAAGTCAGAACTGACCCAGATATTAGAATTAGCTAGACAAGAACATTTTTTAAAAATCAAAATTTTTAAATTTTTAAATTTTTAAAATTTTTAAATTTTTAAAATTTTTAAATTTTTAAATTTTTAAAAATTTTAAATTTTTTAAATTTTTAAATTTTTAAATTTTTAAATTTTTAAATTTTTAAATTTTTAAAATTTTTAAAAAATCAAAATCAAAAAATTCTAGAGATGAAAACTACAATGACTGAGATGAAAAACATACTGGAGGGGATTGATGGCAGATTTGAAAGACTAATGAACTTGAAGATATAGCAATAGAAACTATCCAAAATGCAAAAATATTTTAATGAACAGAGTTTCAGTGAGCTCTAGGACAATTTCAAGTGACCTAATATCTGTGTAGCAGGTGTCTCCAAACGAGATGAGGAGGGAGGGATGGAAAAATTTTTTGAAGAAATAATGGTCCCCAAATCTTTAATTTGATTAAAACTATAAACCCACAGATTCAAGAAGCTTAATGAACTCTGAGCACAAGAAATATGAAGAAAACTACAGGGTATATCATAATCAAATTGCTCAAAACCGATGATAAATAGAAAATCTTAAAAGCAACCAGAAAAAACGACACATTATGTACAGGGGAACAAAGATAAAAATGATGTAGGTTTCTTAGTAGAAAGAATTGTTAACAGAAGACAATAGGGCAACACCTTTAAAGCACTGAAAGAAAAAAAATGTCAATCTAGAATTCTATACTCATTAAAATACATTTCAAAAATAAAGGCTTAAGAAATTTTCATACATTAAAAAACTGAAAGAATTCACCACCATCAGACCCACATTGTAGGAAATGTTAAAGGGAAAAGCCAAAATGAAATGATATCATGTGGAAATATGGATCTACACAAAGGAAATAAAGAGCACTGAAAAGGGTAATTACATGGGTAAACATATAAGATATTTTAATTTGTATTTTAATACTTTTAAAAGGTAATTGATTGTTAAACAAAGATAATAAAAATGTCGTGTGGGATTGATAACACATGTAAAAGGAAAATATATGCTAATGATAGCAGAAAGTCAGAACAGAAGGAATGGAGGCATACTATTGTAAGATTCTTATTCAATACTTACAGTGGTATAATATCACTTGAAAGTAGACTGTGATCATTTTAATGATGCATGCTGTAAACACTAAAGCAACCACTAAAATAACCAAAGAGTTATAGCTAATAAGCCAAAAAACAAATAAAATGGAATCATAAATAAGACTCAGTTCATTCAAAAGAAGGCTGAAAATTTTTTAAATGTACAAAAGTACAGATGGAACAATAGAAAATATGTAGCAAAATGACAGGTGTAAACCTAACATTTTCATTAATCACATTAAATGTGTTACTACTACACATCTATTAGAATGACTAATATTAATATCTAAAAGACAGTTGGAACTCCCTTACACTGCTTGTGGGAATGTATAGTTGTACAACTATTTAAGAAATTGCCAGTCTGTTTTCAAAAATAGTTAAACATACACCTACCATATGATCCAGCCATTGTACTTTTACATGTTTACACAAGGAAAACAAAAGTGTTTGTCCATATGAAGTCTTGTATATGAATGTTCACAGCAGCTTTATTGGTAATAGCCAAAAAGTGGGAACAACCTAACTATTCGTCGATGGGTAAATAGATAAACAAATTGTGATATACCCAAACAATGGAATACTTTTCAGCAATAAAAATGAATTATTGATACACAAAACAACCTGAACAAATCTCAAAATAGCAGTGATGAGTTAAAGTAGCTAGACAAAAAGAGTACATACTGTATCATCCATATAAAAAATAAAATTCTGAAGATACCACAATAAAGAAAATTACAGGCCAATATCACTGATGAACATAGATTCAAAAATTCTCCACAAAATATTAGCAAATCAAATTCAACAATACATTAAAAGGATCAAACACCATGATCAAGTGGGATTTATCCCAGGATGCAAGCATGGTTCAAAATCTGCAAATCGGGGGGAGGGATAAATTAGGAGTTTGAGATTAACATATACACACTATTATACATAAAATAGATAACCAACAAGGTCCTACTGTATAGCACAGGGAACTATACTCAATATTTTGTAATAACCCATAAGAGAAAAGAATCTGAAAAAGGATAGACATACATATATATGTATAACTGAATCACTTTGCTGAACACCCGAAACTAATGCAACATTGTAAATCAACTATACTTCAGTTAAAAACACCCAAAATCTGCAAATCAATCCATGTGATACACCACATTAAGAAACTGAAGAATAAAAATCATATGATCATTTCAATAGGGCAGAAAAAGCTTTTGACAAAATTCAACATCTATTTATGATAAAAACCTTCAACAAAGTGGGTATAGAAGGAATACATCTCAACATAATAAATGCCATATATGACAAACCCACATCCAACATCATAATTAATGGTCATTTCCTCTAAAATCAGTAACAAGACAAAGATGCCCACTCTCGCCAATTTTATTCAACATGGTATTGGAAGTCATAGCCACAGCAATCACACAAGAAATAAAAGGAATCCAAGTCAGAAAGGAAGAAGTAAAACTGTCACTGTTTGCAGGTGACAAGACATAGAAAATCCTCAAGATGCTATCAAAAAACTATTAGAACAAAAATGAATTCGGTAAAGTTGCAGGATACAAAATTATACAGAAAGCTGTTGTAGTTCTATACCCTACTATCAGAGCTGTTGTAGTTCTGATACCCTACTATCAGAAAGAGAAATTAAGGGACTTCCCCCGTGGTCCAGTGGTTAAGAATTCTCCTTCCAATGCAGGGGTTGCAGGTTCAATCCCTAGTGGGGGAACTAGTTGCCCCACAGCATGTGGGATATTAAGTCCATGCACTGCAATGAGAAGCCCACAGGCCACAACTAGAGAAGCCCATGCACCACAACTAGAGAGCAGCCCTCATACTGCAACTAGAGAGAAGACTGCACGCCACAATGAAGACCCAGTGCGGCCAAAAAAAAAGAAAGAAAGGAAGAGAAATTAAGAAAACAGCCCCATTTATAGTTGCATCATAAAGAATGAAGTACCTAGGAATAAATCTAACTCTGATAACTGTAAGATGTTGATGAAAGAAAGTGAAGAGGATACAAACAGAGGGAAAAATATACTGTGCTCGTGGATTGGAAGATTTAATACTGTTAAAATGATCATACTACACAAGGCAATCTACAGATTCAATGCAATCCCTATCAAATTACCAAAGACATTTTTCACAGAACTAGAATAATTCTAAAATTTGTATGGAAACACAAAAGATCCCTAATATCCAAATTAATCTTGAGAAAGAATAACAAAGCTAGAGGTATTATCTCTCTGATTTCAAACTATACTACAAAGCTACAGTAATCAAAACAGTACGGTACTGGCACAAAAGCAGATCAATGGAACAGAATAGAGAGCCTGGAAATAAACCCACGATTATATGGTCAATCTATGACAAAGGAGGTAAGAATATAGAGTGGGGAAAAAGCCTCTTTAATCAATGGTGTTGGGAAAACTGGACAGCTATATGCAAAAGAATCAAACTGGACTACTTTCTTAAGCCATATACAAAAATAAACTCAAAATGGATTAAAGACTTAAATGTAAGATCTGAAAGCATAAAAATCCTAGAAGGAAACACAGGTAGTATGCTTTTTGATGTAGGTCTTAACATTTTTTGGATCTGTCTCCTCAGGCAAGGGAAACAAAAACAAAAATAAGCAAATGACACTACATCAAACTAGGGTTTTGCATAGCGAAGGAAACTATCAACAAAATGAAAAGGTCGCCTACTGAATGGGAGAAGATATTTGCAAATAATATATCTAATAAGGGGTTAATATCCAAACCATACAAAGAACTCAGACAACATCAAAAAGCAAACAACCTGATTAAAAAATGGGCATGGGGCTTCCCTGGTGGTGCAGTGGTTGAGAGTCCGCCTGCCGATGCAGGGGACACGGGTTCGAGCCCCGGTCCGGGAAGATCCCACATGCCGCAGAGTGGCTGGGCCCGTGAGCCATGGCCACTGAGCCTGCACGTCCGGAGCCTGTGCTCCGCAACGGGAGAGGCCACAACAGTGAGAGGCCCGCATACCGCAAAAAAAAAAAAAAAAAAAAAAGGGCATGGACTTCCCTGGTGGTCCAGTGGTAAAGAATCCACCTTACAATGCAAGGGGTGTGGGTTCAATCCCTGGTCAGGGAACTAAGATCCCACATGCCACAGGGCAGCTAAGCCCACACGCCACAACTACCGATCTTGCGCGCCTCAACTAGAGAGCCTGCATGCCGCAAAGTAGAGCCCTCGCACTTTGGAGCCTGCACACCACAACTAGAGAGAAAACCCGCACGCCACAACTAGAGAGAACCCTGTGTGCCACCATGAAGAGCCCACACGCTGCAACAAAACATCCCTCACACCTCAATGAAGATCCCACGTGCCGCAACTAAGACCCCATACAGCCAAAAATAAAAATTTTTTTTAAATTTTTAAATGAGCAGAGGACCTGAATAGACACTTCTCCAAAGAAGACACAGATGGCCAGAACAGACACCCAAAAAGATGCTCAACATCACTAATCATCAGGGAAATGCAAATCAAAACCACAATAAGACACCACCTCACACCTGCCAGAATGGCTATCATCAAAAAGACAACGAATAACAATTGTTGGCGAGGATGTGGAGAAAAGGGAAATTTTGTGCACTGTTGGTGGGATTTTAAATTGGTGCAGCCTCTGTGGAAAACAGTATGGGGTTTCCCCCCAAATTTTAAAACTAGAACTACCACATGATCCAGCAATTTCACTTCTGGGTAATTTACCCAAAGAAACAAAAACACTAATTCAAAACAATATATGCACACCAATGTTCATTGCCACATTATTTACAATAACCAAGATACAGAAGCACCTTAAGTGTCTGTCAATAGAAGAATGGATAAACGTGGTGAATGGGGTATTACTCAACCAGAAAAACATCTTGCCATTTGTAACAACATGGATGGATCTGGAGGATATTATGCTAACTGAAATAAGTCAGACAGAGAAAGACAAATACTGTATGATCTCACTTATATGTGGAATCTAAAAAACAAAACAAAACAAAATGGAAACAGACTCATAGGTACAGAGAACAAACTGGTGGTTGCCAGAGGGGAAGGTGGTAAGGGTGAAATAGGTGAAGGGAAGTAAGTGATACAAATCTTTACTTATAAAATAAATAAGCCATGGGATGGAATATACAGCATAAGGAATATGGTCAATAATATTGTAATTACATTGTATGGGGACAGATGGTTACTAGACTTACAATGGTGATCATTTCCTAATGTATGCAAATGTCAGATAATCATGTAGTATACATGAGACTAACAATATTGTACATCAACTATATTTTAATTTTTAAAAAATAATAAAATAAACAATAAAATTCTGGAAAATGCACTCTTACAGGGACAAGAAGCAGGTCAGTGGTTGCCTATTGGGGAAGAGGTGGGAAGGAGGGGAAGGTTATAAAGTTACATGAGGAAACTTCTGGGAGTGATCGATGTGTTCATTATCTTGATTGTGATGATGGTTTCACAGGTGTATACATGTTAAAATATTAAATTAAGCACCCTAAATATGTGCAATTTCTTGTAGGTCAGTTATACCTAAGTAAAGCTCTTAAGAAAAAACAGAGCATGCAGAGAGAAGCAGAAGGCCTTAAGGGAAGCTTTTAAGGAGTCATATGTAGTCATAGGGCACAAACAGCTGAAGACCAAGACCTGGGTCTGACGGTAAGGATTATAGAGCCACAGCACCAGTTGGAATGCACAACCTACCAGGTCTCTCACGTTACAGAAAACTGGTAGGGAGGGAGGAGCCCCTGAGATATGGGATGGGGCATTTGGGCATACATAAACCAGGCTAGAAACCTTGAACCTTCTCCACTCTTCTACGTGTGGGCTGTACATAGTGACTTCTTTCCAAAGAGGACATTACGGAAAGGGGAGAGGAAAAGAATCGCTTGATGGCAGGGAAACCCGACAAACATGACTCAGCCGGGTGATCCTGGTCGGGATCAACAGTAAAAAGCCATGATGACATATGTGTCCTTGATACGATGTAATGAGAACAGCACTTTACCTCTGTGGTCTTCCTCCTCCAAATCCACAACTCCAATATAACCATGAGAAGAACATCAGACACCCCAAATTGAGGGACATTCTAAAAATGTCTGGCCAATGCGCCTCAAAACTACCAAGGGCCTCAAAAACAAGAAAAGTCTGAGAAACTGGCACAGCCAAGAGGAGCCTAAGGAGGTGTTACACCTAAATGCAATGTGGGCTCGTGGAACAAAGAAGGGCGTAAGTGAAAAACTGAGTAAATCTTTAGTAACTAAAGGGTGGACTTTAGTTACTAATAATGTATCAATGTTGGTTCATCAATTACAAATGTATTGGGTTGGCCAAAAAGTTCGATTGGGTTTTTCTGCAAGGGAAAAACCCAAATGAACTTTTTGGCCAACACAATAAGCTATTAATTATAGGGGAAACTGGGTGTGGGGTGCATGAAAACTCTTTGTACTACCTTTGCAACTTTTCTGTAAATCTAAAACTATTCTAGGGAATTCCCTGGCAGTCCAGTGGTTAGGACTCCACGCTTCCACTGCAGAGGGCCTGGGTTCGATCCCTGGTCTGGGAACTAAGATCCTGCATGCCGTGCAGCATAGGTAAAGAACTAACTACATCTATTCTAAAGTAAAAAGTTTGTTTTATGGCCCGGCAGGATGGCTCCTGCAAAGAAGGGTGACAAGAAGAAGAAGGGCCGGTCCGCCATCAACAAGGTGGTAATCAGAGAATACACTATCAACGTTCACAAGCACGTCCACGGAGTGGGTTTCAAGAAGGATGCCCCTCCGGCACTCAAAGAAATCTGGAAGGCGATGGGAACTCCACATGTACGCATTGACGTCAGGCTCAAAGCTGTCTGGACCAAAGGAATAAGGAATGTCCCATACCTTACCCGTGTGCGGTTGTCGAGAAAATGTAATGAAGATTCAAACAAGCTCTATACACTGGTACCTATGTACCTGTCACCACTTTCAAAAATCTACAGTTAATGTGGATGAGAACTAATTGCTGATTGTCCAATAAAATTATAGAATGGTAAAAACATTAGTTTCATTTATTGAAACTAATGTCTCTCTTGGAATTAGGTTGGGCTGGGGACATTTGCAGATTCTAATGTTGTAGGGTGAATAAAGTTTCTTTGTGTCTGAAGTAAACCTCTGAGCCTCCAAATTCCCTCAATACATCACCTCCAACTTTCCAAACCCTGCTCAATCCCCCCTACCAAGGAGTAAACTTTTCTCTGTGTAAAGTCTGTAAGATGGCTGTATCCGCAACAGCTGATTGTCTCACAAGCTGTCTCTTCAGGCACCACCTCTCTTCGCCTCCAGGCCCAAGATGAGACCCTAAGGTAACCCACTCAGAGAGGAACAGCCCTGTGGGGGGATACACATGGGAGTGAATTACCAACACGTAGGACTAGAAGGGTTGGAATAGAAGGCTTGATCGAGTCAAACTCCACCACATGGGTGCGGTCACCTAATATTTTGGCTGAAACAAACTCGAGTAGCACTGATCGTTTGTTAAATTGCCTAATTAAAGCCTGGACTTATTGGTGACCTCCAGCAGGGGTTCTTAAGAACTTCCCTGGAAGTTCTTAGAATTGCAGATTCTCAAACCCCAACCCAGACCTCCTGAATCAGAAACTAAGGGGGCAAGGGCCCAGCAATTTGTGTTTTACAAACCCTTCAGTTGATTGTGAGAACCACCTGCCTACAATTAATGAGGTCGAAATGCCAGGTCTTCCCCGGGCATAAGGTCATCAATAAAGGAATCCTAAGGATCCAGGAAATGAATGAATTAGAATGGATCTGTTAGATGCAACCTGCTCAGCCTTCCCTACCTGTACCACCTGCGAAGGCTAAAAGACGCGCCTTTCACTAAGGTATTAAAAAATGAATTGGTGAGATGAGACGAACGTCCTTGAACTCCATCACAGCTGCTGGAGAAGACAGTGGGGGTGTTGGAATTGGGTTTCCTAAATTCAGTGGAAATAATGGAGACTGAGTGGCAAAGGACAGGTGTTTAACCTTCAGAGACAGGTAGGTGCAGTTACCACATGAGCCACAGAGCCTAAAAGTCATCCAGTGTTTTGAACCATGTGGCTCTGTGGCCACAGCTAGATGATCACAGGGTCTCTACTAAGTTACTGCAACCTTTTAAAGTGCTGCCTACATAGACCTATGGCCTCAGGGAGCTCCTCATGACCTGGTAATGGAGGACTGTGCCTGTGTCGTAAAGGTCAATTCCAATAGGCCTGGAATCGGCCTGAGGTGTTTAGTGTCCTTTGCATGGAACTGATCCTTGGTCAAACCATGGAACAATGACTGCAGACAAAAATATTTTGCCTGCCATTTCAGTAAACAATGAACATTGCCCACCCACAAGCCATCAGCCACTGTAGCTGGCCTGACCATGTGCCCTGAAGGGAATTCAGGGTGGAGAAAGACAGGGTACTGGCCTGCTGGGCTGCACCCCACAGGCCTGCAAGCCTTGTAGTTGCCCAGCCTCGAGACCAAAGAAAGAACCTGGAGACAATGACAGAGACATCAATGGTTTATGGGATGGGGGCTCTTACACGTCTGAAGCAAAAGGTCCTTGAGCAACACTCCACTGCGAACGGCAGGCAGAGGGCAGAAAAGAGGCTACCATTTCTAAGGGGAATTGACGTAATGTCGGCTCGTCAGTTACCAGGGAAACCAGCACCTGGGGCAGGCGGCAAGCATGTAGATAGTTGTTACTGATTAAGCCCTATGATTAAGAGAATTGGATAGTCACCTGAGTGAAGCAGGGCCTGGTTGAGCAGGGGATGTACAGAGAGCAAGAGAACAGCCATCCTGAATGGCCTGACCGTACATTCCACCCTACACACCCTGACTGACCCTTACGATCTTGGTTCCCCCTCTCCTGCGATATTCCTGGGGTCAGGTATGTAGGAGGCACTGCAACCAGATACCACAAAGGCAGTACAGACACCAGCAGCTAAAGAGTGCAAAGAGGAAGCCAGGCACTTATTGGGTTCGTTTTCCATGGAAGTCCAAAAGCAGATGACAATGGCATCTTGCTGCAGACCCAGCAACCAAACTCATTTCTCAGTGAAGCCACTGTCACCCAGTCCGTGAAGAAGCCACTGTCACCCAGTCCGTGAACAGATTCCCTCTGCGCAGACGAGGGACACAATGTAAGATGTTTAACAGGCACAATACAGGGACGATCATGACCATTAAGCAAAATCCAAGCAGTAACAGCACCCTGAGATAACACCATCCCTGCCTGTGGTTTTCGTCCTGGCCTGCAGTACCACACCGCCTGTCCGCCCTCAGTCCCCCACCGCCTGTCCGCCCTCCGTCCCCACGGCCAGTGCCAAGTGGAGAGGTGCTATAACAACAGACCCCAGGCGTACTGTAATGGTACCTTTCTCCCGTAGGGGGCCCGGGTTAATTACGCTCGTAGCCTTAGATGGGGCCAGGAAGAAGACAGGTGTAAGTGCCTTTCTAACCCTAGTCCCCACAGCGCAGCAAGTCCAAACTCCTAGGGGCTTACCTGCCAGTTCCAGGGTCATTTTGTAATGTGCTCTCCTGGGGGTGGATCCTGTAGCAAGGACAAAAGGGAGGGATTGTCCTGATGCATGTTTGACAACAGCCCTTCGGTGGTCAGCAGCTGAACCTGGGCTGTGCTGACTAGTTGCCTCCAGGTTAACATAGAGTGAGCACCGGGATGTCCAGTTGTAGTCTGTAGGGCTTGAGTTAGCCTCTGGTCCACATGTTGAGAGTATCCATCTCAGTGGTTGACTAAGTAGTCCATTCGGCCTTTCAATTAGCCCGGCAACAGTGGGGTTGTAGGGCAGGTGGAAAAGCCAGTGTTCGGCATTTATATCAGCCCATTCCTGAACCTCATGGCCAGTAAAGTGGATTCCTTTGTCGCGATTGATGTCCATGGGGGTCCTGTATGTCGCACACAGCCATTCTAGAGCAGAATAGTGGTTTTCTGCATTGCTCGACAACTCGAGTAAGCCTTTTGTAAGATCTTCTACCCGTTGTGCTGCATTGTAGACGGCCATAGCTGTTGTCCCATCACACTGTATCATTGCTCTGCCCCCTTCCATAGCTGGGACCAGAAGCCCAAGGGTACTCTTATTATTTTGCCATTGCAACAGGCCCCAGCCAAACCCTTCTGGGTAACTGGCCATGTCCAACTTACAAACCCGTACCTGAGCTAATATCACTAAAGCCTGTGTCTGTAATTGTTTAGGGGTGGTGGGTTGGGAGTATGCTTGTATTTTGTAGATAATCCGGGTCCTTGCCAGCCATCCACATGCAGTCAGATGAACCAGCAGTATGCGGCTGCTACTTTAAAACTAGACTCTGAGCTTAACAGGATATCATCCATATAATGGAAGAGAAAGACATCTCCCATGGTAGTCAGCTGCCACAGGGCACCATGTACTAGTGGATGGGATTGTCCCTGCAACTTTCCGTTCCCTGTCCCTATTTCCTGACATCTCAGTGCTCAAGGGAGTTTCCTCGGCCTCCAGGCTGACTTGCCAATTGTTGGGCTCCACACTGCAGGCTTGCAAGCCTTGTAGTCGCCCAGCCTGGAGACCGAAGAAAGAACCCGGAGACAGCGACAGAGACATCAATGGTTTATTGGATAAGGGATCTTACACGTTTGAAGCAAAAGTCCTGGAGTGACACCCTACTGTGTACGGCAGGCAGGCAGGCAGGAGGCAGGCAGGAGGCAGGCAGGAGGCAGGCAGGAGGCAGGCAGGAGGCAGGCAGGAGGCAGGCAGGAGGCAGGCCATAGCTGTAATCCTCAACACTTGGGGGAGAAGGAGGCTACCATTTATAAGGGGAATTGACGTAAGATTGGCTCGTCAGTTACCAGGGCAACCAGAGGCTGGGGCAGGGGGCAAGCATGTAGATACTTACTGATTAAGCCCTTAATTAATAGGATTGGATAGTCATGTGAGTGAAGCAGGGACTGGTCGAGCAGGAGATGTACAGAGAGCAAGAGAAGAGCCATACATGAATGGCCTGACCCTACATGACCTTAGATAGTTAAGATGCATAAGTAAGGAATAATTTCCATGAGTCCAGACTCTTGCAACTTCCCATATAGAGAAAAGCACTAAAATCATTGAGGTGGCTGTTTTCTGTGATTAACAGTAATATTTTTGGGGTTTTTGTTTTGTTTTGTTTTGTTTTGTTTTTTGTGGTACGCGGGCCTCTCACTGTTGTGGCCTCTCCCGTTGCGGAGCACAGGCTCCGGACGCGCAGGCTCAGCGGCCATGGCTCACGGGCCCAGCCACTCCGCGGCATGTGGGATCTTCTCAGACCGGGGCACGAACCCGTGTCTCCTGCATCGGCAGGCGGACTCTCAACCACTGCGCCACCAGGGAAGCCCAACAGTAATATTTTTATATTCAACTACATGCTGTTGTTGTTGTCTTTTCAGCAAAAATGCCTATATCTCCCTCATCTCTTCGGAGCAGCTCCTCCAAGCTATCTGAAAGGCTAAAGCCCTCAATTAGGTCCCCGAATAAAACATATCTTGCAACTTTTGGGTTGTGCATTTTTCTTCCTTGACATGATTAATTGTGTTGCTTTATGACCATGGTTCTGATGACTTTCAGGAAGGTTTGCACTGACTGCCAGCCTTGTTTATTGATTACAGTGAGATTCATGATTTGCACCTGGTCTCATTGAGCACCCTGGAAAGGTCTGCCTTGATAAGATGGTGGAATTATCTGCTGAGAGACAGCATCCTCCAAGAGTAGGATGCCATCCTGCAAGATACAGTATATGCCTCAAACTTGTGGCCAATATATGGGGCCATTTCCCTGTAGGCAAGATGCGTGGGTCTAAGAACCCTGTCAAGAAAGGTGCCAGCAGAGGTTAAGGAAAACAGAGAATGGAAGGTGTAAGAAGGTAGCTAAGATTACCTTGGCCTTGGGGTCAGCTATAGAGATAGGGATGTAGCAGGACATTTGATGAACCTCAATTGTTTCTTTTTCTTACCTTATCTGAAGAACACCAGTGATTTCAGCTACAGCATGACTAGCTGGCGTCATCCCATGATGATACAGTAGCTGGTGGGACTTTATGAGTCCCTTGTTTTGGAGAGACAAGCCTTTCCCATGAACAAAGGTCTAGAGTGGATGCTAAGGGCCAAAAGGGTGGACTGTGACATTTACCTTTTGTTTGCTCATCCAGAACCCCCTACCCACCCCCTGACATTGCCTCTGGCCCAGGAGGCTGATCTGTGTGGTCCACATCCTGTGTCTTGAGTGTCCTGGTGGAGCCCCACAGGAGATCAGAGAGAGAGAGAGAGAGGAGCTGAGGTCAGGTTATTTATTTCCTCTCTGTGAGCTGGCTGTGTTCCGCAACCAATGACCACGTCTTCTCTCCCCGTGGCCCTGAGGCACAGCTCTCTCCCTGTGGACGCCAGCAGCTATTCCCCCCCAACCTCCCTTCCAGTCTCGATGGCAATACTTCGCTGCTGCTAAACTTGGGTTACTGCCCTATCCTTGTGGTTCCCCAACACCCATGTCTTTTTTTTGTAAATAAACCCTCCTCAAATTATCCTATTTTGAATGTGCCATCTGTTTCCTGTTGGGAGACTGACTGGTGCAGTGGGTTTTATGCCAAAATTTCTCTGCTAACAGTTTCATGGTTGAACTTCAACTTGTGGTGTCCTGGCATCTTTTCCCCTTAAATAGGAGCTGCTCTGAGCCCCCTAGGAGTGTCTGCACCATGGCAGGCAAAAGGGTGAAATAAGACAATGTAATCACCTAGAACAGTGATTGGTACAGGCTCAATAAATGCTAGAAGAATCCCTCTCCCCTCCCACTGCCCCTTCACCCTCCCCATCACACCAGACTCTGCACTGCAAACAAGGCTAGTGGGGTTTGAAAAACTTTTGTGTTCCTGCCATGCATGTGAGTGATTTGAGTAGAGAAGGGTTAAACTAGAGAAATTTTGCCCCCAATGACTATTTTATTGAAGTCCTGCTCAATTCTTAAATTTTAATACACCTACAAAAGGCAAGAAAGAAACATGTCTCATTTAAGATGTTTGGAAATAAACAAAACTGGACTCCAGGCAGGGCAAGCCTAGTCGTGGTCAGCAGCGGTGGATTTCCTGCCAAGTCAATGACACGTTACCCCAGGGCCCCTCAACAGCTCTGCATCTAGCTTTGTATTCATAATTTGATTTTTTTTCTTAAAGAAGGACTCCAAATTGTCTAAGCTTCAGGCCCCACAAAATCTGGGGACCCAGCCTGCTGGGAAGTTATTACATTTGGGCTCCTCTCTGGGACAGGTGGAATGCTCTTTGGGGCACCTTCCAGGTCAGCTCGCACCACTGGAAGTCACATGCGTTCTGGGTGAATATAGACAAACCGGGGGCCTCGGGCAGATGTGAACTGTGCTGGGGACAGTGGCGCAGCTGCAGCTGTTGCCACCAAGAGCTCTCAGTCTCAGCTTCGCCCACAATCAAGACATGTGAATGTGTGAGACCGTAGACACAAACCCTTCCCCAGCTTCTACGAGGCAGGTCGTGCAACCACAAGCACACACTTTCCAGAGCGTGGGCATTATTTGACTTTCAAGTGAGAACGAGTACCTCACCCAGGCCATTACCACCACTAACCACTGCTGCTTCACTTTACAGCATGGGAATTGTCCTCTGCTACACAGAAGGTGAGTTCATTGGTATCAAAAGCCTAACCTTTTGTGAATTCTTTGACCCTCCGATTCCATGTTGAGGAATTTATTCTGAGGAAAGAATACTACTGTTTATAATGATATCAGTACAAAGGCGCTCTCTCTAGCATTGTTTGTTATAAAAAAAAAAGAATGAACTTAAATGTTTATGTTTGTTAAGTGTCTGGTGATAAAACATTGGTTGAATAAGTTATGGTACATCCATATAATAGAATGTGGCGGGGCTGTTAACATTACTTGGAAGTAGAATACATAATGACATGGAAAGATAAACACATTGTGGTGGACAGACCCTAGGGTGGGCCTCATGATTCCTACCCCCTGATGTTCGCACCCTGTGAAATCCGCTCCCCTTGACTAGGTCCTGTGACTTGCTTGTACCCAATAGAATGTGACAAAGGTGAAGGGATTTTGCAGATGTAATTAAGGTCCCAAATCAGTTGATTTTGAAGTAGTCCAAAGGGAAGTTATCGTGGATGGATGGGCCTGACCAAACCAGTTGAAAGCCTTCGAAAGAGGGTCTAGGCCATCTCAGGGCTGGAGACTCTCTCTCTAGTGCTGGTTTTGAAGCTTCCATGTTGTGAAAGGGCCATGTGGCAAGGACTACCGGGACTCTCGAGGAGCTGAGTGCCACCTGGCTGACAACCAGCAAAAAATGGGGACCCTACAACCATCAGCCAACAACCTGAGGGAGCTTAGAAGGGAATGTTTCTCCAGTTGAGCCTCTGATGGGACCATAGCCCCAGCCAACACCTGAAACAGAGAACCTGGGTAAGCTGTGTCCAAACTTATGACTTACAGAAACTATGAGCTAATGTGTGTTGTTTTAAACCACGAACTTTGTGGTGCTTTATTACACAGCAGTAGAAAACTAACACACGTCAAGTGTTGTTACATGAAAAAAAAAGCAGATTATAAAATAATGAGATCTTGATATCTGCTTAGAAAAAAGCCTGAAAGAACAAATAACAAAACATTGCCTCAAGATAGAAGTATTATTATGGCATATTTTCATTTTGTTTATTTAAGTTTTTCTAAATTTCCTACAAATGAACATGTAAGGAGTTATTTTTAAAGAGAAGAAGAATATCAGTAAATGAAATTAATATTTTTCATTACTTTTTAAAAATGGAATGATAGACAATGGAGTAAAAAACAATCTAGACTTCTGTTTCTGAAAATATCAAAAACACTCCCACAGGGCTTCCCTGGTGGCGCAGTGGTTGAGAGTCTGCCTGCCGACGCAGGGGACACGGGTTCGTGCCCCAGTCCGGGAAGATCCCACATGCTGCGGAGCAGCTGGGCCTGTGAGCCATAGCCGCTGAGCCTGCGCGTCCGGAGCCTGTGCTCCGCAACGGGAGAGGCCACAACAGTGAGAGGCCCGTGTACCGCAAAAAAAAAAAAACACTCCCACAACAATTGCCTAAAGCTTTGGATAAATGTAACAAGGATCCTTTTTTTTTTCCTCTTGTGATGAGAACTTTTAAGATCTACACTCTTAGCAACTTTTAGATATACAGTATTAACTATAGTCACTGTGCTCTACATTACATCCCCATGACTTATTTATTTTATAACTGCAAGTTCGTACTTTTTTTTTTTTTTTTTTTTTTGCGGCACGCAGGCTTCTCACTGTTGTGGCCTCTCCCGTTGCGCAGCACAGGCTCCGGACGCGCAGGCTCAGTGGCCATGGCTCACGGGCAGAGCCACTCCGTGGCATGTGGGATCCTCCCGGACTGGGTCACGAACCCGTGTCCCCTGTATCGGCAGGCGGACTCTCAACCACTGCGCCACCAGGGAAGCCCCCAGTTCGTACTTTTTTATCCCTTTCACTGATTCTGCCCAGTGCCCCTCATCAGATCCCACAGGTTAAGGGTTCAGTCCCACAAGACTGCCCCTACCACACACACACACACACACAACACACACACACACACACACACACGCACTTCAGAGGCAAGTGCTTCCAACCAACTGGCTATAGATACGAGGTTCCAATGACCACCCCCCTTGGGTTTAATTAATTTGCTAAAGAACCTCCCAGTGTGTCCACCAACTGGAAGCTCTCCAAGCCCCCTACTATTGGGATTTTATGGAGGAATACTCATGTAGGAATGATCAACTATTAACTTCATTTCCAGCCCCTGTCTCCTTTCTGGAGGATGATGGTGGGGCTGAAAATTCCAAGCTTCTAATCATTGATTGGTCTTTATGGTGACCAACCCCCATCCAGGAGCTTCCACGAACCCATCCAGAGGCATTTCAATAGAACAAAAGATGCTTCTAGTGCTTTTAGCACTTAGGAAATTACAAAGGTTTTAGGAGCCATGTGCCAAGAACTGGGGGCAGAGATCAATATATAAATTTTCCATGATCTCACAGTGAGGTTTTTGTTTTTGTTTTTAGATTCCACATATAAATGCAAAGATCCTTTTAAATATATACCCGATCTCATGAGAAAGGAGGATTCACCAAGGGACAGAAACAAAATTATCCTGCAGGGTAGTAATCAATACTACCCAAGGGCTGTGAAGTAGAAAGGTGGAGGTGAGTCCTCACCTAGATCCAGAATCCTCAGAGAGTTACAGCCTCAGTGAAAAGGTGATCTAGGGAAGCATCTTTTCCCTAGCCCAGAAAAATTGCAAAGAAGTATGTCTCAGCTTGGGCTCTGGGTAGAAAACGAAATTCTCCCTTTTAGAATTTCTAAACACAGTTCTGTGCTTCATGTTTGGGACTTGAATTTACACTACTATCATCGTTATTTAAATGGGATCCAGCAGCAAGGGAATAACATAAAAAAACTTTTCATAGTGTGTGATACTGTTTGGGTTCTTGAAAGAAGCAATCACAAAATAACTTTGGAATATCATGCTCTCAACCCAGATCACATGGGATTCCAAAGGATAAAGCCCTACTGAACATAAGCTTGCCATCCATAGTTACAAAAAAATAAAGAAAAGGAGAAAGGGAGGAAAGAAAGAAAGAAAGAAGGGAGGGAGGGAGGGAGGGAGGAAGGAAGAAAGAAAGAAAGAAGAAGAAAGAAAGAAAGAAAGAAAGAAAGAAAGAAAGAAAGAAAGAAAGAAAGAAAAGAAGAGGGAGGGAGGAAAAGAGAGAAAGAAAGGAAGGAAGAAAAGAAGGAGGGAGGGAGGGAGAGAGAGAGAAAGAAAGAAAGAAAGAAAGAAAAAAGAAAGAAAGAAAGAAAGAAAAGAAGAGGGAGGGAGGAAAAGAGAGAAAGAAAGGAAGGAAGAAAAGAAGGAGGGAGGGAGGGAGAGAGAGAGAAAGAAAGAAAGAAAGAAAGAAAAAAGAAAGAAAGAAAGAAAGAAAGAAAGAAAGAAAGAAAGAAAAAGAAAGAAAGAAAAGACAGACAGAAAGAAAGAAAGAAAAGGAGGGAGGAAGGAAGGAAGGAAGGAGGAAATAAGCCATCATTATGAGCAAGAGTTAGCAAACTTAACCTCAAAATCAGACTCCCTCCCAAGAACTTCAGCTGTTATACGAAGACTCTAAAGATATTGTAGAATAGATATGATTAAAACGCCTGGATGCATGTAAGGCACTGAAAGCATAAGAAAAGAATAAAATACTATGAATAGACATGTGTGAAAAAGAACCAAACAGAACTTCTAAAAATGAAAAAATGGTAACTGAAAAGTAAAGTTCAAAAAAAAAAAGCTAAACAGCAGATTCAACACACATGAAGAGAGAAATAGTGAACTGGAACACTGATCTAAGAAAATTACCCAGAGAAAGAAGAAATAGAAATTACAAAAAACAGGTTAAGTGACACAAAGAATAAGATGAGAAGATCCACCATTTGTCTAACAGCAATTTCAGAAGAGAGAATGGCTGAGGCACTATTGATAGATAACAGTTGAGAATTTTTCAAAATTAATGAAAGATATGCCTCTTCAGGTTTAAAGCACAGTAACACTTCTAAATTATGTTACTTTGTGTTTTATCCATCTTTGTAAATGGTCTTAAATCTTTTTTGGAACAAGATCAAATAGAAACAAAAAATTAAATGAATTAATTTTAAAATAAACTAAATGAAGGTATGAATGTAAAGTTTCACAGACATCTATGTCAGGCTGGGCTGGGATACATATCAGCTGGTACCATTTCACTTGTAAATGACATAAAAATCCATTTAAAACCATCTTAAGAAACAAGGAGCAATCATTGCTAACATTACTGAAAATATAATGAGTAGGGTTGCTTTCAGGTGGGGCATGATGCAGGTTTCAGCCACGCATTCAGGATCTGCTTTTCCCAAAGCTCATCTCTGCTTTTCTGTATGCTAGCTTCATTCTCACGCTCTGCCCCTCACTTAAAAGGGGGACAGAGCCTCCCCGTGAGGATAGAGTCTCTTTTTTGTTCACTGTTTAGTCCCCGACCCTTAGAATAGTATTTAGCACATAAGAGGCACTCAAAAAATATTTGTAGGAGTAAAAAGGAGGAGAAGGCAGAAGTAGTAACAGCACAATTTCTGAGCAGGAAAGAGAAAAAGGAACCTATACCAGATATGTTTTAGAGAAACTGCAGAACAGTAAAGACAAACAGATTATCTTAAAAGTTACCTGACAGATTACCTACAAAGGAAAACAATTCGTAGCTGACTTCTCACCAGCGGCCACAGAAGAAAGAAGTTAGAGGCATTCTACATTCCAAGTGCTGACAAAAAACTAACTCACCCTAGAGTTCAAATGCCCCTAAAATACCACTCAGGAGGGCTCCAGTTACCTATTGCTGCATAACAAACCTCTCCAAAATGTAGTGGCTTAAAGCAACCACCACCGTATATTTGCTCACAGTTCTGTAATTAGGCGGGGCTGAGTGGGGACGGCTCATTTACGTTCTGTGTGGTGTTGGCTGGGATGGCTCATCTGGGACTGGAGGAAACAAGGTAGCTTCACTCACATGCGTGATCCTCAGCAGAAAGGACGGGAATGGCAGGTGGCTGGTGGGCCTCTCTTGCCCTTGGTCGTCTTTCATCCTCCAGGCCCCCTCTTCCTCTGTCCAGTGGGCAACTGAACTTAGTTTCGTGGTGGCTGGACCCAACCGGGTGAAAGTGGAATCAGTCAGGCTTCTTAAGACCTAACTAAGGCTGGACCTGGCACAGGGTCACTTCCACATTCTACAGATCAAAGCAAGTCACGAGGCCAGCCCACATTTAAGGGAAGGGAAAATAAACTCCATCTCTATGGGAGGAGTGACATGTGCCTCACAGGGACGGACAGAACTGTTGGTGGCCACCTTTGCTGACATCCAACACAACAAGTGAAAGCGAAATAAAGACCATTTCAGATGAAAACTGAAAAGAGTTCACCATAACATCACTGGCGTTAGAGCTGTTAACACATCTATTTTAAGAGAAAGGAAATTGAACTCAGAAGGTGTGAGATGTGTGTGTGTGTGTGTGTGTGTGTGTATCTGAATCACTCTGGTGTACACTTGAAACTAACACAACATTATAAATTAACTATACTTCAATTTTTTTTTTTTTATACTTCAATTTTTAAAAAAAAGCAATGAAGAGCAAACACACTGGAAACCTGTGGGTAAATGGATATAAGCACCAACTGAGGAAAACTGCAACAGTGATGGTGATGAATTGGAGGTGTAGAAACTAAGGCAGACCCGCAATGCTGGATGGGATTATGGAAGGTGGAGGTAATCGGAGTTAAAGTATTCCAAAGGCCCTGCCTCCGTCAGGGGATAATCACATTTCTGATTAATTTTAGAGTTGGTGTACATGTGAAAAGAAGGGGAGAGAAGCCCTTAAGAATAGGAATGAAATCTATAATTTACAAGAAAACAAATGAATGAAGGAAGGAATGAATACAAGTAGAAAAAGTAATAGAAGAGGCTCGGACTTCCCTGGTGGTCCAGTGCTTAAGACTCCGTGCTTCCACTGCAGGGGGCATGGGTTCAATCCCTGGTCGGGGAACTGAGATCCCACATGTCACGCAGCATGGCTAAATAAATAAATAAATAAAAGAGGCTCACTAAATTTGATAAATATAGGAAACAAGGGAAATATAGGAAACAAAAGAAAAAGTAAAAAGAAAAAACCATGAGGAAATTAAGGAGCACAGAATAAGATGGTAAAAATAGGTTCAAATAATGATAACACTTAAACTTGTAAGTTAAAAGATACAGATTCTCAGATTAGATCTATGTACTAACAAGGTGGAATCTCAGAAACATACTAGCACCAAAAAAAAAAAAAAAGCATCAAATTGCCAAATGATACAATACAAATACTCCCCATATACAGTACATAAGATTTTAAAACATTCAGAGCAGTACAGGGGTTCCTGAAACAATTAAACATAGAATTCCCATATGCACCATATGATCCAGCAATTCCACTTTTGTGTACATCCCCAAAAGAACTGAAAGCACATACTTGAACGGATACTTACACACCCACGTTCACTGCAGCATCATTCACAAAAGCCAAAAGGTGGAAAGAACCCAAATGTCCATCAATGGATGAATGAATAAGGGAAACATGGCATACATATGCAATGGAATATTATTCAGCCTTTAAAAGGAAAGAAATTCTGACAACAACATTGAGGAAATATGTTGTTAAATCAATTCAAGGAACCTTGAAGATACTATGCTAAGTGAGATAAATCAGACACAAAAGGACAAATATTCTATGACTCTATTTACACAAAGAACCATAAATTCAGAGAGATAGAAAGTACAGTGGTGGTTTCCAGGAGTTGTGGGGTAGGATGGACTAGGGAAGTTATTGACTAATGAGCACAGAGTTTCAGTTTTGGAAGATTAAACGTTTCTAGAGATTGGCAGTGGTGATGGTTACGCAACAAGGTGAATGTACTCAGTGCCCCTGAACAGTACAATAAAAAATGGTGAAAACGTTAAATGGGAAATTTTATGTTATGTGTGTTTTACCACAATAAAAAAGAGCATGCAAAGCAATACTACACGTAGTTTGTAGATATATACAGCAAAAGTATGAAGGCGCACGTGAGAGTAGGAAACTGCAAATTCAGGAGAGCAGCTACGCCTCTGAGGGTCAGGAATACAAGCGGGGACCTGTTATGTTTCAGTACTAAAAACAAAATCTGAAGAAAATAGGACAAAGTCAGGTCGTAGGCATAGGCATGCTTCTTACCATTACACTCTAAGCTTTTCAACACGCTTTGAGTTTCCCGTAATCTGAAGGACTAGGTTCCGGGAACGCCTGCTAAGGAGGAGTCGTGACGCAGCCCCACCCCCTCTTCGGAGACTCAACCCTAAGAATAGGCTCCTCCCTCCTCGTGTCCAGAGCAGCCTCCACTGATTTGCCAAGTGTGGAGCAGAGCCTAGAACTTTCTTTTTTAATTGAAGTATAGTTGATTTACAATGCTGTGCCAATCTCTGCTGTGTTGCAAAGTGACTTATAGACTTATATGCATTCTTTTTTAAATATTCTTTTCCATTATGGTTTATCCCAGGAGATTGGATATAGTTCCCTGTGCTGTACAGTAGGACCTTGTTGTTTACCCATGCTAAATGTGATAGTTTGCATCTACCAACCCCAAATTCCCAGTTCATCCCTCTCCCTCCCTCCCTCCCCCTTGGTAACCACAAGTCCGATCTCTACGTCTATGAGTCTGTTTCTGTTTTGTAGAGTTTCCTTTGTTCCATATTTTAGATTCCACATATAAGTGATATCATCTGGTATTTGTCTTTCTCTGACTTTCTTCACTTAGTATGATAATCTCTAGTTGCATGCATGTTGCTACAAATGGCATTATTTTGTTCTTTTTTATGGCTGAGTAGTATTCCATTGTATATATACGTACCACATCTTCTTTATCCATTCATCTGCCAATGAACATTTAGCTTGTTTCCTTGTTTTGGCTATTGTGAATAGTGCTGCTATGAATATAGGAGTGCATGTATCTTTTTGAATTATAGTTTTGTCTGAGATGCCCAGGAGTGGGTGGGATTGCTGGGTCATATGGTAATTCTATTTTTAGTTTTCTGAGGAACCTCCATACTGTCTTCCATAGTGGTTGCACCCACTTACATTGCCACCAACAGTGCAGGAGGGTTCCCCTTTCTCCACACCCTCTCCAGCATTTGTTATTTGTAGACTTTTTGACCGGCCATTCTGACCGGTGTGAGGTGGTACCTCACTGTAGTTTTGATTTGCATTTCTCTAATAATTAATGATGTTGAGCATCTTTTCATGTGCCTACTGGCCATCTGTATGTCTTCTTTGGTAGAGCCTGGAACCTTCGACGTCAGAAGATCCTTCCAGGCCCATCCTCTCCAGGCTGACCAAACCACGTCCTTCTTGCAGAAAACCCCAGGAGTGGAGGGACAGAGAGATGGTCTGAGGAATGGAGCTATTAACAAGGCATGCACCTGGACTGTGGGTGTTGCAGGCGGCCTTCTGTAGGGAATCTGGAAGCTTTCCAGTCCCGAGTCTCCAGTGCCCCGTGCTGAGCTGCAGGCCGCTGTGGGTGGTTGGCTCTCAGCAGCCTCTCTCGCCCCGCTTCACTCCACCCAGACTGTGGCGAGGCCCCTAGGACAGTCCTCTTCTGTTGCCTGGAGGCCGGTCTTTGCTGGTCAGACCACCAGTTATTCTTGGAATAAGGCTCAGCTGGGCATCTGCTACCCTCCCTCCAGCTGCAGATTTGTGTCACACAAGACACAAATCTCAGAGCAGGAGGGTCTGGAAGGACAGCCTCGTGGTGAGTGGCTGACAAGGAGGTCCTCCCAGGGAGGCCTGACGGTACCTTAACCAAGACCTCGGGGACGCTGTCATCCAAGTGGCGTGAGGCGGAGGGAACCATCCTGCTCCAGCCCCTCAGCTGCTGGAATGGACTCAACCAGCGCGTCTCTACCCACTAGCAAAGCAGC
This sequence comes from Leucopleurus acutus, assembly GCF_964270905.1. NCBI lineage: Eukaryota > Metazoa > Chordata > Mammalia > Artiodactyla > Delphinidae > Leucopleurus > Leucopleurus acutus. Next base: position 14,778,637 of record NC_139151.1, read on the forward strand.
CGCTGCCCTTAGCTGACTCTCTGTGTACCTTGAAACACGCCACGTCTAATTTCTTACAACAAGCCTCCAGGAGAGATAATAGCCCCAACTTCACAAGTGAGGACACTGGGGCTCAAAGTGATCGCCTGACTTGCCTGTACTCGTGGAGACCGTGTACGGCCGAGACTGCCCCTCAGAGGCAGGCATGGACCCACGGGCCTGGGAGCTGAGCGGGGCTGCAAGTCACAGGCTCGGTGCTCGGGCCCGAGCCCCGAGGCCCCACACGTATGAGCAGTACTGACTGAGGAAGGTGTGTGGGCCGTGACAGACAGTGCAGGCGACTCAGTGCAGCATGTTAGAGGAGAGCGTGCTCCTTGCCTGCCCTTTCATTTGTTTTTTTAACTTCTCACCACCATAGAAACTGCTGATCTGCAGGTGTGCAGCTATTCTAAGAGAATGAATGGCTCGTGTTAGATTCCACGGACGGCACGGGGCCTGCCCCCCCTGCCCTGCCCGTCGCAGGTGCCATCATGCTCTGGCTCGTCAGGCTGCTGCGGCCGTCTGGCCTCCCCTCCTGTCCAAATGAGCCAAACCAAGCAGGCTGATGGACTCCGGAAACTTCAGATGATTTTATAATGAACGAGGGTGCAACACAGGAACGTCCATAAAATATGTATGACAGTTGAACAGATCATTGTAGAGCAAACACCTTGTAATGGATCATGCAACAGAACATCACCAGCACCCCAGGAGCTGCAAATGTCACCTTCCATCTACAGTCACTCACCATCCTGGCTTCACTGCCCGTGAGGATGCCAGGAGCTGTTGACACAAGTGCTGATGGGGACTCTGGGGCTCTGGAGTTGGTTTCCAAAGCTGTGAGGAAGGTGGGCCAGGCACCTGATCCAGATAGATGGGTCGATCTGCCTCTGACACCCAGAGCCGGACTGAGGTGAGGCCAGGATCACTGCAACATTGCTGGGACATTAGGACACTGCTGGGAATGAAGGAAAAGGTACTGACCAGAGGGCCTCAGAAGAAAGACCTGCCAGAGACTCCATTCACCCAAAAGGGACAGAAATCTGAACACCAGTGGCTTAAACAACTAAGGGGTTTGTTTTTGTCATAAAAGGGGAGCCCAGGGCTGTGTGACTCACGGTACCATCGAGGGGCCAGTCTCTCTTTCTGCTCTGCCATCTTAAGCCTGTGGTTTTCAGCCTTGGGTTCATTGCTTTGTGGTTGCAAGGTGGTTTCTGCAGATCCAAGCACTTCATCTGTGCGCAAGGCAAGAAGGAGGGGGAAGGGCAAAGGGCCAAGGGCAAAGCCGCTGAGTCCTCCCCCTCCTAAGGAGTTTTCCCAGGAGCCTCTTCCAGTGGCTTTCACTTATAGTGTCAGAACTGGGTCCCCAGCTAACCCTGACTGCAGGGGAGCCTGGAAAATCAACCTTTTAGAAAAGCTGGTCATGGGCTTCCCTGGTGGCGCAGCGGTTGAGAGTCCGCCTGCCGATGCAGGGGACACGGGTTCGTGCCCCGGTCCGGGAAGATCCCACATGCCGCGGAGCGGCTGGGCCCGTGAGCCATGGCCGCTGAGCCTGCGCGTCCGGAGCCTGTGCTCCGCAACGGGAGAGGCCACAACAGTGAGAGGCCCGGGTACTGCAAAATAAATAAATAAATAAATAAAAATTAAAAATAAAAAAGCTGGTCACATTGCTACCCTGAGAACAGACGCTGAGAAGGAAACCAGTAGTTCTTCCTCAAAGAAATAATTTGGGTCAAGGCAAGGAGACCCCTCCTCCTCCCACTCAGCCCCATCCCCGCCAGCTACCTTCTAAGGATAGGGGGTCCAGCAGGTCTTTTACCGAGGGTTTAAGTGCGGGCTAGAGCTGACTTACTGAGGACTAAGAGAAGGCTGGGCTGCCTCTCGGGGTCCCCCTCTCAGTCCTTCCCCCACAGAGTTGATTTCACAGCTTCACCACGAAACCAAAGCTGAATAAATATTTTAAAGTATTATTGAATACTTTTCCCACCAGTGACACATCTGCTTGTAAATGTGCTAAGAAAGACTAGGCAGACAAGCTAAGTGGTGAGACTTGGGTGAGAACATCTAAGAAAGTCGGGGCACAGACACCCTGAGGCAGGGGGAGCTGTGTCCTTGTGGGCTGAGGCCCAATCCAGATCCAGAAAAAGAACGAACAGAGCATTATATTTATCGACCATCCATAGTTAGCCTGTAGAGTTTTCCCAAGCATGACAATATGATTTTTCCTTTTTGATTTGTAAGAGATCTTTACATATTAAGGATCTCAATATGTACAGAGTATCTCACTGTAAAGGGCACCACGTGACTAGGAGTCAGCACCCAGGCTGAGGGCTCATTCAAGGGTGGGGCGCTGGACACTGTGGGGAGAAGGGGGCTCTGCAGTGGGGTCAGGTCTCCTCCTCCCCACTCCCCACTCATACACAGGCATCACTCCTAGATGTACATTCAGAATTTGGGACATTGAGACACTTAACAATTAGGATACTTCACGTAAAAATATGGATCTCTGCCTACGTTGAAAAGTTGGAAGATCTAGCAAACAAGGACCCCACATTCCCTTACATCAGCCAGCTTCTGCAGCGGAGACCCCAGTTACACAAGAATGTGCTTCCCGGTCACCCCAGATCCCACCAAGCATCTTCCCCCTTGCATGGTTAGTTTCCTTATTCTCAACTACGTCCCACAATTGCGTCCTGGAATTTGAGTTTGCAACCCCTAACAGCCTGCAAAGCCTTCAATTGATAGACAGATTACCTGGAATGGCAGGGGGCGCTGCCCAGGAGCCCACGGCCTCTAATGGCCTCCATCAGGGGCTCCTGGGACCCAATTCTGATTGAAATCCTCTCTCATGGAGATTTACAAACATTGCTAACGCCATTAATTACAGGGTCTGGATGGGAGAAAGGGTGTGTGATTTGAGTTGAGGTCACCTGGGAGCCTGTGACTTTTGCTGATCCTGGGCTGTGGCCCTGGAACTCCTGGCCGGGCAGGGAGATGCCCAGTTTCCTGGGTGTGGTGGAAACCTATGTTCTCACGGGGAGAGGAAGCCACCACAGTGGGTGAGGTGAGAACAAGAGGTTGGGCATCCTGGGTGGGCAGACGTGGCTACAGGTAGCTGCCGCAGGCTGGTGCCTGGCCCAGATGCATCCTCTACACCCTTTCTGCAAAAACTGCTGTCATGTGCAGAAATGTGCAAAGTCTGAAAGTGGGTGCTCAGAAGTCCCCCCACCATGTGTGTGCAGGCAGCCCTCGAGTCTCAGCCCCAGGCCCAGCCATGTACATCTTTCAGGCAACTGAGGATTTTAAAAAAGAGGTGTTTTTGATCTCCAGGTGGCTGTGGTTTGAGCAGGGTGGCGGGAGGGGACTTGAGGCTCTCTTGTCTTTGCTCCAGGCCTGGCCAGGGAGCTGGGCCTGCCTGGAAGTGACAGTGCTGTGGTGCGCAGGCTGGTGGCCAAGCTGCAAAGGAGCAAGTGCTACAGGGTCTGCCCTCCCGCTGCGGGCCCCTCCTCTCCTGCTGCCGGGACAGAGCTCCCCACATCTCCCCTCATAGCAGCCCCCATCCCCAACCTCAGTGGTGTCCTGCCTGTTCCCTTGGCCCTCTGGGGTGTCTCCTGCCCCAGGGATGGCCCAAAACAGGGCCTGGACCAGTAGGAGAGGCAGGTGCATGACGGGGCACCCTGGCCGATATGACACAGCCCCCGGAGCACAGATTGGCACCCCTTTCCTGGGAACACAGGCCCCCATGCCCCCAGGATCACCATCTGAGAAGGGCTACATCACTGGCACTCTTGGCAAGAGGACGAGAGGGGGCCTGGCACTGAGAGGCTCTAGGCCTGCCGTGACCAAGCAGGAGGCGGAGCCATGCTGGCTCAGCTGCCCTGGGGCCCACAGCGCTGGACTGCCCAGAGCTATCAGATCACTAACTGAGAGGTGGGACCCTCCTGCCCAGGGGAGTCCTGACACTCCCGATCAGAGCAAACACACAAGAGACTGAGAGGCTGGCCGGGCACGCCCTCACCTGGGTCCCCTGTAAAGGATATATCGATGCAGGACGTAGCTCTTTCCCCTGGAGCTCACAGAGATGTTCCTGTTCTTAGTCCAAAAGTCCAACGCCAAGGCCAGGGTCTCAATGTTGTCCCCGGGGTGGAGCCAAGCACCACCTCCCCCGCAGGCACCCTTCCCAAGCCCCGTCCTGGGAGGTCTCAGGAACGGGGATGCAGGGCAGCACGGGGAGGGGTGCCCACCGTAGGAAGGTGGTTCTGCAGCATACCCTTCAGCATCTGGGGCATCTCAGAGAGGAACAGACCCTCCATCAGCCAGTAGGAGTCCCTGGGAGAAGGACAGCTCAGGCATCACACCACCCCACGCAGGACGCCCCGCGGGCCCCAGGCTCCCCCCGCGCATGCCCTGCTCCCTGCCCCGAAGCCCCCGGCTGCTCCCCAGTAGTAGAACTCAACAAAGCGCCCACCGGGCACAACGAAGGGGTGTCTTGAGTAGATCAGAGAGAAATGCTCAGGGTGGCTGAGGACCTCTGGCCTCACCTGGAGTCAGGGGAGAGGGCACAGGGAGCCTGGGACCCACGTGGAGTGGGGGCTGGAGGAGGCTGGGAAGCTGGAGGCCCTGGCAGCCGTGGGCTTTCTAGCCAGGCAACCCGGGCTTGGGTTCTGGCTCTGGGGCTGCTCAGCCGTGTGGCCTCGGTCAAGGTCTGGGCCGTGGGGAGTCTGGTCTGCTGGTCCGCACATGCTGGCCTCTGGCATCCCAGCAAGAGCATGACGGTGTGCAGGAGCCTGGACCGCTCAGCCCAGTGCCCCCCGGCTCTTGGCTGCCACTGTGAAGCCAGGCCCAGAGGATCAGGGCCCCCCAATTCTGGCCCAGGTGTGGATGAAACCCCAGTACCTTTTCCCAGTGAGGCGGATGTGGACGGACATGGCCAAGGGAGAGCACGGTAGGACCAGAGTGGGGCTTGCTGTGTCCACATCAGGTGTTTTCTCTGTCCATCCTTTCCCAGTTCTACACCCGTGAGGTGGCTTTAGTGGGAGAGAGTCAGCCCGTCAGGGATTTGGCGGGGAGGAGCGGAAGGGGCTCGGGTGTGCTCCCACTGGGTGAGGGGCTGATGAGGAAGTGGGCCAAGCTGGCACACGACCCTGGAGCACTGTCCTGTGCCAGTGGGTGCCAGGGCCCTGGGGTCAGGCTGGAGGACAGGTGCTGTGCAGCTAGGGGCAAACTGCTGCCCTCTCTGAGCCTCAGACAAAGGAGAGAAAGTGCGCGATAGTGTGCTGAGCACAGGGCTGGGCCAGGATCAGCAGCAGCAATTATCATTCCTGAGCAGAGGCCTCACCAGAGGAGCTCAGGGACCAGGGAGTCCCGCAGGGGAGTGAACAGTCACCATGTGGTGTAAAGGGCAGGACGGGGCAGCCTGGGGGTGGAGGACAGGCTCGGTTTGCCTGGGGGAGGCTGGGGAGGGCAGAAGGTGAGGAGTTAGAAGTAGATGTTTCCGACCTCCCCCTCAGTTCTTTCTAGAGAGTCCTGTAGGGCCCGAGTAGGGGTTCTGGTTACTCCTAAACCCAGTGCCCCCTGGGAGAATGACTCCCAAGCTGTGAGGTACTAAAATTTGCAGAAACCAAGCTAGGCCGCGCTGAAGGCTGGCCTGTGAGACAAGGAGGAAGGTGGCTGGTCAAGTATGGCCTTCAGCGTAGAAGATCTGGAAGTTCACCCCATTTACCACACTCCTCTCGGGGCCGTGACCCGGGCAATGTGGACAAGGCTGTGAAATACCTGGAGGCGAGGGGGCAGCAGGGCAGGCTGCTACACTGGGGGCAGGGCCACCTGTCACTCCCTGACTCTGACCTGTGACCTCTGGCAAGCGGCAGCCACACCCCACTCCGCCCAGGGCCTTAGCCTGAGGGTCCCACTTCTGCCACCAGGGGGCAGCTGTGAGCCAAGGAGAGAAGGCCCCCAAAGGGGACATCTGGCTTCGGGAGGGCCCAGCCTCTTGGTTCCCTGTCCAGCCCCCACCTACACTCATGGTAACGTCTGGAACCTTCTAGGACAGCCAGATCCTCGCCTACCAGAAGACAGGCCAGCAGTGGGACTTCTCCAATGCCTGGGCCCCCTGCAGGACCTGCTCAACAGAGGTGAGGAGGCAGGGATGGGGCCTCTCCCAGGGCCTCAGCCCACGGAGGTAGAGGGTCCGCCTGCCTGGTTCTGGGGAGGCGTGAACAAATGAGGCAGAGGCCCTTCTCTGGCTCCTCTGCTCTCTCCGCCTCTCACTCAGCAAACACTTACACCTACCTCCACTTGTCAGGGTAATCGGCCCTCCTCTCTCCACACCCAGGCCTGGATGGGAGCAGGTTGGCCCCCGGCTCCAGGAGGGAGGTCTTAGCGCCCGGGGCCTCTTTCCCTCCTTGAGGAGAATAAGGCTCAGGCCTCTGCTCCCCCTGGGATGGGGGCTCTGGAGATTCAGGGTCCTACCTGGGGTGGGGTCCAGGTCTGGCCAAGTCTCCTTCAGCCAGAGCCCAGGAAGTAGCTTTCCAGCTGGCCCAGAATTGCATCCGAACCAACTGTGACATCTACTCCAAAAAGTCAGCCATGTATGAGAAGGTGAGCTGCCCCTGAGCCCAGTCCCTCGAGGTCCTCCTCCCCACGGTGAGATGGAGGAATGGTCAGGCTGTGCAAAGCCCAGGCCCACACAGCTGGGGACAGTGGCGGCACCTGGTGGCCATTCTTGGGCACTGCAGGGGTCAGAGCTGCTGGCCAGAGCAGCTTCTCCCTAAGGGGCTCCCATTTCTGGCTTCCCTAGAGACCTGGCGTTGCGGGGCTGGGGTAGGGCCTGACCTTAGAGCCCGTCCTCTTGTCCCCAGTATGATGTCAGCAACGGTGGACAACCAGGTGGTGGAGGGGAGTGTGAAGTTCAGGTGAGTGGGCCACAGCCTCCAGGGACCTTTGGGGCTCTGCCGTCCCTGCAACTGACCATGACCTCCCCTCTCCGGACCTGTTTTTTCCATGGAGGTGGGTCCCAGGGAAGGGCCTGACTGGTGCTCCCTGGTACCCCTGGGGCTATGCAGGGCCAGAACCTCTAGGTGGGGACCCATATACCCCATAAAAGGACTTGGGGGCCTTCCCCAGAGATCTTGCCCCACTGACCTTACCTCTCTCCAGGAGGGGTTTGGCTGGACCACTATGGTGACCGGCTGAGCTCGGGGACCCACACAGCTTTCCTGGAGCCCCACTGCCTTGCAGCTGCCCTTCTGCTTAGCCTCCTGCCTCAGGGACGGGCCTTCACTCCTCACCTGGCTCCAGCTCCTGCCAATTAAACCTCCACATGAGTCCCTGTGTTCTCCTGCCTCTCGATCCTTTACCCCTGGAGAGCCCACCCCCCACCCCCAGGCTGGTCCTTGGTCACAGTGGAGTGGAGGCAGGGTAGGGACCTGGAGGTCACGGTTGGGCCCTGGAACATCTAATAAGGTGGAAATGCTGCATTGTGGAGAGACCTAGCTTTCCTAACCCACGTATCCCAACCCCATGTCCCCCACCACCAGGCCTCCCAAAGACATAGTCCAAATGCTTTATTGTTCTGCTGAGATGCTTACAAATACTGAAAAACATCCAGCCTGGACCCAGCAACCATGGCCCAAGGCTGGGAAGGGGGACAGGGAGGTGGGCTTAGTGTTAAGGCGGAAAGGGCTGAGCACAGACAGCTGGAGGCCTGGTCCTCTGCTCTCCATTTCATCCCCCTTCTGAGGCTGCAGGGAGGGCAACCAGACCTCAGGGCACCCCCCTCTGCTGCTTCCTCTCCTGCTCAGGACTTCCATCAGGGAGAATCTGAACAACCCTGTGTCAGAAACTCAGCCCTATAACAGAACCCCAAAGACAGCCTTCTAGCTTCTTCTCCCATCCAATGGCTCCTCCTCTGGTCTATAGTTCCCAGCTTCACCCCTTCTGGCTCTCAGCAAGGCACGAGTGGAAGGGGGAGGGCTGGACAGGGGAGCCAGCAGGCTGTGTATCAGGGCCTGGAGACGCAGGCAGGGGGCAGGGAGAAGGTGTTCAGTCCCTTCCCCCCAGCAGGAGATGCCCAAGGGCCTGGGCTGGAGAGAACATGGCACATACCCTCAGACGGGCCCACCGCCGAAGCAGTGGGCTGAGCCACGGAGCCACGGCAATTAGTATGTAACCGTGGCGATGAAGCCGTCACTGTGGTGACCATGGTGATGGGTCTGTAAAAAGGTGATAGAGCTGGGACCTCAAGGATGACACTTCCGGTCTCTGGCCCTTCAGCAAAGTAATAAAAAATATAAACGCAGGACAACAACGGGGTAGAGCGGGGTTTGAGAAGTACACCGCCTGAGCTGTTACCCACTCTGAATGCGGCTCTGCTCAGCCCCCAAGGCCCCTGCAAAGGGGGCTGAGGCAAGAGGGGATCTTTGGCAGCTTCTGGTACCATAATTAGTCCTTTACAAAAGAGAACACAGGCTGGGGAGCACAGGTGCCAGGTCAGAGCGGAGGGGCCCCTCTGTGGCAGCTCCTCAGCCTGGCTGCGCCTGGGCCAGGACCCTGAAGGGTTATTGCAAGTTCTGGGCTCCCAGGAGGCAGCAAAGCCCCCTCCCCAACTTTTATCTCCTGGCTGGTTCTTTAGGGGGCCGGTGCTCAGAAACTCACAGGACGAGCTCCTTACAGAACATTACAAAGTCACTTCTTGTACAAAACCCCAGTCATGCTCCGCCCTCCAGGGCCTCTGGGAGCACTTGTGTGAGGCCTGAGGCCCAGGGCGTGACTGTCTCCAGGGGCGAGTGGAGCAGCAGGCAGTTGGGCCTGGGTCCTGGGCCGGCCTGAGGGTCCACGAGGCCCATTCAGTCAGTTCATGAACTGGGTGTAGCCCTCTGCCCCGGTGACGATGACATCCATCCAGATGCGCATGGCCTCTGCGGACGGGGCCACCATGTAGTACAGCCGGTCGTGGGTCTTCACACAGAAGGTGAGGGCCGGGTTTGGGCTCTGCCGAGGGAGAGAGGAAGGTCTAAGCCAGGGCCCACCCCCAAAGGCCAGGAGCATCTTGCATCTGCCTCGCCGTCTGCCCTTCCTCTCTCTGGCTCCAGGACGCCCTGGAGCTCGAGGCTGAGTCCTAAATAGGCCCAGAGCCCAATCCCCACCACCAGGTGGGCCCCAAGCTGAGACAGTCCCCTCCTCTCAGCTGGGCAGTCCTTGGACCCTGGCAGGGACAGACGCTGCCAGGCGGGGGCCCTGCTCCTTGGTACCCGCAGGCACAAAAGGGAAAGACTCAGTCTCAAAGGGCTGCTCCAGTGAGGACCAGAGTCTCTTCTCAGCAAAAGACGAACAGATGGAAAAAGCTACAAGTGGGATGCTGGGCCCCAGGACCCCAGAAGGGCAGAAGATCAGGGATAGAGTGGGCATCTGAGGCTTGGCGGGAGGGAGGCTGACCTGCATGAAGGCAGGTGGTCCCAGCCTCAAACGTCTCCTGTTTACCAATCCTCTTGACCAGATCTAGTCTCTGAGGGCCCCCTACTCCCCTTGTAGCCATCCCTTCTGCACTGCCCACCCCCACGGAGGGACACACCCTACCGTCATCTCAGGATTGGGAGGCAAGCAAGCGTACTCACGCCCACAGGGGCTTCCTGCTCTCTGCAACCCACCTGGCTCCCCCCTCAGGCCTGGGGGAAGGGGGGGTACTTAGGGGAGAGTCAAGGGTCAGGGGCGAGAAGGGTACAGGAGGCATTAATATGCAGTAGTTCTGGTTACAGGCATATGGGGAGGGGTACCTCAGACACCATAGTGAAGCTGAGAAACCTCTTCTGGGAAAGGGAGAGGGAGAGAGGAAGAGAAAGTTTAGAAAGAGAACAAGAGATGGGTCCGAGCCTCTGAAGAGGGCAGGCTGGAGGCCTTTGCTCACAGGGCCCTGCTGGGCCCACCCCTTCCCCAGGGCTGTCCCTCTGCCCCTCACCTTGGCTGCACTGCGCAGGTGGTCATAGTACACTTCCTCGATGGCCTGGAAATAGATGACCCCTTTCAGCTTCGTCTCATGCTTGTCTGCAAAGGAATAAGGGCCAGGCTCGTGGACGTGGAGCGTCCTCACGTGGGAAATGGAGTGATTCCCAGGACTCCAAAACAGAGCCCAGCAGGGAGCCCGGAAGACATGGTCAGTGTTCAGCCTCACTCAGAATTATGGAGAATGCAAATTAGAACTCCACCGAGACACCACTTCTAACCTATCGGAACGGCAAAAATACACCCCAGATACACAGCACACTTTTGGTAAGTCTGTGGAGAAACAGGTGGTGTAATAAATCTGACAGGTGGGAACTGGTAAACCCTTAGGAATGGTTTGGCTGCATCGACCAAAGTTAGAAAGGTGTTTGCCCCTCAAGCCAATTTTTACACTTCACGAAAATTTATCTTACACATGTACAAAATAACAAATTTACAAGCTTCACCGTAGCAGTACCTATAGTCATGAAAGATTAGAAACAAGCCAGGTATCCATCAAGTGGAGATGTCTAAGCAAATTAGAGTGTGCCACATCATGGAATACATCCAGCTGTTTAACAGAATGACAGAGAAATATGATATAGATACAGATTCAGAAATAAATCTAAGGACTTCCCTGGCGGCACAGTGGTCCGGGAAGATCCCACATGCCACGAAGCAACTAAGCCCGTGAGCCACAACTACTGAGCCTGCACTCTAGGGCCCGTGTGCCACAACTACTGAGCCCACGTGCTGCAACTACTGAAACCCACGCAGCTGGAGCCCGTGCTTTGCCACGAGACAAGCCACCACAATAAGAAGCCCGCGCACTGCAACGAAGAGTAGTCCCTGCTCACCACAAGAGAAAGCCCACTCACAGCAACAAAGACCCAACGCAGCCAAAAAATAAATGAAAGTAAAAAAATTTAAGAAAAAAAAAGTATCCGCCTGCCAATGCAGGGGACACGGGTTCGAGCCCTGGTCTCTGGTCCAGGAAGATCCCACATGCCACGGAGCAACTAAGCCCATGCGCCACAACTACTGAGCCTGCGCTCTAGAGCCTGCGAGCCACAACTACTGAAGCCCACGCGCCTACAGCCCGTGCTCCGCAACAAGAGAAGCCCGCGCACCGCAAGAAAGAGTAGCCCCCGCTCGATGCAACTAGAGCCGCGTGCAGCAACGAAGACCCAATGCAGCCAAAAATAATTAATTAAAAAAAAAGAAATCTATAAAATATTCCCAGATATCAATATCTAGATATAGATATATTTGAGATAGAAAGATCTCTAAGACACATTAGCAGGAAAACAAGGAATGTATTGGGTGCTACCTTTTGTGTAAGAAAAGGGGTAAGAATACATGTTTGCATTTGTTTATATTCCCCTAAAGATACTCTAGAAGGATACACAAGAGATTTAAAAGTGGTTACCTGTAGTGAGAGGGGGCGTAATGCTCAATTTAAACCTTTTTATGTGTCTTGAGTTTTGAACTATATGAATGCATTTATCTATCTAACTCCAACAGTAAAAACTGGAAGGAAGCATACAGCATCTGGAGGCAGGGGTGGCAGGAAGGAGGTGGGCAAACCCGCAGAGCAGATGACTGCTTGGGTGGCAGGGACAGGGCGCTGGCAGGAGAAAGCACAGGGCCCGGGCCATCCCGTCTTGGAGCAGGACACCGAGCAGGCACCTCAACTGACGTCCTGGGCACTGAGCCCAAGTCACAAAGGAAAGGCCACAAGATCACTAAACTCAGACTGCGATGGCTGGCACCTTCCCCCACCCCCAGTGTTGTTTCAGGCCCAGGTATCGATCCCAGATCATTGCTACAGCCTCCTAATGTGCCCCTGCCCCGCCCCCTGCCCCTCAACTCACTGGCCCTGATGCCGAGGGGGGAGTTTCCGGAAGCAAATCGAATCCTGCTGCCTCACTGGACGTTGCTGCCTCCTTGGCTGGGCAAAGGTCCCTGACAGGCTGGTGCCAACGCGCCCCTCTGGCCTTGCCTCACATCCCTCCCCTGCACCAACTGCAAGTTCTCTCCGGCCAGATTGAGCTTCTCACGGTCCCCTAACAGTACGCTCTGCCGACACTGGAATGGTCTCCAGCCCATTCCCTTGGCAAACTCCTATGTCATCTTCAAGACCCATTGCAATTGTCACCACTGGCGTGCACGGTTGTGCTCTCCCGTGCCCCTACAGCACGGATGGTCCTCTGTACAGATCTCACGGTGCTGAATCTGAACCCTCCTTTATCTGTTCGTAGGTCTAGCTCTCCAACACTGACTGCTATATCCTAGCACACGGCAGGTGCTCAATCAATGTTGAATAAATGAGCCCGAGGCACGGGGATCCAAAGAAGTCAGAGACCCTTCTCTTAGGAGCCCACAATTCGGGGGAAAGGAAAGCAGACACACAGCCGCTTATTAGCTGTGTGACTCGGGCATGGTTAGGACTCCAAGAGAACGCCTACAGGTCACTGGCAGTCACGAGTGTTAAGTGAGAGAACACACTCTGACTGTTCAGCACCGTGTCTGGCACAATGCACGTGGCATCTGTCATGACATCATTGTGCCCCAGGGCTGGTGCCACATGGCAGAGGGACCCTGTATAACACAGGAGTTAACAGCGGAGGGCAGGAACCGCTCCCAGTGAGGCGGGACCAGTAAAGGCTTCCCCAGAGGTGGCTTCTGATCTGGACCCTGTAGAATGGAGGGGTTTCATGGCGTAGGTGGGAGGAGGGTCCAGACAAGGGCAGGGAGGATGTCAGCTTCGAGGAGCAGGCCAGGCACACCCAGGGCCCTGATCCAGCCACAGGCCCGCCTCCACCCGGCACTTCCTCCTCGGAACAGGGACCCAGCCCCATCCTGGCCCCTGGGCCTGGCCTTCCCTCCAGCCTCTGTTCTCTCCCATCTCTTCCTTTACTGGAAATAGTGCCGCATTCCTGCCTCTGCTTCCTTACCTCCCACCTACCCTTGACGGATCACGTGCAATCTGGCTCCCACCCCGGTACGTGGTGGAAACCATCCTCTCGTCAAGACCCAACCCCGAATCAAATGGCCTCTGGGTCCACACCACTCTTGGCCTTTCTGCAGCCTCCATCATCGCTGGTGACACCCCCTGCCTGCACATGTCTGCTCCCTTGGCTGGCTTCCTTCTCCATTTCCGCCCTGCCCTCCCCCTCCCCTGTCTGATTGGGTCTCCTTTTGTTTCACAGACATTAAGGAAGGTCACACGCGCCAGGCACCAGCCCAGCACCTGGCATGTGGCTTCCTGCCTCCTGCCCCTTTCGCTTTGCTGGTGCCTCCTTCCTCACAAGGGTGGACCTGCCCCAGAGTGCAGCTCTGTTTCTCCCTCTTCTCTGCTCTAAAGTCTAATTGCCCAAGATCAGTCTTAGCTCTGCCTCTTAGCAGCTGAGAGACCTTGGACAAGTTACTTAACCTCTCTGTGCCTGATTTTCCTCATCTGTAAAATGAGTGTAAAAACAGCGCTTACCTCACAAGATCACTGTGAAGATTAAATGAGATGAGGCACTTAGAGGGCTCAGCACGGCATCTGGCTCATACAAGTGTTCAGTAAGTATGATCTGCTATCATTAGTATTATCGTTATTATTATCATTCCAACAGCTTCAACTTTCACTCTGCCTCTAACCCTGACCTTTCTCGTAACCCTAGATGCCCCAGGGGCACTTCAACCTCAACGTGCCTAAGATGGAGTTGTCCTCCCGGGCCTGTTCCTCTCAATCCTGACAAAGTCCCTTCCCAGCCTAGGTGGAAACATGGGGACACGCGTGTCTCTGCCTCCCCGTTCCCAGGGCCCAGGTGGCCAGGGAGGGCTTCTTGGAAGGGATGGCACTTGGTTGGGGACCAGGTCAGGGGGGAAGCAGGGTGCTCCAGGCCTGAGCGACTCCAGCACCAAACCCTCCGGCCCTCTCCTTCCAGGCTCCCAGCAGGACCGCTCCTCCCAGCTTTGTGGTTGGGTGGGGCCGGATGACTGGCTGAACAGACCCCAGCTGGGGCATTTAACGCCAGTGCCAACCCAATCAGGCTTTTCTTTACCCTCTGCCGCTGCAGCCAGCAACATTCTAGAAAGGCATGTTCTGAAGCAAAGAGAACGCTGACGCAGAGCAGAGCCCCCGCCAACCCACGACGTACATGGACACGTACCAGGAGTAAGTAGGGAAACGCGGGTTTTGAGCCACTGGGATCTTAGGACAGGTCGTTTCTGCGGCGCAGCCTAGGCTATCCTGACCAGGATGTGATACAGCGTCCCACGCTCCACGTGGGAGCTGTCCAGAGGGAGTTGCAGGGATGGGAAACTAAGCTGGAGGCTGGGTGCAGAGGGCGGAGGGAGCAGGATGGGCCAGGGGGCTGTCCTCAGGGCTGCCCTGAGCGTCCCGGGCACCGCTCAGCTGCTGGTGCTGGTGCCTTTGCAGGAACTTGCCCGAGGGGGAATCCACAGGACTCCACGCGCCCACAGCATCTGGGGCCCCCTACAGCACTTCCATCATTCTTTGCTCACTATCTGCCTCCCTGACAAAAGGCTCCAAGGGAGAGAGAGCTGTGGCCACCTTGCTTATCACCAGAGCCTAGAATAGTGCCTGTAACTTATTAGATGCTCAGTAATATTGCTGAAAAAATGAATGCGTGAACAATATCAATGGAGGTGAACCAGGTATACTCTGTACATTTTCAGAGAGGGGAGGACAAGACCCAGCCCAAGCCCCTGGACCCCACTTGGAAGCTTCCAGAAGACCCGCTGTCCTGGGTGACAGAGCTCAGGGGTCCTGGCTCTGGGGCAGTCTTGGGGGAACTCACCCACATAATAGGAAAGGGTGCGCTTGAGTCGATCGAAGACAAACCAGCGCTTCTTCCATGATTTAATCTTGCCACCCATCTTGACCAAGTAGCCACGGCAGACCTGGTGGAATGCAGGGGTGAGGAAAGACCCAAATGTGCAGCCCCTAAACCTTTATTCCCTGAGCAGCAATGTCAGTGCCATCGCCTGTGCCTGTATTTGTCGGGGGGCTGTCCCCAACATCTCTTCAGGCCAGCACACCTGGTCCTGGGACAGAGACCGCTGGTGTTAGGGCAGGAACTAAGGCCACTATTCCGAGGACCCAGGAGGTGCCTCTGCACATGGGGTCCCCACCACGACACCCACCCCGTGCCCCAGGGCCATGCGTGCCTGTACCTTGCTGCTGAGCACCACATGCAGGCAGGTATCCACACCGTGGCCTGAGGACTCAATGTGGGTCTTCAGGTCAAAGTCCTCCTTCCGGATCGGCAGGTAGCGGGTCAGGGGTCGTGCCTGGGAGCAGAGGGTAGGATCAGTAGGGGCCCCTCTCTTCCCCTGTCATTCCCTTGCCCGGGCCCCTTGGCTTCAGTCCCGAACCCCCGAAAGCCTGCCATCACTCCCTCCCCACCCTCCTGGCTGTCACTCTGGTTTCATGGGGCTTTGGCCAAAGCAGGGACCTGGCACGCCTGTGCTGACTCCACCCAGGTCTGGGCAAACTGCTGAACGGCTCTACGCCTCAGTTTCCCGGACACAGCTGTCCTTGTCCTGTTCCTGCCCCTCCTCTCCCTCCTGGGCTGAATGGAACAAAGCAAAGGACCAGATGTGAACATGCTCTTGGAAGAAAAGCCCAATAAGAAGCCTGGTCTTGGGGGCTTCCCTGGTGGCGCAGTGGTTGAGAGTCCGCCTGCCGATGCAGGGGACACAGGTTCATGCCCTGGCCCGGGAAGATCCCACATGCCACGGAGCGGCTAGGCCCGTGAGCCGTGGCCGCTGAGCCTGCGCGTCCGGAGCCTGTGCTCCGCAACGGGAGAGGCCACAACAGTGAGAGGCCCGCGTACCGCAAAAAAAAAAGAAGCCTGGTCTCTAACTTCCTGTGGGGCCTTGTTTGGGTCACAGTCCCTCTCTGGGCCTCCGTCTCCTTATATGTAAACAAGGGCTTTGAACTAGAGAATCTCTAAGGTCTGTTCCACCTCAAAATTTCTGATACTTAACTAGAATTCTCAGTCAACTGGAATTTTTTTCTCCTCTTTATTTCGAGGAAGAATGTTAGAATGACATGAAAAGGAAACATTACAAATTATTTAAAGAAGAAACAGGGACTTCCCTGGTGGCGCAGTGGTTAGGAATCTGCCTGCCAATGCGGGGGACACGGGTTCGAGCCCTGGCCCGGGAGGATCCCACATGCTGTGGAGCAGCTAAGCCCCTGCGCCACAACTGCTGAGCAACTCCCGCTCGCCACAACTAGAGAAAGCCCGCACACAGCAACGAAGACCCAATGCAGCCAAAAATAAACAAATAAAAATAAATTTATTTTTAAAAAAAGAAGAAACAAAACGCTCAACTTCCCGGAGGTGCCCCAAAGATGAGCTGACGCCATCCACCTCCTCAAAGCTGGTGGCCCCTGCAGCCATTCCTGAGCCCCGGCGCAGGGGGCTAGAGAAGAGAGTCCCAAAGAGACCACTGACAGAGACAGGAAAGGGGAACTAGGCATTTAGCAAAAGATTCCAAGCACAGAGATCAAACTCACACACAGAGTTTCTTAATTATTTCTAAATTCCCGAGGCAACCTACCCCTTAGAATTCATGTTGCAGCAACATCAGGAAATCATGGAGCTATGATCGCCAGTCACTGCTGGGTAGGACCTCCACGCTGGGGAGGCCTATGGAAACCCCCAGAGGAAGGGACAACCTGTCTGAATCTCACAGGTTCTCCCAGGGGCCCAGGGTCTGGGACCAGACACATGAGTCGATTTCCCTGCCCAACCAACCTAATTTCTCCCTCTCCCTTCAACTGCTCTGCTCAAATCTCCTGTAGAAGGAAAAAGCCCAGGGTTGGCTTTTGTGTAAGGATGGATTCTTGTCCCAAGGAGAAACTAGTACGTTCTCTTTTGGAGATGGAAACCGAAAGTCAGAGTGAGGCCAGCTGCTGGTGGTGGGGCCTAGAGCCAAAAGGTCTGGTGGAGTGAGGCTAGGACAGCCACAAAGCACCAGAAGCAGGAGGGCATCAGGGACCGGGAAGGAGGTGCAGTGCAGACTCACGAGGCAGAGGTGAGGCCCCTGCGAGAGGCCAAGGGTAGCCACCCTGATTCTGACTCAGCTCCCATCACTGGAAGGCCTGTCCAGACCCTCTTCTCTAAAAGGTGGCCTGCCGCATCCCCACAACCCAATCAACACACACACACACACACACACACACACACACACACACACACACACACACACACACACACACACACACACACACAGCGGGTCCTTGTTCCTTGGGGCCAAACAAGTCCCAGGTAGAATTCTCCTTGTGCAATCCTTTCTGGAGAGAACAGGCTCTACAGCCCAGCAGGGGTAGTACCCTGGGATATCCCGACCCCTCGTCAGCCCTACCCTTAAGCCCACCACCCACTCACCTGTGAGAACTGCTTCTCCCGCATCTTGACCTCCTTCTCCACGAGCTGATGCCTCCGGGTGCTCTCGCCCTGCAGCCTCCGTTCCACCTGCTCCCGCCGCCTCCGCTCCTCCTCCAGGGCCTGCCGCCTCAGCTCCATCTCCCGCTCCTATCCCCAAAGCCAGGGCTCAGTGCCCACCACTGCTCTCTTCCCCCGCAAGTCCCTGCCACCCCTCCTCAGGCCGGGGCAGAGCCACAGGAGGCACCCACCTCAGAGGGCAGCCTGGCATGAGGGGCCATCATCCTCCAAGCCCACCCTCTCTAAGGACTTGGCTGACAAGGGTAAATGCCTTAAAGTGAGACCAACCTGGCTTCAAATCCTGGCTCTACCACCACTATGAGCTCTGGACCCTGACAAACTCCCTAAGCCTCAGTTGCCTCATCTGTAAAATGGGGCCAAGAGTGCCTACTCCTGGGATTGCAGTGAAAATTAAATGAGATCATGTGAGTAAATGCCCATCACTAACTCTGGCAGGAAGGAAGCACTCAATAAAAAAATGGGGCTTTTATAATTCTATCTGAATTCCTAGGACATGGATTGTCTAAACAACCTAATCGATAAGTGAAGGCCCTCTGAAACTCCAAATGAGAAACATTTATGGTTGAACTTCAGATTTTATGGGAAAAAAATGAACTTATGAAAGCCATTATCAAAAGATTTTCAGTCATTGAAACAAATCATTAAATACACAGCATGTGGGTGATGTTTTATATGTCTTCATCAATGATAACAACCTTCATATTATTAACTCCCATCCGTCATTTCTTCCCAGCTCAACACTCAGCAGAACCTCCTTTTTCTCCATTTGTCAAGAGATGTTTGTAAATCTGCCCTCCTCTGAAGTAAATAAGACTAAGAGGCCTTCTTTTCTGGTTGACCTCCTGCTCCCCGGGTTCCACTCTTAACTCCAGACATGCAGAATGCCCGGGTGATAGAGACAGACGAGCTTCTGCAGATTCTCTATTTCACCTCCTCCCCAGGCACAGTTTCCTCAGCCTGGCTGTGCCCACGATGAACCCCTGGCCCCTCTGCTGTGTCCCAGGCCCATCGGTAGGCAACGTGAGGCCCCCGCAGCCAACACCTCTGCTCTGGCTTGGACATCTGCCTTCTCTCTGTCCCCATCCTTCAACCCCAGGTCCTAGCCATCCCCAAGAGGAGTGACCTGGCACTCAGGTAGACAGGAATCAAAATTTCTGTGGTGGCCAAACGTCCAAAGAAGTGAACACACAAAGACTGGAAGCTCCCATATGGGAAATTCACCGTTGGACACTGGGTGCTGCCTCCCCTTTTCCTAAGAGCTGTGAAACTGGTCATCTCGCCAAGCCTCCGCATCCCCCACTTGAGAAACACAGGCTTTGAAAACACTCTTCCTCAAGGGACTGCTGCGAGGACAATGTGGGTGAAGGGGCCTGGGGAGGAGCGGAGGCCCTTGGCGGGCGGAGGGCAGCCCCGGGGCCTCGCACCTCCTCCGGCCTCCCATGGCCCAGATCTGCCTCACCCTCGACTCCATGAGCCGGCTCTTCTCCGCATGGGCTTCTTTCAGCATCTTCTCCATTTCTTCCGTCTTCCCCACATCCAGGCCGCTGGCACTGGGGAGGCAAGGGGAGGAGGCACGCGGTGGAGGCGGCGGCCCTGGTGTGGGCAGGACGGCGGCGGGCCGTCGGGTGGCGGCCGGGGCGCGGGTACCTGGACATGGTGTCGGGGGAGCAGGCCGAGTTGCCCCCCGTAGAGATGCTAGTCTCCATGCTGTCTGAGCTCTCCAGGCTCAGCGTGTCGTAGGCATGCTCGCCCTCCTCCCCTCGCTCCCTGGACACCGGCAGGTGGTGCAGGATGGAGTGATGCAGGAGCTGCGGGAAGCCCGAGGGCCCGGCCGGGAAGGGCGTGGCCCCGTGCAGGGCGTCCCACTGGCACTGCGCCTCGGCCGCCGCCTTCTGCTTCAGCTCAGCCAACCGCCGCCGCTGCTCCTCAATCACCTGCTGCCCTGCAGGAGCGACAGGCGGGAGTCACGGGGGGCACCCCACCTCCCCAGGGAGGACGCCGGCTGCATCACAGACGGAGGGAGGAGGCGAGCAGGGAGAAGGGAACACGGGGCAGCCCCCTTGCCCCCCACCAGCTTCCCTGAAGCCCCCGCAGCTCCAGGTCCGGCTGCCCTGGCAACGCTTTGTCACCTGCACAACTGGCCACAGCCATGCAGCCTGACTTCAGCGCTCCCACTGTGTCCTGAGCCCACACGAACCGAACCACTGTGTCCTGAGCCCACACTGTGAGCCCACACGCGGCACGAACAACGGCCAGGTGGCTCCAGCTCACAACCATGGCCTGAATAGGTGGGCAGGGCACATGCACCCACCCTGCTACTGGGGAAGGGTGATGCAAGAGATGCTGGGAGCCCCATGAGCACCCACATCAATGCAGACCCCGCGGCGATGCAGAAGCAGGAGTGCCAGTGGCAGGAAAGGAGGAAGGGGAGACGAGGCGGAGCACAGCTGAGGCAGGAGAAAGCTCAGCTGGCGGGGTGAGGCCAGCCCAACACCCCAACCCAACTCAGCCTGGGAGTCTGCCTGCGGGCAGTGGGGGCCTGGGCAGAATACATCATGCGGATGCCCGGGCAGGGGCTGCCTGGCCAAAGCAATGCCCTCAATGACCAACGCTCTACCTGCTGGGTCGTCAGTTGGGAGGGGCTCGGCAGGAAGCGACTCGACTGGTAGGGGGGCCCCGGGTAGAGACACAGAGGGGATGAGAGGGGAGAAAGGCAAGGACTTGGACTTTCAAAACAAACAAAACGCACACGAGCAACCAGGACTCCTGGGTCCCTAGAGACAATATCTTAGGGAAGCATTTGTGGAGGTCATCAAGTCCAACCCCCTGCCTCCAGACAGGATAACGTCTATCTCTACTCAGGTCAACAAGCATTTCCCTTATTTGCTGCGGTCTCTAGGAAAGATCTCACAGCCACCAACCCCCCACCCCCACCCCGCCCTGCCGACCCTTAGTCCCCTGCCCTTAGTCTTTTGATAAATAGCCAGGAATCTCTTCTTTAGGTATCTAATCCAAATCCTTTTTGCTCTTGCCTAGATCCCAATTAAAGGAAAAACATCCTGGGAAAGGCGTGGGCATGGATGAGGTAGTGGTAGGGAGTGCGTGGCAGATGTCCAGGGCCCCCAGGAGAGCAGGTGGGCTGGCGTTGCAGCCACTCACCCTTCTGCTGGAGGGCCAGCTGGCGCTTGGTCTCAATGTCCTGCAGCGTGGCTGCCAGGTTGCGAGGAAGGCTGCTTGTGCCATTCTGGGCGAGTAGAGTGCTCTGCGGAGGGAAACGGAGCATTGGGACCTGAGGCTCACAAGGTACCTCCTCCCACCCTCAAGGCCCTCATGGGAGGCTGTGACCTCTCTCCAGTGTGGCTGTCTCCATCCCCCACCATCACCACCCTGCCACGCACACAGCCCTCCCACTGTCCTCAGACCTTTGGGGAGGGGCTACGGCCCAAGGTAGCCACGCTGAGCTGGGAGGAGGAGGAGGAAGAGCCAGAGGAAGAGGGGAGGGGGCCACTGCGGGTCCGGGGCAAGGGGCTAGTGGCCTCACCATCCATCTTGGAGCGGTAAACCTGGAGGGAAGAGACACTGTCTGGTATCCCCAGCTCCCCCGCTGGCCACCATCCCCATGGCATCTAGGCTGGCTGTGATCCAAGGTGCTGCCCCAGCTCCCGAGGCCTCTGTCTCTAGCTGACATCAGCACTGAGCCTCCTGGGCCAGCCCAATGGACAGATGCTATTGGCGGCTGCCAAGCCTCCTTTCCAGGCCGCTCCTCCTTGGGCCAATCCCTGGTCCAACCCTGCATCTTAGAAAGGACCTTGTAAATCAACCCATGTGAGGAGTTAACACCAACGGGCAGAGCTGTGCGGGAGACTGACTGGAGGCCGGGGCTCCCTCTGGTCCCAGCTCTGCTGCTAAGGGGCTGTGACCTTGGGCCACGCACGTCCCCACTCTGGGCCTTGGCTTCCTTATCTGCAAAAGGAGGGGGTAGGGCTAGACTACATAATCGCCAAGCTCCCTCACAGCACTAATGTTCGGTGAATATGGTCTTTGGAGTCAAGAACCCTGGCCCTCAGCGTAGCCTCTGCTACTTCCTAGTTGTGTGACCTCGGAGAGATTACTTATCTTCTGGAGGGGGGGGGGGCAGTGTTTGATCTGTAAAACGAGAGTTACCGTTATCTACCTCAAAGGCCTGTGGTAGTGATTAAATGAATCAAAACATGTAAAAATCTCAAACCAGCTGGGCACAAAATAGAAATGTCACACAAACTACTCCCAAAGGAAACACGGAATTTTAGCTGAGATCACAGTCTTAGAGATGCAATGTCTTCACTCAAAGAATGAATCTTGAATGGGGCGTTGGGGGGTAGGGGGGTTCAGGCCCTCCAGCCGGTCAGTGGAGCAACACTTGGGGCAGAAGGCTGCCCGAATACTCTTCCCCCACCCCGAGGGCAGCAGCTTGCCACAGGCTCCAGCACGGCCATGCCCCCAATGGCAACTAGGAGGAGTCTTGGGCATGTCCTCAGGGCTATCACTTCAGAGCCTTTGTCCCATTCTGTCCTGCCTCCAAGTGTCACCCCTGGGGAGACCAGGAGAACAAAATACTGGCAACTCTCCTAGGACACACAAGTTCCAGAGACAACAGGCTCAAGAGTGCGTCAGGACAAGACCGAGTGAGAAGCTCTGGGGGTGAGGGCCACCGAGGACAGCATGAGGCACCGCCGCTCCAGAGCCTCCTTGCGTTGGACAGCCAAGCACATCGAGCCCCGGACTCAGGAGGCTGGCCCTCCACGCCCAGAGTGCCAGGATGGCTGCCCAAGAGGAGACCC
This sequence comes from Leucopleurus acutus, assembly GCF_964270905.1. Taxonomy (NCBI): domain Eukaryota; kingdom Metazoa; phylum Chordata; class Mammalia; order Artiodactyla; family Delphinidae; genus Leucopleurus; species Leucopleurus acutus. The sequence continues at coordinate 14,800,946 of NC_139151.1, forward strand.
TTACTCCCCTCTCAGGGTCCAGAGGCCCCTGTTGCCCCAGCTGGATTAACCCCCCACCACCTGAGGCAGCACTGTGGGGTTGATGGATCGGCAAGGAGGGGTTACCTGCAGCTGACGGGAAGCTTTGGCGGGCAGAGGCGGGGGGGAGGAACGAGGGGAGGCTGCAGCAGGGCCGGTCCCCAGCCCGGCCATCAGCTCCTGGTACCACTGCTCTAAGTCTACAGCGGGGAGCAGCAGCTTCTCCATCTGGAGGGGGCACGGGGAGGAGGACAGGGGACAGGAGGGGAAGGATGGAGAGGAAAGGTCAAGGAGTGAGGGGAAAGGAAAGGAAAGGGGAGGAAAAAGGAAGAAAAGGGCAAAGAAAGGGGAAGGTTGGAGGAAGGGTAAAGGAAGACCATTATCAGGGAAACAGACAGGAAGGGAAAACAGGAACGAAGGAAGGGAGAAAGGAGAGCGTAAAGAGAAGAAAACACAGTGAGAAAACAGTTGCCGCGAACGTGCTAAGGGCAAAGAGAAACAGGACACAACTCCCAGACCACAGACACGTGCTGCGCCAACCACGATGCCGGCCAGCCGGAGCACCGCCCCCCCGGCAGGCAGCGCTCCCCCCCGGGGGCCGGCTGAGGGCTGAGACGCCACTGCGCACGGGCAAAGCACACACAGACAGAGCCACGCCACTAGTGGGCTGCGGGTGGCAGGAACACACAGACCACCAACCTGGGCTGAAGGCGGGATAGAAGCGAAGGAGGAGGAAGAGGGCAGCGCGGGAAGAAGGCAGGTGGTGGGAACCAGGTCCTGGGAGGCAGGGGCCCAGGGAGGCAGGCCTGGCGCGGGTGCTGCGGGCACAGGCGAGGTGCCCCACATGGCCTTTAGCTGCTCAAGCGTCACGTACTTGGGGGAAGGCCAGACACAGGAGGGAATACAAGAGGTTAATGGGACGGGAACCCAAGAGATGGCCCTGCCCACGGGCAAGGGGAGGGTAAGAGGAGGACACAGAGAGCAGAGTAGGCTTGTAGAGCCCGGGAAAGCCAGGGTCCTCTCCGCAGGCTGCCCTCACGTTGGAGCAGAAGGCCTTCCCTCCTTGAGCCATCAGGAGCTGAAGGAAGATCCCGAAGCCCCAGGCAAGAGAGGGAACCACTCCCAAGCCCCCCGACGCCAGCTGCCCTTCTCCCTCACTGCTGAAGACAGACCCTGCTGCCCCCCCAACCCAGGCCTGAGGGGCAATCGAGGGCGTCCATGAGGAGGCCCTCAGGCATAGGTGGGCTCACTCGGTGGCTGGTACCTCACTGTCAGGCGGGGACTGGGCGAGCGCGCTGGGGGAGGGGGCGGAAGCATAGGGGTCCAAGCAGGAGCACAGCTGGAGAACCTCTGCCAGGCTCACATACTCCTAGGGTGCCCGGTGGGAGGGGGAAGGGCGGGCAGAGAACAGGTTAACAGGATTCAACCAGGTACCTGCCATCCACACTCCATGCCAAAGGGCCATCACTCCATTCAATACAAAATCCACAGCAGGGGTGCGTGGGGAGCTCAGCTGCCCACGGTGGCCTCAGCTGGCTGCCGGGCAGTGGGGTGGGGGGCAGAAAAGGGCCGGCAGAACTGACTGTCTGAAGGCTCTTCTTAACCTTCACTCTTGAGGTTGCCTTGGCATCCGGGCCCTGCCATGGGCAGACCCTGAAAGCCCATTCCTGGGTTTGCCCTGGGCTAGGGGCAGGTGAAGGAGCCCGAGGAAGGTCTTCCAAGAGTCCACCAGGGACCAGGACCCACCTCCCAGAGAGCCTTTCTGTCTCCAACACCTTGGGCCTCCCCAATGAGGCACACACAGGTATCACCGAGCGCCAGTCACAGCATTCCCACGGGTCCCCTCACACCCCCATCTGCTGGAGCCGGAGCCGGAAGGAACAGGAACCGGAGGCACCACTAGGGCCTGAGCAACACAGGCCCTGAGAAAGAAGCCTTAGCAGGGAGTGGCCAAAAGCCCAGAGAGAAAAACCAGCCCACTGCCCGAAGGTTAGGACTTGGAAAGATGCTCACACGCCAGACTGCGGGTTGGGAAGACAGGGACTGTTGTATTCTCTGAGCAAATCCTTAGAATTCTGAGCTTATCTAGGTGCTGGGGACATGGTAGGCATCCAACATGCATGCAGAATCAAAGTACAGGATCCTAAGCCTGTCCTATCCAGGGGAGCCCACCCTGACCTAGCTCCAGAGGGGGACCGTCCTCCAGGGGTCACAGAAAAGGAAAATGAGCTAGCAGGTCCAGTGTGTCGTGAGGACGGATGGATGGCATGCAGAGTATATGCAAATTTATATGCAAATTGATGCTCTGATTTTGCATGGACTGCCCAGGCACCTATGGAACAAACTCTGGCCAAAGGATTACTGCCACGCGCCCTTCAGCTGGGCCATTAGGAGGAGCTGAGCGCAGCTCAGCAAGCAGGCAGACAGGCAGTGAGTACAGCAGAGCAGGCAGTTAGCTGCGATTACCTCTTGTGCTTTGGGGCAAAGCTGAGTGGAAGCAGGTGGGGTTAAGGGACCAGAGGAGGCCCCAGCCTGAGAAGACCCTGGGAAGGGACTCAGAGCCGCCATCCCCGGCCCCACCTCTGAGGACTCGGAGATGAGCAGTTCAGCCTACAGAGAGGGTACGTGTGAGGGGCCTCACCCCTCACACTCAGCCCAGCCACCCCACACCCCAGGCCCAAATTGTTTGCACAATGAGGCAGGAAACTTGGCACGTCCTGGTTGGACCTCACACACCAGGCATGCAGAGACTCAGGAAAGAACGAGCCCCAATGCCCACTTCTGAGCCTGTAGCCTAGTTGCAGACAGAAGCCCAGGGAGCTCCGAGATCAGGACCCCTAGATCCTTATGCTTCCCCTTGAGCTGAGTCCACCCAGCCCTAGCCCTTACCAAACCTCTGAGCTGCCATCCTCCCCACCCATGCCTCCTGAATCCCCCACCCGAAATGGTAAGATCGGTGGGCTCCTGGGGCCCAGAAAGGCAGCTGAAAAGAAGCAGCTGGTAGCCATAGAGGATCCAATCCCAGACCTCAGAGCCATCCCTACTCAAATTTCTCCGGTTCAGGAAAATGCCCCCATATTCAACCTCAGCTGTTGGGGTGAAGGCCCCATGTGTTGCTCCAGAGCCTCCCAGGAGACCCCTTGGGCCTGAGGCTGGGGCCCAAACCAACCATGTTACCTCTTTGAGGGTCGACGTGGTCTTCGGGAAAGCCCTGCCCCCTGTGAGAGAGTGGTATCTTCTTTCCAACATAGCCAGTTTCTCCTTCTCCTGCAAGCCCAAAGCGGCAGAATCAGAAAGGAGTGGGAGTGGGGCAAGGGGCCCCAAGTAAAGGGGGATCCCACCTGGCTGGCCAGTCTCCACCCCAGCCCTTCTGCACTCACCTCCCACTCCCCCAGCCCCTCACCAGCCCTCATCCCCCGCCCAACCTGACTGGGGCTACCTTCTGCAGCAGCTGCAGGGAGGCATTCTTATCCCGGGCTAGGCGTTCTGACTCTTGCACAGCCTGGGACCGGATCTGCCCAGCCTGACTGTCCAGGACCGCCAGGCGCTCCTGGAGGAGATGGGGGTAGTGGGTCAGACCCTGGAGAGACAGGGCTGAGCCCAAGGTGAGGCTTGGCCGTCTCTGCTGCCCAGAGACCCTGGGCTTGGGTGAAGGGAATCAACTAGCCCTTCTGTTCGGCCTCGTCTCACCCAAGGAAAACGCAGGCTGCTGTGGTCGGCTCCCTCACCCCTCCCTCGACCAGTGACCCCATGCCACCAGGCACACCAGCCAGAACTCAAGTTCCCAAATCTCTCTCCCCGCCCGCCCCAGTCAACGTGTCCGGAATCCCAGAGATGCTGAAACGTTCTCCACCTGCCACCGTGCTTCCATCCCACTGCCACCACCCCAACCCGGGCCCTCTGTTTCCTGGCCTGGACTTCTTCACCAGCCCCCTGCTTCCACTCTCTCAACTTTCTGATCCATCCCTACACTGCCACAGATAGCTTCCTAAAATGGACTTTGAGGTTTGTTTTCGTTTGCTTGCTTGTTTGAATTTTCTCACCTTTTTAGAATGTATATTACTTGAATAATTTTTTTTTTAATCCACGAGTAAGGGTCACCAGTCCTCTTCTCAGCAACTCCTCATTATTCACAGGATAAAGCACAAATCCCTCAGCCAGCACTCAAGGGCTCCTGGAACTGGGCCTCCACTTTCCACCCTCCCTCCTACCCTGAGCCCTCGGCGGCGTGCACTCAGCTCGGCCCTATTGTAACGTCAGCGGTGCAGGTGTACACTCCCAGGCCTTTCTTATACGGTTCTCTTTGCCAGGAATGCTGCCCTGTCTTCTCCACCCATCAAGAGCTTATTTATCCTCCAAGACCAGACCCAATGCTATCTTCTCTCCAACATCTTCCTTGATCACCACTCAATTCCTTTGCTCCTTGCTCTGTGCTCAAATTATTCCAGATCACCATTCGCCTTGTATTGCTGTTACTTGTGAATATATGTCTCCATCACCACCACCCCGCCCAAGCTGTCCGATCCAAGGGCCGGGCCAGTTTCTTTTTTGTCTCCATATCCCCAGTAGGGCTTAGCGCAATGCCTGGCTCAACAATCATGTGCTAAAAGGAAATGAAAAGATAATAAGTGAGAGAGAAGGAGAGGGGCTCCGGGAAAATGGGCTGGGTTTATCCAAGGAGGGCTTCCTGAAAGAGGAGGCCTTAAACTATCATCATTAAGAGCAAGACATAGGAGAGAAGGGAGGGAAGAAGGGAGCTGTACTAAATCTGGGGTCAGCCCAAGCAGACTGAAGCAGACCAGGTGGTAAATCCTCACAACAAGATCTGTAATTTACTGAGAACCTGTCAGGACCCAAGAACTCTGCTAAATGCTTTGCACGTGTTACCTCACTTAACTCTCTTACGAGGCAGATGCCTTTATGCCCATTTCACTGATAGGCAGATGCATTTGTAAGGCAGAGCAGCTCAGGGAGAGAAGCAAGGGATCTGGACTCAGGGGGAAGTCCAGTGGCTCCCCACTTACCACCAAACTCAGGCTAGCCATCTAGCCCCACTTTTTGACACCCCTCCCCAATCTCACTGCCCTCACCTCCCACCCACTCCAGCCTGGCAAAGTGCACATGCATGCATATGTGTGCACGAACACGCAACTCTCAGCCACAGGTGTGTGGGCCGCCTGGCTCCTCCCCCTTCTCCTCACCCACACCTTCCTAACCCTTGCTTAACACAAGCCTCCTCCCAACTTTACATCCCCGCCCCGATACCCTGTCCTGGTCTGGCTGAGATCAGGGGGAGACATCAGAGCATCTGGAGCTCCAGAACCAGCCAGGATGCGATACCAAATCCCCTTGTTTTACGGCTCAGCTGAGCCAGGGCTGGGCCAAGGCTGGAACCCAGGTGATGCCTTTCTAGCACCCCTGGCAGGCTCTAATATCCAGATCTCTGGTCTCTGTATGTGTCCCAGCACTTCCATCAGAGAGCTCTACAAGGGCAGGAGCAAGTCTCCTCTTCAGCCCCCTCCTCCATCTCCGTTTCTCCCTGCCCTGCCCAGCCAGGGCCCACCTCTGAATGTGAGCCCAATCCACTTTCCACTGGAGGACTGGGGGGAGTCAGAGCTTAGTAACAATAGTTATTTTTCACTGAGTGCTTACTATGATTATGTCCTATGCTGTCTTCACACACATCATCTCCTTTATCGCTCACAACAGCCTGTTATTGTTCTTGTTTTACAGATGAGGAAACCGAGGCTCAGCAAGGTGAAGTCAAGCCGGCACTGCGGGCCTCGCGGCAGGGATGGGGGCCGGGGGGGCGCACCTTCCTCTTGGCGATGCTCCGGAGCAGCTCGGCCTTGCTCCGGAGCAGCCCTTGGCCAGCCAGCTCGCGCTCCTCCTCCACGCGGCTCTCCCGCTCCAGCTGCTGGAACTCCAAGTCTTCAAAGAGCTTTGTCTCAGTCTCCAGGGCTTCTGCCTCCTTGAACGACAGTGACAAAGGGGATCGGGTGGTGCTCACGATACCACTCTGCGCCTGGAAGGCCAGTTCACAGAGGTGAGACTTCTGGGGGCTGGACCCGGGGAAACGGAGGAAGGGACCTGCCCCCACCCCGCCGCCCGCTTTCCTCCGCTCGGCTCTGCCCCTTTGCCGGGCAGCGCTGCCTGCAGTAGCAGAAAGGAGAACCTCCACCCGCCACCCCAATCCTTCCCTGTCCCCTCCAAGCCACAACACGGACCCTGTCGTCCGGCAGGTACTGCAGGGCCCAGGCGGTCCCGGCCCACCGCTCCTCTCTTCCGGGCGGGCGGCCCTCGGGGGCGGGGAGGGGGCGGGGGCTGGTGAAACTGACCCTTCTCAGCTGCTCCTGTAACTGTTCCCGCACTGACTCGGGGCAGTTATCGAGCTGCGTCTGGAGCTCGGCGTAGAGCGCCTGGCGGGCCTCCAGGTGCCTCCGTCCCGCGGCCAGCTCCGCCCTCTCCTGGTCGCCGGAGGGGGAGGGGGCGGGCACAGGGGAGAAACAGAACACACACTCCTCAACTCCGGCCCGGGGCAGCGGCGGCGCGGGGCGGGGCGCAGGGAAGGGGGGTGGGGTGCGGGGAAAAGAGAAGGAAGGCGGGGAATGAAAGGAGTTTAACCAGGAGAGGAGAGAGCAAACAGGAGAAAGGGAAATAAGGAGGAAGAGGTGCAGGGTGGGAAAGGCAAAGAGCTGGGGTGTGAGACAGGACTGGAGGTGCAGGCGATGGTGTCACAGGCAGGGGTGTGGGTCCCAGGCAGAAATGTTGGTCTCTTGGAGTCCCTTGAACTAGAAAGGTTTGGGCAAGTCCTAGGAAGAGGCCCTCTGTTTTCTCTCCAAACCAGTCAAAGACAAAGCTGGTTCCACATCACAAACACGGAGCCTCTAGCTGCTGTTCCTCCCCCTCTTCCGCTTCCCAGAGACCAAAATTTAACCCTGGGAAAAGGGTAGAGTTGGTGGGGATTAAATCCAGGGGTTGGGTGTGAATTGGGAGCCGAGGATGTTAAAGCTACAGCCGTGCAGTGGAGGGGACCCCAACCCAACCCCCTTGGCCTCCCCACCTCCTGCCCAGGGTGGGGGTGGGGTGCTGGCACTGCAGGCTGAACTTCAGTAGGATGAGGGTTGCAATTAGTTCGGCCCGTTGCCATGGTAATAGAAGCCCCAGGAGTGGTACAGAGAGGAGGTGGATGGCTCTGTCTGGGGCGAGATGACACCTCTGAGGGTGGGAAGGGGTGATGCAGGGAGGAGCTGGTGAGTCACCCCTCCGAAGGACAGGCAGAGGAGAAACTGTGATTACTGATTCCAAAGCCAGAATGGGGCCATGGGCTGGGCGCTGGGGAGGGAAGCTGAGGGAACCTTCCCCACTGCCACCACCACCGTGGCCACCACCATCACCACCTCCACCTCAAATAACTGGGTCCAGAGAGAAGGCAAAGTCCATGCCTCCAGGCAATGCCAGGTCAATGAGAAATGAGGTTAGACAGGTTCCTGCTGAAATGCTGAGCTTCACCCTGGAGTCCCTGTGCTGAACCCTGCCTCTGTCCCCCCTCCACCCCACGCCCCCATCCTCATCCAGGAGAGGAGGACCTGATCAGGCCAGTTTCTGAGGTCCAAGCACTTCCCCATGCTTGGACTCAGCCTTTGCAATACCCTATGTTCTGAATGGATCAGGGGTGGGAGTGGGGAGAGACCTACCCCTTCCCACCCTCTGGTTGGAGTATCTGAAATTGGGAAGCCCCAGAGGAAAGCTAGGAAGGGTAGCCACTATGTGGCAGAGAGCCCCTGTCCGTGCCCTCCCCAGGCCATGCCACCACCACTGGACCTCCTCGTCCCTCCACTCAGGAGGGAAGACAGGTGACGGCTGGAGGACAGCCCGCCTCTCCTCTGTGCAGGAAACTGCAAACAGTCTGTGGAGGCCGCGCACCCTGGCTTTTCCAAATGAGAGGAGCTCTTTGGACTGAGAGGCTCCTCGGCCAAGCATTTCCCCCAATTTTGTACCCCTCCTGCCAATGCCCCACTGAGCAAAGTGGAGCTGTGCCCCCTGCCCATTCCTTTCTGATCAAAACCCTGGGGTCCCACACCAAGAACGGAAGGAGGCAACATTAGAGGGGAGGGGCCAAGGGCACAGGGGTGCCCGTGGAGTTAGTGCAAAAGCAGGCACGGCTCAGCCCTGCCTGGGTGGCACTGGCAGTTAGGGACATGCAGAGAGCCCAGGACAGTGATTAGAGGGGGCGTTAGTGCAGGCCTGGTTGGTAAGCATGGAGTTAATTTGGCACAGAATTTGGGAGTGTGGTTTTGGGGTCCAGAGCCAAAGCTCCAAAAAACAGGGTGGGAGGGTCACAGAACTGTTAAGAGCTTCAAAACTGAGGGGCCGGAGGAAGACACTCTCAAAAAATCCAGGAGGAGAATTAATTCTTGGAAAAATACTGTCAAGTCCAGAAATAGGTGGCCCCTCTCCACTTCGGAGCTTTTGGCACGTTGTTGGACATCTTGGGCGTGGCTGACACGGCCCCTGTGGGATGGAGCGGCCCCAGCAGGCTGGCACGAAATCTGAAAGGGCCAGGGGCAGGAGCTGGGACCATCTGGGATGGGAGGCTGCAGATCCTGAAGGCTCAAGGGAAACAGAGACCTGAAGGCCATCTCCCAAAGACCACATCCTGAGCACCGGAGCCACGCTTGGAGGCGGATGTCCTCCAGATGCAGACACCCAGACCTGAATCACTCCCCAGCACCAGTGCCTTGGGCCGTGCTCACCGCCCAAGAAGGGGCTTCGGCACTTCCTAGAAGGGGCACGAAGGGCCTAGAATGGCAGGCACCCAGGCACCCAGATGTAGAACAGAGACCCAGGCAGAGGAGACCCCAGACACCAGCCCAGATCCTGGCAGCGCCCTCCAAGCTGGTACTTTCCATGGAGAATAAGGCCCCCTGCCCCTGGAGGGGCCCAGAGACCAGCCGGGCTGCAGGATGAACAATGAGGTAAGAGGTTAGGGGCCCCAGAGAAGGCATCTCTCCTCTTCTCCCAGGCCACAGGCGCCCGGCACTGAGCCAGGCCTGGGGTGGGTTACCTTGTCCTTCTCCTTTTGGATGCCCGTCTCCAAGGTCACCAGCTTCTCCTGCAGCTGGTCCAGTGCCTTCTGCTCCTTCTGCAGCAGCGCGCGCTCTGCTTCCCTCTCCCCCTGCAGCAGTGCCCGCTCCATTTCAGCCTGGAGGCAACAGCAGGGTCCACGTCAAGGCCACTCAAGGCAGCTGGACTCGGGCCACTCTGGGGCCATCACTGTGCCCGGGGAGGAGCCCAGCCAGGGCCCTCGCTCTCACCTCTCGGGCCGACTCCTGCAGCTGCTGCTCCAGCTCCTTCACCCGGACTTTCAGCTGCCCCACTCGCCCCAGCACCTGAGCCCGCTCCTCTTCCAGGGCCAGCACCTCTCCCTGGAGCTTGGCACTAGGTGCATCTTCGTGCTGGAGGGGAGGGGAGCCATCAGCTAGGGGAGCCTCTAGAGCCTTCCAGGATGAGACTACGGAAACGGATCCCCATTTCTCAGGGTGCTTGGAAGGGGCAGCTGGACTGAGATAGGAGGAAGCTCCCCTCCCCGCACAGGGAGCAGTACAGCTTGGCTGAAAGTAACAGACTCACCACCGGGTGCCAGGCCCGGGTGGGGCGCCAAGGAAAGCCAGGTCGTAAAGCATATTTATAGCTTGGGAAACTCATCAACACCTCCCCCTCTTCCTTGCCTCCTCTTTTTTTTTTTTGGCCCTGCTACTAGATACAAGGGACCTTAGTTTCCGGAGCAGAGATCTTGGAACCCACACGCCCTGCACGGAGTCTTAACCAGTGGACTGCCAGGGGAGTCCCGCCTCCTCATTTCTACACCCTGATGTCGGCCCAAACTTCATATACTTCCCCCTCGCTGGGCCTTGGCATCCACCACACACGCGTGCCTCCTCGGCCTGCGGCAGGCCACCCCGCGTCCCACCTCCTGCTGGGTCCCACCTCCTGCTGGGTCCCTGCTGGGTCCCACCTCCTGCTGGGTGCTCTCCGTGCTACTGCACTCCTCCTTGAGATTCTCCTCATCCGAGCGCTCCACAGTCTCCCACAGGCGTTGGGTGGCACCTCCAGGCTCCTCGTTGCTCCGCGCAGAGGCCCCAGTGCCCCCCACAAGGCCTCGTGAGGGCCTCCGGCCGGCCAGAGCCAAGGCTGCGGCGGCCTCCCCGATGCTGGGCAGCTCCCCGGCCTCAGGTCCCCCGTCGGCCCGGCTGTACTCGGCGCATAAATTCAGGATGGTCTCCAGGCGCTGTCGTTCCTGGGGAGGGTGGACAGAGCAGAGTGTAAGGGGAGGAGGCTGGGTCCCAGGAGGGCTAGAGCCAGGCATGGTGTCCCGTCAGGAGAGAGGACTAGGACACTAGGGGCTCAGGGTCAGAATCAAGTCAGGAGAGCCCAGAGCCCAAGGTCTGGGGAGGCAGAGGGAAGGAGGGTGGGTGCCCCAGAGGCGGGCAGGAGGAACCGGGCTGTCGTGCCACCTGCCCACGCGGCCAGCCCCTCCCGTCTTCCTGCTTCCTCTCCCTTCTCATTCTGTCCCAGGGTGGGCTTCCTCGTGAATACACAGGGACACACCCAGACGCACCCAGAAACACATGCTGGTAGGCAGAGTAAAGAACACAATGAGACAAGACAAACACGCAGGTGTTCATGCTGACATGGATACACGCAGATCCAAAGACACCTGGGCCCACAGAGACACTGCCGCATATCAGCACTGACACACAAAGACACAACACGTACCCCGGGCCTGTATTAACAGGCAGCTACGCACAAACACACCAGTCCTGACATGCACAAACGCACACTGGCACACACACGGATAAACACAGTCTAGCACACAGACAGGTGGGCACCGACCCACACAGGCAGGGCCGGAACAGAGACTCAGGGGCCCACAGGGACCTGACACAGGTTTACACAAAGATGTGCTTAGCATGTATACACCCTGCCCGAGAGGCCTGGGCCACAGCCTTCCTCATGCCCATCTCAGCTCCAGTCACCCTCTGGCAGCCCCTGGCGCCTTCCCAGCAGGCCGCGCAGCTGCCAGCACTTGAACGCCTGGGCCCAGGTGTCAGTGCTCTGTGGCCCGGCTGCTGCATCCGCCCCCTTCCCACACAGCCCACCCAGATACCTCCCAGGGGCCTAAGAAGGTGAAGGAGGGATAGTACTCCAGACTTGGGGCTTCCCCCAGACTCTCTCTGGGGTCCCTCAACCTCTGGTGTCTCTCACCAGTTTGGCCAGGACCCCCCAGACACTTACCCAGCTTCCCTCCTGCTGCTTACCCAGTTCCATAGCAAGAAAACCAGGAACAGAGTCTCAGCACCCAGGAGGCTGGGCCAGTGCCCCCGCCCCTGCCCCAGGACCAAGATAAGCAGCACGGTGGAGGTGGGAGGGGCAGGGCAGGCAGTCTCCAAGATTTAAAGTGGCAGGTGGGGCAGGTAAGGGCGGGGGAGGCACGTGGCGCGGGGCAGGGGAGGGGGCGGGAAGGCTGAATGGAGTTGAGGGAGGCTGGCCCCACCACTCTGCCTGTGCCAGGTTCACTGCCCCCTCTCCAGGATGAGACCCCAGCGGGGGGCAAGCACTCTTGTCCAGGCCAGGCAAAAACAGAAGATATAGTAACTTAGAAGACTGGGGGTCCTGCCTCATCCCTCCCGGACCCAACACAGACACAAGGTCCCACACCCTCACCTCACCCAAAGCTGTCCCAACCTCTTCTGAAAGGGCTCCAGGCAAACCTCCTCAGTTCCGATTCTCCTCCTCAAACCAATCCCAGTGTCCCTGGGCCCCCAGGAACCCCGTTCTTCCGCTCGCAAGGGAAAGAGGGCAGAATCTATTCTCCTGTGCACGTGCTACAGCGTGGACACACCAGCCAGCGCCCCTCAAGCTCCCTGCTCTATCTGGGGAATCCCAGCCCCCACCCAGCTCAGATGCCATCTCCAGGACAGCTGCCCAGAACCACACCCAGCCCCCAAAGGCACCCACATGTGTGCGCATGCACACACACACACACACACACACACACACACACACACACACCAGCACACATAATTACTATCACACAGACTGACCTGGATCAGCCAGGGGCTGCCCATCCTGTTCTCTTCTTCTCCCCCTGCCACCCCCATTTCCAGATGATCCAGCATGGGCCAGGATGAGCAGCTCCCACCCATTTATAGAGGCCAGAGAGAAGCAAGAAAGAAGGACCAGAGGCTTTTCTAAAGAATAAGCCTTGGAGAGACAGGAGACGTGGGTTCCAATTCCAGCTCTGCCAGAACTTGCTGTGTGACCTTGCACAAACCCATTCCCCTCTCTGGGCTTCAGCCTTCTAATCATTGAGACCTGCTTCTCAAACTGAGATGTACAAAGCTTCATCATAAACGTGGTATGTTTTCCTAGAGCTTCACTGTGTTCAGGTACATAATGTGAAACTTCTTTTATACATGAAAACAAACACTGTGTTATGGAATAAATGCAAAGTGAGCATGAATTTGAAATAAGGCCTTAGAGACGTCAAAGAAAGTTCTTGTTCAGGGCACCAGAGCCTTGAGATACTGGTCACTACGGTGTATCCCGGAAGTGGAGAAGCTTGGGAAGCCCAGGCCCTGTCCACGGGCCCCTCCCTCCCTGCCAGCTGGCCCGCCCACACCCTGGCAGAGCCCCTGTCATGGATGCCAGCGGCCTCCCTGGCATCCGCTCACCAGCCTCTCCATCTCCTGCTCCCGAAGCCGCTCTTGGCGCTGCCGCCGGTGGTACTCCAGGAGGTCATCCTCGTTGTCACTGATCTCTGTGATGCTATTTTTCCGCTCCCGAGTGACAGGCACCCGCAAGTCCCCGCTGGAGAGCTTCCTCTGGGCACGGGGGCTCTGGTGGGGTGAAGCCCCAGTCAACGAGCCCAGACTATAAGCCGGGCTCAGCCTGCCACTGAAGCTGCCCTTGCGGGGTGCCAGGGACTCCCCTAGTGTGGGTGAGGGGCTCCGTGTCCTACGGCCCCGCGCCCCCAGCGTCACAGAGAAGTCCTCTGGTGAAGCCCCATGGGCTGCCCAGCGCCGGGGTCGGGGACTCTCTGCCACTTCCCTGGTTAGTTTGGGATCTGGGGTGGTCCGGGCGGGCATGGGGGAGAGAGCCCTTCGGGACAGAGATGGGCTCAAGGGAGGCAGTTCTCTCATACTGTCCAGGCCCCGCCGGCCTAGGCGGGGGCTCTCAGGAGGTTGCAGGGTGCGGGTAGCGGACCCATCGGAAAATGTTCGGCCCACCAGCTGGCGTGAGGGGCTGGTTGTCAACACCCGCTCAGTGCCCGGCAGCTCCCGGAAAGGGCTGGGAGGGCGGTCCTGGAGCGTGCCAATCTTGTTTCGAGGAGCAGGGACTGGTGGCTGGAACTTGGGGCTGCCAGGAATGCTGGTGGGTTGGCCACGGGCACCGGAAGCCTGGTATTCACTCAGGCCAATCGCCACCAGGGGCAACTGCCCCCCCGCCCGGGGGCTCTCGGTGGCTCTGCAGGCCACTGCCAAGACAGTGGCTGCAGGGCTGTCTGTCCGCAGACCTCGGAGGCCAGGGCTGGGCGGCCTCTCGTGACCCCCCTTCCTGCCCAGCCGGGGGCTCTCAGAGGGGCGAGCACCACTGGGTCGGGACTGTGAGGGCTGCAGGGCCAAATGGTAGCTAGAGGACCGGGCAGGCACCAGGGGGGGCATGGAAGGGGCTGGCTCCTGCCCACTGGGGGAGTGGCTGGCACAGCTCCCACTGCTGGCTGGTGAGGAGAGCGGAGAGAAGGCTGGAGAGGTGTTCTCATAGCTGGAGCCCACGGACATGGCGCCAGGGCTGGTCGGGGGGGACAGCAGGTAGCGGCCACCATTGGCCATCGGTGACAGTGGGGAAGTGGCGGCAGGCTTCTTGCCAGCAGCTCCAGGCTCCTCGAGCACCAGTGAGTCCATGATCTCCTGCAGGTCCTTCTCAATAGAGCTCACCAGGGAACTGTGGCTGCCACAGGCTGAGGGTCCCTGGGTTGCAGGCTGTGGGGTGTGGTTCCCGTTCACCAAGCTTTGTGATTCTGCTGAAGGAAAACGCAAAGAGGCCTCAGGACCTGGTCGGCGTCTCCTAGGCCCTAGGGAGCTGCATATGCACAAGAGCGAGCACTCCCACGTCCTGCCAGCAGAACAGGGCTAGAAAGGCTCTGGAGAAGCAGCCAGGAGATCTGGGTCCCAGCGCCAGCTCCGCCACTAACCTGCTGTGCAACTTCCCCAAGTCACTTGCCCTTGGTTTTGCCGTCTGTGAAGGAAGAGGGCTCTCCTGGCTCTGACATTTTATGACTTAGGACAGAGTCGGCAACACGGCCAGGCACTCACCCTAAGACTAGGTTCCTCCCTGCCTTGGTTTCCTCAACCTCCTCAAGCTCCACTTCAGGAAGGGCAGGTGGACCTTCTGCAAAGGGCATGGGGGCACGCTGGGGAGCGGGCCAGAAGTTCCGGGGAGGAGGTGGTCCCAGTCCAATAGGACATCAGGGCCTCCCAACACAGCAGCCGAGACCCAGGAAAACACACACACAGATCCTCCAGGGCTGGGCGAGGGGTGTGTGCAGCACCACTTTATCCAGTCAGAGGCAAGGGAGGGGCCTGGCCCTAAAGGCCAGTTCCTGGAAGCCAGGCTGGGCAGCAACTAGGTGCAGCTCAGTGCCTCCAATTAGCCCGTTAAGCCATGCCAGCAAGAGCCTGCCTTTGCCCTGCCCCAGCCCTTGTCAACCAACCAGGAGTCTCTGAAACCACTGCCCCAAACAGCTGAGGGAGTGGCGTGACAAGGCCAGGGTGGGAGCAGGGTAAAGCTACCCAGGGAGTGGACTGGGAACCCAAGCTTCTGAGCCTCCAAGGGCCTAGAAAGGAGAAGAAAAAGGCTTTGCAAGACTGAGTCTGGGTCCAAAATTATGGGGACTGTGTGGGACCAAAGGCAGAGGGGTTGCCGTGGATACTGGTGATCCTAAGGACCACCCATCTTTCCTCAGATCCCCAAATGATCCATTGAAGCCACTGATGCCACCCTGCTAGGTGCACCTGACACACATGTCCACCTGTCCCAGTAGCACGCTGACACCTGTCATCCTACAGCCATCTGAATACCCGTGCAAAGTCTGGGGTGGCAGGCCTATAGGCAGCCTCCTGATCTGCACCCAGCCCCCTAGGCAGCTGGGCTGAGGGGGGCTGTGCTGGCTCCCTGGGACAATCACCCAACTCTCCTCTGGGGATCAATAATTCACACACAAACTGCAGCTGCTCCACTGAGACATCAGCTGGCATGGCATGGCCTGGGGGTGGGGCAGGGCCCAAAGACATGATCACAAGCAGGTGGGACCCCCCCCTCCCCGCCCCAGAGCTTACAGCAGCTCAATTGGATGCTTCCTTCTGCCCCCACAGGCCACCCTCAAGGGTGAGGCTCCCTGGTAGTGACATAAGAGGGTCAGGGTCCCAGACACCAAGGTGGCACCTTCCAGGGCAGTGGGACACAGGCCGGCACAGCCCCCCATCCCTCAGGCACATGATTCCCCAATTCCAGCCAAGCAGCACTTCTTGGATCTCTTCCAGTGGTCAGACTGCCTGGCACTCTCCACCAGTGGCCCATGGCAGGTGGCAGCAAGCCCAGATCATGGGTGTTGTCCTGCCCTGACACTGCAAGTGTGGCTGGAGGCTGGAATGGGCAAGGAGGAGGACTGTCCACGGGGTGCCGCTAAACTAGCCACGTGCCCCAAGTGGGTACCTACCCGGGCCAGGACTGTAGGGGGGTCCAGGGACCCGGCCCCCTGCCGGAATCATGCTCTTCATCCACTTGGCTTCAGCCGGGTGGTTAAAGCGGAGGAAGGTGGACTGACCCAGGCACAACATGCAGCCTGCAGAGAAACCAAACGCTCGGAAGGGCAGGCAGAGCTGAGGCAGCCCTCACCCCGCAGCACCAGCAGGCTCAGCCCGGGCTCTGAAGAGTCATCCCCACCTGCACTCAGCGGCACCCACTGGCTCCACACCTGACTCCCCTCGTGCCGGAGGCCCCAGCCCAGCTCCACAGCACAGGGCCGAGGGGAAAGAGCTCTGGTTTGTAAGTCCTAGTCCTAAATTTCCTTCATACTACCTGTGAGATCTTCAGGTAAAGTCACTTCACCTCCTTGAGTCTAGTTCTCTCATCAGAAAAATGAGGACAAAACCACTGACCTTGCAGAGTTAGAAAGACAGTGCATGCCAGTGCTCTGTAAGCGGAGAAGGCTCTCCAGAGAACACAGACACCCATGTGCCTCCCATCAAGATCCATCTACCTGCCACCTGGGTGGAAGGGTCAGTTTGAGAGGCAGCAACTTCCAGGATCACACAAAAGCTCTGAGACAGGGGACAGGGAAACACCATGGATCGGTCAGATGCCCCTGCGGGGACCAGAACTCGCTTCCTTAAGAGAGCTGCCTCCCTTTCTGACAGCCAGGAGCGACCGCTACCCTCCTTCTCTCTGTCAAAGCGCTCTCTGGCCTGACATCGTCCTGCTCCTTGGTCTCCCCTGGAAGGCAGCCAAGCCTAGGCCAGTGGGCCCAGCCTCAACCAAGCACATTCCCAGGCAGTAGACACAAGCCCAGTCCTGCCCAGGAAGTGTGAGTGCATGGAGGGGGGAGGGCAGGTGGGAGCCAGAAAACGTAGCCAGGGGCACCGGGAGTGTGCACGGTGACAGGTGTGCCCATCGCGCGCGCCTAAGCCTGTCTGGCAGAACTCCTCCTCCCGGCCACACCAGGTGCTAGAGGGCTTCTGCACAAGATGCTCTGTTGGGAGAAGCCAGAGACCTGGTGGTCTCTACCACCCACTCTTCCAATTTGTCCATGCCCTTGGCCCCTGGCCCCAGGCTCCTCTCTACCCTGTCTGGTGCCACTTGGCACCCCAAGCTTCATGCCAGTCTGAGCTAAGACTGGCAGGGAAGTCTACATTCCTGGACGCTGAGACAGTTCAGCTCAGGCAGGCCACAAGGGCATGGGGCATCCCAGACCACGTGGGTACCTTGGCCGCCCACTGAGGCGCTCAGGAGCCTGTTGGGGGGCCCTGGGCATTGCCACGGATGGGGGCTAGCAGGCTGAGAAGCCCATAGCAGACAACATAGTAGACAAAACCACCCACTTCTCTGGCAAACCCACAGGCCCTCCCAGGCAGGCACCAACAATTCTAAAGGCTGATGGGTGGTTAGGAAAGGAGGGAGCCTTCCCTGCCAAGCCACCAATCAGAGGCGCTGATCACAGAGTAATCATAACCGGAATAAATAAGAGCCAGCCACACTGTCCACCTAATTACAGCCACAGCTGTTTCAGAAAGAACCCTGCATTCCCCGCCCCCTCCTTTCAGCCATTTAACAAGCTAATTAATGATGAGTTTGCAGGGTCTAGACAGACCCACTCAACCCTAGGTTGATGGGGGGCAGGGAGGGAGGGACGGGGCAGATCAGGAGCCTGACCACATAGTCCAGACTGGGAAGGAGGTGGGGAGTCTGGGTGGATTCCAGCCCATCAGTGCCAGGCCCACCCAAGGAGGCTGTGGGCACCTACGGACCCCGGCCCTGGCCCCTATAGCTGTGAGTTCCCTGTCCCTCACCCTCCTCTATACAAGGGGTGTGGCTATGCTGCCTCTGGGGCTATAAATAGGTGATGCCAGGCAGCAGAGCTGGATCTGTATTAATAGAGCGGGCAGGAGGGCAGCGGGACCGATTGCAGCTCAGCTCCTGCCCAAATTAACTTTCTATTTGCACTCAGGGGCCCCAGGCATGGCCCCAACTCTGGTCCCATGCCCCCAGGGGCCTGGCAAGCCTATTTCTGGGAAGAAACCTCCTCTCTGCCCACTCCTGCCCCACACCTCCAAAGGTCAGCCCACTCACGAAACCCAAGAACCCCTTCTCATCCAGGCAAAGTTGTGTTTGTGCCCCTCCTCCCCAAAGGGGCTCAGGGCCCAGCTGTGTGCAGGTGGGTGCACATCTGGAGGGAAAAAAACAAACGGGGCAAAAGAGAGGGTGGATCCTATCTCTGAGAGATGCAGGGGGGAAACACTACACACAAACACACTCTCATCCCGGCTCACACACATACACACTCAGAAACACACAGACACACAGATATAGGCAGACAGCCTCACACTCAGAGCGACAGTCACTGCCCTGCTGGCCACACAAATAGAATGAACTGGCCAAAAGGAGGCTGGGGCGAAGGAAAGATGGGAGGAGGTGCCTTGGCTCCTTCCATCCGAGACCCCTCTGAGCCGTAACACAGGCTCCGCTCATCCTAACCAGGACCCCTCAATCCCGTAGAGAGGCAGGTCCCACGGAGGGGACCGCCTAGTGCTGGGGAAAATGAAGTCTGCCCCGCTGAGGAGTGGCCCCGAGCCCAGGTGCCCCACTTAGATATGTTCAGGGCTCACACACACGATCGAGCCTCACGGCCTCAAGCTCCCAAGCGGGGCCAGGGACCCGATACCCCTCCTCGCACGCTTCCCCACCCCCTCCACGCCCCTCCCAGCCCGAGCTGCTCCGCGCCCGGCTGCCGGGGCTGCGGCCGCCGGGGGCTGAGGACTCACCACCGAATCCGGACCTCCGGACCGCTCGTCCCTGCTAGCTCGAGCCTTCCAGGTCCCCGGCCCGCCCCGGGCCTTTGGAGAGGCGGGCCGACCTCCCGCGCCGCCGGCTCTGGGCTCGGAGCAGCGAGCGGCGAGGCAGCGAGCAGCCACCAATGCCCGGGGAGGGGCGGGCCGGCCACTGGCGGCGGGGGAAGGGAGCCCGGGAGGGAGGGACAAAGGAGAGGAGGAGGGGAAGAGGAAGTGATGGAGGAGAGGAGAGGAGAGGAGAGGAGAGGAGAGGGGAGCGGGATGGAGAGGGCGGGGCGGGGCGGGGCGGGGGAGATGCGGGGAGGGAGCCAGCTCAGAAGTCCTGAGCCCGGGTCAGGAGTAGAAGTGGGGCAAGGAGGAAAGGTTCCAGGGAGATGACAGAGAGAAGGACAGGTGAGAGGTAGATACAAAGGCCAGAGGGTGAAGAGCCAGGAGGAAGAAGTAAGGGGAATTGGGGTCTCACTGAGACCCCTCTGTGGCCAGAAGCCACCAGAGGCCTAGGAGGGGGCCGGCCCAGCCCCTGGCTGGTCACTTTGGGCCAGTCACACCCTCTGGCCTCGGGTTCCTTATCAACAGAGTGAGGAGGCTGGCTTGATGACAGTCCATGGCTCCATATATTAGAGAGAAGAGTGAAACTCCTGGGAATCCAGCTAAGTCACTGGGTCCAGCTCTGGCCCTCAGTCTGCCACCATGACAAGTGCAGGCCAAGGCAGTGCTGTGTGCAGTGTGCGCAGCACTGAGCCCGGCCCCTGTCTCCACCCTAAACACCTCCTCCTTTGCCCCCCTTACCCCCACCCTCCCAGCAGTTCACCTCGCCCCATGACCCACACTGGACCAAGGCACTGCCTCTTCCAAGCCAGCCCACTTCCCTGGGGCTCCAGAAGCCAACCCACCTCCTTCCAACCACAACCACCGGTCGTGCTAGCCCCGTAAAGAGCTCTTTCACCCCAAGGAGGTACCCTTCCCATCTGGAAACAGTGCCAGCCGCCTCTGGAGCCCCCAGAACCAGGCTGAGGTTCTGGGCCAGCCAAGTACCTACCACCCAGCCTGGGTCCCAGAAAGTTCCTCTCATTCCAGGGACTGGCCTCTGGACACCAGGACCTTAAGGGACACACTGTGTTCTCTCAGACGTCTTCTGTATGCTCCGAGCTCACATAGCCCCACACACTTTCTCCCAGGTACACACCAACACCTGCTCAGTCACACAGACACCACTCGGCTGTGCATACTCTAAATCACACAGACACCCCAGTTAAACACGTCCTGTCTCCCACACACATTTATTCTCAAACACACCACCCCTCAGGTACCAGCCCCTCTCTTGGTTATACCCTCACTCAGGCACAGATAGCCTTTCACTCAGTCCCCAGAGAGACTCTGAAGTCAAAAGTCAGCCTCCTTAGAGAAACAGTCAAACAATTTTTCCACCCTCACTGAACTCCTACCCACCCAGCCATACTACACACACACACACACACACACACACACACACACACACACACACACACACGCGCGCGCCCGCGCACTCACATACTCACATACAGCTTACTCCCCTTCTGAAGGAAAAAGGAAAACCATATAGGGTCAAATGCAAAATAGGGGGAGGGTTTAAAGAAAAAAATCTCCTCAGGAAATGTGATTCATCAGTCTGGAAACTGTGACGGCCAGCTGGACAGACCCAGACGGACACAGAGGATACCGCCAGGGAGAAATGGGGCAGGGGGCAGACACAAAGAAGTGGGGAGCTAGGAGCATTTGCTTTTTCTCTCCTTCCTTTGAGCTTTATTAGTCAAGATTTTTATCAGTCTTATAACAGAGGACAGTTGGAGGCGTCACTCCCATTTTACAGAAGGAATAACTGACAGCTGTGTGGAAGAGGAAGAGGCTCAGTGTCCTGGATCCCAGAGGGAGGTAGCTGGATAACTCAGGAATCCTGGCTCACCAGCCACATTCCAGGGAGTCTCCCTGCTGGCCCTCAGAGAAGCCCCTGCCCACCAAGGAGGCGCCTGGGGAGTGAAGGAGACTCCAACGAAGGGCTGGCAGTGAATGCTGGGAGAGGATGAGGACCTTCTGTCTAGACAGCCTGGTCCCTGAGCTTCATGGCTTTCCGGGCCCTTCCCTACTTGGTCCCCTCCCAGATCTTTCATGTGGTCTGGCGATGTGGTCTCGGGGCGGGACAGCCTAGACCCAGATATGATATTCCTCCTCATTTCCTTGGTCCTCTTCCTAGCTCCACCTCTTGTTCTGTAGAGAGAGGGCAGCGTGGGATGTCCCAGGATACCCGGGGATAGGACTGAAAGCAGGATCTTCCTGGCCCCCATGTCCATAGCTCTAGCTAAAGGTTGGCATCTGTTTTCTGCCTGCTTCCCCCCACCCCCTGGCCAGGCATATTCCTGCTGGAAGAGCCTGTCACTGCCACCCTGCTCGTGATGACGTGTGCCTCTCCAATTGCCTATGGCTGGGCCCAGTGCCCAGAATGATGCATCCAAAGCCCAGCCCAGCCAGAGAGGGCTCCTTGTTATTTCTAGGGTAGCCCTCTGTTTTTCAAAGAGGGGGGTCCCCCCTACAAGGCTGGATCGGGGAAACAAGACAGGGAAAATGATCCTCTTGCATATACGCCCACAGATAGGCACGTGGCCAGTGAGTTCTCATATCCTCACAGGCGCACACACGGACTTCGTTACCATCAGCCCTGAGTTCACCCCTGCCCCCAACTTGAACACTCTGATCCATAAACACAAGGAAAGACACAAACACAAAGATACACAAGCCCAGAGGCACAAACACATCCGGAGATACATAAACACACTCCAGTTACACAGACACATAGAGATAGCACATGCACCCCCGAGCCACCCAGTTTCCAGGGAAACGCGCTCCCAAGAATGTCCGGAGTGGGGCCAGGCAGGGCTGGGCTTGGTGCCTTGCTCCAGAGATGAGACAAGGAAACCCTCAGCTCCTGGAGCCCAGGGGAGGGGTAGTGCTGGGGAGAAGAACACCCGTTCCTTTGTGCCTCTGCCTACCCCTCCCCAGGCTGCCAAGCTTCTGAGACAGGCGAGCCTAGACAAGGCAGCTATGGGGGTGGAAGGGAGCGAAAGGGAAGGGGGTTTAGGGTCAGGAGAGAGTGGGAGGGTACATAGTTGGCAGGGTGGGCTTTTGCCTGGGCAAGAGTTGGGGGTCACTTGGGCCACAGGAAATGCCTAAGAATTCCATCTTGGCCCAGGCCCTCCCTCTTCTCAGGGAGCTAAATGCTGCCCTGGGAAGACCAGGCAAGAAAGGCCTACAGAGCATCGGTTCCTCCACCCTGCTCACAACGCACAGGGGAAGAAAATTCTTGCTCATGAACGTGAGGGATTTGGGGCTGGGCTTTTTCTCCAGCCTTCTTTGAACTCTGCCTCTGCCTCTCCTTGCTGTTCTACTATCTCACTTCCACGTACCCAAATCTTGGGGAAGATGCTCTCTTTGAGATGGAAGAGTACGGTCAGGAGCCAGATGGCATCACAGCCAAAGCCTCAATTTATGGGGGTTCCTCCTCTATCTGGAGTCAGAGAAGCCCTGGAGGAGATGAGGGCCTGCCTGCCTGCTGCTGCTCCTGGCAGACCTGTCTCCCTGGAGTCAGTTGTCCCCCTGACACTCCCAAAGGCAGGAAGGTTGGGTCTCCTGGGTCAGCCCTGAAGGGAGAGACCCCAAGAGGTGTGAAGAGAAGGAGAGAGGGAAACAGTGGAGTGGGTGGGATTTCCACTACAAAGGAGCTTCCAGCCAGTAGGAGGTAAGAGTCCCAAGAAAACACTGCCAGGACACGGGTCCTCCTACTTAGAGCCAGGCTTAGTCCAAAGCTCCATCCTCTACCCCCCACCCAAATCCACTTTTGTCATCCCCCTAATACGGTGCTTCACTGTATACATTGATGTCCAGGGCAAACACACCTGGTTTATCAGAGTGCTACCTGGCCAACCCCTTACCTGCCTGGTTACCATAGTAACCGGAGGCCCAGTTTTTAGAGCTCCCTTACACAACGGAATGGCCTGTTGCTTTGGGAAACAGGGTGGTAACCATATTCATGACCCAAAAGCTACTGTCAACAGTGTTTTAACAGGAGTGAGCGTGTCCTCAGATTCTGCCATCAGATTTTGCCCTTGTCCCATCGCCATTGTCCTCAGCAGCTCCCCAGCCTCAACAGCCTTTCAGAACAACTCCCTCCTGGCACCATGGAGCCATGTGCCACCTTCCCCTCGCTGCTGCTCCAACTGCTCTCCCCTAACGACCACGAGTGACCACTGCACCACTCCCCATGCCCTCTGAGAGCAGGAAGCAGGCCCTCCTCTCTCCCCACGGTGGCAGGGTGGGGGTGACCAGAGAAAAGTAGGTTGAAGACAAGTCTGGATGCTGGAGGGGTTTCGAAATGCACCGGATCCAGATGCACCTGAGCACCCCACCCCCAACGTGGCCACTCAGGCGGTTACCATGGCAACCAACACAGCAGGCTTCCCCTGCACCTGTCATGCACAAGCTTTTAAACAGCTCCCTAGGTTCCGGGCTGTCAGAACTTACCCTGAGTGAGTCGGGTGGGCTGCCGGACCAGGAGCCCATCAATAGTGCAGGCATTGCCGCAGGGGTAGAGGGTGAGGGTGCCCCGCAGGTTCTCGATGTAGCAGTGCTCTGGAGCCAGGCCTGGACCCTGCAGTGAGATGTCCCTGGCTGCAGAGCCAATCACTGTCCTCCCTGAAGACAGGAGGCAAACTGAGTCAGAGGGGTAGTCCAGGCTGAGCTGGCAGAGAGGGGCAAGGAGGGCCACACTGGAAATCTACTGCCACCTCCTACTCCAGGGAGAATCACGGGCCACATCTTTGGGACCCCTGAGCCTGGTCGAGACAGTAAGGGGTAGAAGCTCTTCTCAGACCCAGAGATGAAGGCCCGAAGGGCACAGTGGATCCACAGATAGAGTAGGGAAGGGGGACTTTTCTGCAGACCTTCCCTTTGTCCACCCAGTCCTCCCTCCCTAAGACCTTTTTCTCCTTCCCCATTCTCCCTCATCTTTTCCTCAAACTCTCTCAGCCTCCTTCTTCTCTCCCTCCCTTCTGCCACCTGCAACCCTTGCCCTCCCTCACTCCCCTCTC
The DNA here is from genome assembly GCF_964270905.1 of Leucopleurus acutus. Classification (NCBI taxonomy): domain Eukaryota; kingdom Metazoa; phylum Chordata; class Mammalia; order Artiodactyla; family Delphinidae; genus Leucopleurus; species Leucopleurus acutus. The sequence goes on from NC_139151.1 coordinate 14,824,710, forward strand.
TTCAGTTCAACTCTCCCCGGGCTTCCACAGGCACAGCCCCTCCCCCTGGCAGAGCCCCTGGGACCGGTATTTGGAGAATGTGGGGAATGTAGTATCACCCAGGCAACAAGTGCAACCTCGAGAGCAGAGAGGAAGGGCAGAAGCCGCAAGGTGGAAGGGGCTGTGCCAGGGCCTAACTAGGAGGTCTGCCCCCACTGCCATCTCTCCATCTCCACCAGCACCTTCTCCCATGTCAGGCACTGCCCTGGAGGGGGCCCCCTTTCTTCTTGGCCACAGCGGTTGCCAAGGGCCATGTGCTCTCCTGTTTCAGTGCCCTCCTCCTGATTTCTAAGCTGACCTTTAATCCCAGTCACGGAGCCAGATTAGTCTGGGCAGGCAGAGACAAGGGAAGCAAACTGGTGGGGTAGGTGGCACAGCCTCCCATCTGGGGGAGGTGAACACTGCCAGCAGGTATCAAGAGGGCCCCAGTACATGCCAGGATCCCAGGGCAGGAATGTCTACGGGGATGGAGGGGTGGCAGGTCAGATGCCCCCCAGACTCACCTTCCTCCAGCGGCAGAAGAGTGATGGCCGTGCTGAGCCGCCCACTGCCCAGGCTCACCAGATGGGGTTTGTCCGTTTGCACTTTCAGCCCTTTGCCTGTTTCGATCAGGTCCAAGGGTCCTTTCTGCAGGTAGTGGAGGTGGGGGAGGAGCATCATGAGACTCCTGGCCGGCACCTTACCACCCTAGTCCCCGTCCTCACACCAGCACTCTCTCCAGCACCTGCGCTCTCCAAAGGGCTCTGAGGGTGTAGTGCAAAATCTTGCACAGAGCAGTATTCCACTAAATTGTAATTAGATCTGAATCTAGGCCACTAACTCGTCCCACTGGATTTATCTCAAGTCTTGGTTTAACTGCCCTTTTGTCTGTTAGGACAGAAACAGGAGAAAGGGGAGTGGGGAAGTGCTTGGTAAGAGGAGGGGGTACTGGTAGAGGGGACCGATCAAGACTTGTCCCTGTAGACCTGTCCGTGGCAATCCACTTGGCCATTGTTTGCCCCTGTTAAACTAAATTACAAGAGAGGGCAGGGCCTGGATCGAGGAGAGAGATACAGCTCAGGGTCAATCTGTAAAACACTTCCTGACTTTCAAAGGGTATTTTCCGGGTGAACCAATTAACCTAATTCAGCTAAAGACTTAGCTGTTAATAGGCTTGGGACCCGGGGAAGAGCAGAGGTAGTACCACTGTCATCCTTGGGCTGGGACCACAGGTAGGTAGAGGAGTCAGCACATCCTCACCAACAGCCCGCTTGCCCCGCCCCCAACCACACTCACCTGCACCATAGCTGGGGTCTTGCTTCCAGGGCCCACTTGGTTCCTATTGATCGTGTCCATTGTCCTGGGGCTCCAGAGCTCCTGCGGACACAGCAGAAAACAGGTGAGGTGGGGAGGCCAGGGTAGAAAAGGGCAAGGAGTAGGCTCTGTAGCAAGGTTCTCAGGGAAGGGGCAGGCCCGTGTCACCGTGGTTTCCAGCATGCTCCTGCTGAGGGAGAAGTCGAGGCAGCTCAGGAGCTTCCTGGGGGAAGGCAATGCCGCATCTTCAGCTGTGGCGTGGATACCACACCACACCGGTCCTGGCCCTTGCCACACACAGGAAGCCCCAAAAGTCCTATAGGGCCCAACCTGCGCTGCTGTACTTTCTTGCCTCTGACACCCAGGGCTCAGGCCTTGACAGCTGAGGACCCTCACACAACTGGAGCCGTAAGCAGGGTGGGGGAAATCTACCTTAGCGGGAGAAGCAAGTCCAAGGAAGCCCCTCCAGGGACACTGGTAGACAGGGGGCCCCAGGTGGGTGGCAGGGCTGAGCAGGAGCTCCCTCCCACAGCCTTTCCCTCTCCTTCTTCTCCCTTTGTCTATTTTCCCAGGGGTCTCAGAAGGATGTTTTCTTAAAGGAGATACACGGGAAAAACACAACTATTCCTGCCATCTCTTTGTCTCAATTCCTGTACCCTCTCTTCCCCAGAAAGCAATCTTACCCCCAAACAGTCAGCAAAAAAATAGAAACCCTCCATGGTGACTAGCACTGGGAATATAGGACTCTGGGGATCTTCACCTGATTTGGTTCTGTAGGAAGCTGAGGTCCTTAGAACCAGAGGTAAAATACTGATAGATTCCAGAGCCAGAACCTGAACTCTTCCTCACTCATCCCTTTCTCCCTGGCTCACAGTTTTGGTACCTGCAAACTCTGAGGAAGGACCTTTGTGTACTAATATGTACCTACATGCCCATCCTTGGCCAACTTGCTAAGGTTCATCTGCTGCTGAACAATGTTTCTGGGGAAGTTGAAAAGAGTGTAACTGAATGTAGGGAGGGAGACGTAGGAAAGCAGGGTGCCCCTCCACTTTCTCTTCCAGCCATCTTCCAAGGGACTTGGAGAAGAAGTCGGGGGAGGAGCCAGCATTCCAAGTAATGTCTGACCCTGGCAGTGGGGCCCAAAGGCCTTAGCCATAGTTACTAATTTTACCCTCCCAGCTTCCACCCTTCCGGACCTGGACTGCATCGTCTCCGTCACCATTTCCACCCAAGCTGGCGGAAGAGAGGCTGGAACAGGGCCTGGGGCCCGCCCCAAGTCTGCCTGGGAAGAGGGAAGGCAAAGGCCATTAACCTACACCAAAGCTCAAGGTGGCCTGGCACCTCCCCAGGAGACCTGGCCAGGGGGAAGAATTTCCAGGGACAGAGACTGCTGTACTCAGGGAAATTCCTCAGCATTCTCTGAGGGAGGAGAGGCAAGAGAGTGGGTTGGGGATGGAGAGTTTATATAAAAGAGGGGGTAAGAGAAACAAAACGATAAACAATGGTGAAGGAAAGGCATCATCACTTAGTGGAAAGAGCTTTAGACTGGGGTACAAGAGCCTTAAATTTTATTTTATTTTATTTTATTTTATTTTATTTTTTAGAGCCTTAAATTTTAATCCTGACTTTATTATTTATTAGCTGAGAGATCTTGGGGAAGTTACTTAACTTCTCTGAGTGTCAGATCATTCTCTATAAAACTGGAATAATGATTTAAAGAAAAAACACCCACTACTTGCCTGGGGCTAGGGGTGAAACGGGGAGTGACTAGAAGTGGGCAGATTTGAGGGGGGTGATAGAAATGTTCTAAAACTTACTTGTGATGACGGTTGCACAGATCTGTAAATATACTAAAAATCACTGAATGTACATTGAAATTAAGTGAATTTTACAGTATGAACATCATACCTCAATAAAACTATTAGGTTTTTTTTTTTAAAAGATGATTGTCTGGAGATTCAGGTATTATATGAAATGACACTCTGTGAAGTGCAAAGCACTATAAACATGCCAGTTATCAGTATGAGCTTCATGATCTCGAACAAGCCACTTCACCTATCTGGGCTTCAGTTTCTTCATCTGTCAAGTTGTCATTATCACTCTGTGAGGTGGCAGTGGGTGTGCTCTTTTATTTACACCAAGGATTTCAAGTGCAGATAAAGATTGTAAAGGAATGAGGTTGATGGGGAACAAGAGTGATTGGAGGGGAGGAGAGAAGGGAATAAGGAGGTGAAAGAAGAAGGAGAGATAAGGAGAGAGGTGTAGGGAGAGACAGAGAAGATAAGAAAAGATGTAGAGATTGGGAGGCGCGGAGCTGTGGCCCCAGCTCCGAAACCTAATCCAGGTGAAGTGGAAAGGTACACCAGACCGGCGCGTCCCAGCACGCGGGCGGCGCTCTGACCCACGGGCTGCGCAGCGGCCGGGAGAGCAGCCACGGGGTGGGGGGCGTGGGGGACGGGTCGGGGCGGGGGCGCCTTCTCCTCCCACCCCACCCCCGGCCGGGAGTGCCAAGCGGGCTGCTCCGGGGCGCCTCCCACCGGCCGACCTGCTCCCGTCCCACCGGGCTGCCCACTACCCGGGGCTGTAATTACCCACCCCGCTCGCCCAGCCCGGCCTCCGCGGCCGCTTTGGGAAACCCCGCCCCGCCCGCTGCCAAAAAAAGGCCCCTGCGGTGCGAGTCCAGCTCTCGGGAAGGAGGGACTGGGGGAAGCGCCGCGGTCTGCCTCGGCTCTCAGTAGCCCTCCTGCGCCGCGAACAGAGATGCCCAAGCTCCTCCTCGGGCTCAGGGTGGCAGAGGCCTGGGTGTCTGGAGGGCCCCTTGTGGGGCGACGCCGGGGCTCCGGCAGGTGACCCCGCTCCGGCCCCTCCGGCCTCTCGGCCCAGCGCGAACGCCCGGGCATCCAGGCCACGGGGGATCAGCAGCCCTAGCTGATCCCCAGCTTTCTGCGCCTCGTGGGGCGCCCAGAGTCACCGCTTCGGGGGTCTCGGCACCTTAGCCAGGGCGGTGGGGGCCCAGGGAGCGGCCGGAAAGGTCTGGAACCGACAGGCACTGGAGGAAGTCCAGACTCCAAATTAGGCACCAGAAGAAAGGTCCGAGGCTGGCCCCGGAGCGAAAGCGGTCCCGGCGGAGCCCCCGCACGGGTGCTTCCGCTCCGGCCTCACCTGTGGCCCCGGCGGCCAGCCCAGGCCTCGTCCCGGACGTCGCATGGCTGTGGCCCGAGGCCTCCGGGGCAGAGCTGGGATCCTCTCGACCCGCCGCCACCGCCTTTGCCCGTCCGGCGCACATCCGCCCTCGAGGAAGGGCCGCCAGCGGAGGAAGGAGCCGGGAAGGGAAGGAAACTGAGGCTGGGAGCCCAGCGGGCGGGGCGCCGGAGCCGGGCGAGGGCGGGGGAGGGCGTGGGGGAAAGCCAGGGACGGAGGGAACTTCGGGAGAAGGAAAACGAGGGGTCTGCGGAGGGACGGGGCGGGTGGGAAGACGAAGGGATTTGGAGGGAAATAAGAAAGAGGCAGACTGAGGGATGAGGGAAAAGGAGGGCTGGGGAGGGAAGACTGAGGGCAGAGGATGGGGAGGAGGGGAAGGAGGTGGGAAACCGGATAGAGTCCAGGGGACGCAGAGGTGGGGGGAGACGGGGACGGAAAGGTAGAGGGACTGGGGAACGAAGGAGATGGGGGAGACTGGGGACAGAGGAGTCCTCAAGGAAAGGGGGTGCCGGACCGGGGGAGCAGTCGAAGGTGCCCAGGGCCGTGGAGGGGGAGACCGGGGGTGTGGTGGGAGGCGGCGCCCTGGAGTAAAAGAGGGGGCCGGAGGGCAGGCCAGGGGACCCAGGAGTGGGGAGAGACCGTAGGCGGGCAGCCGGGGCTGGAGGAGGCGGCGGGACAAGGCGAGAGTGTAGTTCGGGGGTGTGACTTGACTTGTGTGCGGGGTGGAGGTGGGGTGCCGGAAAAGGGCGGCTCTCCGAGGCCGGGGAGGCCGGGGGACTGAGTTGGGTTTCCGCACGGAGGGCTCCCTGCTGCCCCTCGCCGCCCTCCCCAGGGCCGCCAGGTGGGACAAGGCCGCAGTGTTGGGCCGCCTGCCGGGCCGCCCCGCCCGCCGCTGACGCCGGACAAGCGGCCTTTCTTTGGCCGGGCGGGGAGAAGGGGCCGCTTGTTTGCCCGGCGGGGGAAAGGGGCGGCCCCCAGACACCGCCGGCTCCCCGCGGGCGGCGGCGGGAGGGGGGCCGCGTGTGCAGCATTTGTGTGTGTGGGGGGGGGTGCGTGTGTAACAGTCGGCCTGTGTGAGGACTGAGTGCGTGATGGGTGTGTGTGAACGGCGGGGCCGCGTGTGTCGGGGTGCGTGGGCCCGGGGAAGGGCGTGAGCGCTAGGGGCCGCAGGTGTGAATGTGGGCTTCCTGGGAGGGCTGCGGGTGCTTGGCGTGTGTGTGGAGTCCTAGGTGTGCGCTGGGTCCCACACTTGTCACGGCGAAGAGAGACGCAGCTGTCCGCGTGGCGTGTGCGGTGGGAAGGGTGCGTGGGTGATGCCGGGTGGGGCGCCGAGTGTGTCTGCGCGTGGGATGCCTGACGTGGTGGGGAGGTTGGCTTTGTGTGTGACCGGTTCGATGAGTCAGACTCCGGGACGGCTGAGCTAACGGGCCCAGTATGCAGCCCCGCCCCGGCGCCCTGGGTCCCCCGTCGGACCGCTTGGTCTCCCGGCCCAGGCTCCCCTCTTGCCCGCCTCGGCGGAAGCGTCCACGGGCGCCTCGGCCACCCAGCTGCCCCAGCCCCCCGCCGCCCCCGGGCGCCCGCGCTTCCGTATCCCGGAGGAGCCCGGAGGACCTGGCTCAGCCCCGGCACCAGGGAATTCCGCAAGGGATTCGAATATGGACCGTGCGGGCGTGGCAAGAGCGGAGACTCACTGCCCCCAGCTTCCTCCCTCTGGCCTCACAGACCCCTAAAGACGCGGGGCCTTGGAGAGGGCCGGGGAAGCCTCAGATGTGCCACCCATCTCCTGAACACACGCAAGGGTCCCTCCCGGACACCACTGCTTCCAAGCCGGACTCCGCAGCCCTTTCCTGTCCGCCAAGGCGGCCCGGCCCGGGACTGGAGCTGAGATGTCCCGGGAGACACCTCCGGTCCTGGTGCAGGGCTCTCAGTCCTTCTGTCGGCGAGAGAGGGGAGGTGTGGGGAGCAGGCGGACGAGACCTCGCGAGTGTCGCCCAGACGTCTGGGTGCCCGAAGGAGGGTCTTGGGACAAGGATCCGCGTTCCCCCCGGGGGGAGAGCGCAAGGGCCCCCTCTGGCGGCGGCGCGGGCGGCGGCTCGGGAGGGCAGGAGCAAGCAGCTCTCGGGAAAGCAGCGGAGCCCACCCACTCCGCACAAAGCCTCTCGCGCCCCACGCACTCACCTGTGGACCCCCTCCTCCCCTACCGGTTTCTTCCGGGCTCTTCCAGCCCAGAGCTGATCTGAGGGCTCCCTCCAGGTCCCTGGGACTTCCTCTTATCCAGTCCCAGCCGCGCAGCGAGCAGGACCCGCAGGCGTAGTGGGGGAGAGCGTTCTTACCTCGGGGGGAAAGGGGGACACTGGTTCCTTCGCCTGGCTCGGCCGCCGCGGCCCCAGGCTCAGAAGGACACTCTTGCTTTTCCCTGAGAGCCCGCTGAGTAGGAGGAGAGCGAGCGGGTCCCGCCTCCCTACCCCACCCCACCCCCCGCTAGTCCCCGCCCCCGTCCCCCGTCCCGTCCGCCAGGCCAGCCGGAGGAGACGCCCTTGTGGGACCGGAGCCCAAGATCCCCCCACCCACCCTTTCCCATAGCAGCACCTCCCCCCCACCCCCGGCCTGCACAGCGCCCGCTTTGTTCATCTCTCTGCAGCTGGGCTCTCCACTACCACCACCACGTACACACCCCTATCCCCACTCGCCCTCCCCTTCGGACTCTCCTAGACCACCCTCCACCCCTAGGCTTTAAGGCTCTTCTGAGAGGGTGTTTTTGACAGTTTTTCTCTAAACAACCCCCCCACCTTTTTTTTTTTCTCACTTTAGATGCCTGAATCCTCCGTGAGCTCCCAATGAACTTCATGGTCGCAGCCCTACAACATATTCTCATCACCTCCAAATATCTGCTGAGGGTATCCAGGTCTACTCTCTGTTGCCCCTTCTCCTCATCCTACTCCAAGCCCCTCCACCATGATGACCTGTAAATGGGGTGAATAACTCTGCATATAGGGTGTCACAGGTTTTTCTAAGGATAGGTATACGGAGGCATGGTAAAGTGCCATGCAAACTGTAAAGCACAGGAAAGCTGAATGGAATTATAGTCTTACCCCGTGTAGCTCCACCCCCACCACAACCTGCAGGATTACACTTGGGAGACAAGCTGTAGGTTTACTGTTGAGCACACCATCCTATAGCAGTCTGGGTCTCTGTAGGAGCGAGCGAGGGGTTAATAAGGAAGAAGAGGGGGGCACCGAAAACCTAAGGTGAAGCCTAGAAACTGAGCCTGGTTGAAAGTCATTCTCCCCACCCGAAATCCAAGCTGACAGAGGATCCTTACCTTGCAAAGCCAGCTCTCGCCCCAGGAGACTGACAGGGGAGGCCCTAGGGAGCTGAACGCAGCTAGACTGGACCTCTTTAACCAGCACTGGAGGGACCCCTGAGACTCTTCCTCCGTGAAGGAGAGGAAGGAGAAATCCCCCAAGGCTGGCAAAAATTCCAGTGAGGGAAAGATACAGAAAATAATTTGTCCTCTTTGGGATGGACAAATCTTGCTCTGATTCAGTGACTTTAGTGTGTACCCTCCCTGCCTAACCCAGGAACAGCAGAAGGTTGAACTGCAGGAATCTGGTCACTCATTGACAGGGCCAGCATTAGCAGGGGGACCCCCCATGTCTGGAGGCTGGAGCTGACCGGACTAGAAGCAGGAGGGGGTGGGACGCTCTCTGCAGCTACCTGCTATAGCTAATAGAGGTCAAACTATCAGGCTTCAGCATGTGCTGTGGGCACCAGGAAGCCCCAGGATTTGGCCTGGGGTGGAGGAGCGGTGTTGGGGGTGGAAGCCTCTTATTCTTTCTTTCTTCACACTGTTTGAGGCTCATAAAAGTATTTTAACTCTGACCACCTTTTTATGAGGCAGATCACAACAGTAATTTTCAGGCTATTCTGTTTAAAAAAGAAAAGAAAGAAAATGAAACAAACCCCAAACTTGTTGTATCTTATGTGCCAAGACCCAGAGTTTGAGGGAAGAGGCTCAGATTGGGGTACCGCAAAGACTTTTCACATAACTCTGTTTCACAATTCCAGCTCTTCCTTACCGTCTTGGTCAGGAGGAATTTCAGGGAATAATCAAGGCTGCCACAGAGGCGGCTGATGCTGAGGCAGGGGGTTGAAACATCACCCAACTGCTCTCTGTCCTCCCAGCCCAGCGGTCAGCTGACCCCATGATAAAGGTTCTGTGCAATGTGTCCTCGCTCCTGCTGTGTCGGGGCCCTATGTTCCCACAGTTAGAGCACTCAGGGGACTTCAGACCTACCATCCCCACCCCGCTCCACATCTGGAGCCCATCAAAAAACTCAGTGCTCTCTCACAGTTACGCAAGAGGTTGAGCAGCTGGGAGCTCAAAAAGGGGGAGGAAGAGAGAAGAAAGCAGAAAACAGCTTTCCAAGCATGCTTCAGACTTTCCGAAGTGGAAGCAGGGGGAGAGGGCAAAGGCTGGGTGTGGAAGGAAGAGTGGATTTTTTAAGGCCTTCTGCACTTGGCTATGAACGTCAGGAGTGGACTTCCACACCCAGCCTGCCTTTGCCACGGCACATTTCCCAGCTCTGTCCGTCCTCTGAAATTGTACACCCTCCAGCCCCAGAAAGAAGTGATTATTGCTCATTACAGCAAGCAATCCCTGTAGATGCACACCCTATCCCAGGAAGCTAACCTTTCTGGCCTCTTTGGATCCTGAACTCAGCATCATTAGTGTAGGTGTGGTGGCAGCAATGATGCCAAGTAACTCCTCACTGCATCCAACTTGAAGAAAAAGTTCAAACCTTTCTTCACTAGCTGCAAAAGAGCAGAAGCTCTCTTCTCAGTTTGTCTTTGAAGCTGCACAATTCACACTTCCACCCACAGGTACACACTTCCACCCACAGGTACGTCCAAGCTGAGTGGGAAATTTGGGTAGGACAGAAGACTGGTCTTATTTACCTTCCGTGGCTCAGGACCTTCCTATGAGCTGAAAAGAACAAGCATTCATTCGGGCAAAAGAATGGGAAACAAGACCTATTTCCATTTCTCTCATTGCTTCGAATTGGTAACACTTCTTTTTCAAAAAGCCCGTTAACCTGATCTCAGATTTACATCTATGGGAACTTCCCAGAATTGGACTAAGCCTTAAATAACCACATAACCCCTGCCCTATGAACAGCAAGGCAAAAAACTTTCCTTTTTGACCACTGAGGGCAGAGGTAGGGGAGTGGCCCAAGCTTCTGAAAACCGCCTGGTTGCTTGACTCTTGTGTTTGAGAGGCAGCAACAGATCAGTTTGGAAAAGTAGTCTAAACTTCCTAAAGGCCTGCCTCCACATCAGTCACTAACTCCCCAGGGTGAGATGTGAAACTGACTCTTGTAGACATGCTGTCTGCTCTTGGGTCAGGAGCAATACACAGCAACCAACCTACTTGTGGATCTTCTAGGAGTTTCAAAGAAGCTCTACAGCTGCAAATATATTTACCAAATGGGGCAAAAAGAGGGAATGAAGGGAGAGGATGGTTACAGTGAGAGATGTGCATAGTACAAGGGAGTCAATTCTGAGTTTTTGCTTCCTTTTGAGCGATTCCTCTAAAACCTACCAGACCAAAGCTCTATTCCTCACCCTCATTGAGACCCATGTTGAGTATCACTAGTTGCAGTTGACCCCGACCTACCTTAGCAAGAAAGCTTTGTAAGGAGGTACAGCCGTTGCTTCCAGTTCGACTTCAATCTTCCTGAGGATGGGGACTCCTCCTATTTTCCTCCTCTCCTCCTCCAATGAGCCCTGCAGATGTAAACTTTTTTTTTGGCCCCGCCTCGCAGCATGCAGGATCTTAGTTCCCTGACCAGGGATCAAACGTGCACTCCCTGCAGTGGAAGCGCAGTCTTAACAACTGGACCTCCAGGGAAGTCCCGTAAACTTTTGAGAAAAGCTATTCTCTATCAACCCTGGAAATCTCTGAGAGCCGACCCAGTGTGAACGTTAAATTAATTGGAGGGCAAAGTTTCCTGTAGAGATGCACGGGTTGATAGATTTGGGGTTTGATACTGTGAGTAGATGAAAGACAGACCTTTTTTGTTTTAAAGGAACTCACCTACCTCCCTACCTCCTCTGTGTGGAATTAATTAACCCAGAGCAGGAACCACAGCCCTCCTACATTAAACAGAATGCCCAGTCAGATCTAATTATTTTGTTAGTTTCCCTCACAAGAGGCCAACAAAAACTCCCCTTGATGCTGTGGAAGGATCAGCTGCCAGTCAGAGGGTGTGGCGTGGTTTTGGTGTGCTTCATTTCACTGGATTAACGTTACAGCCTCAGAGATCCAAGCCACACTTCAGCAACATTAAAGATACTTGCAATTTCTCTTGCAATTTCTCAAAATCTTGGCTTTCACCATTAAAATAAAAACTTATTCATTCCAGAAACTTACTATTCATCAGAGATTTGCCTTCCAAACAATTTGGTGACATTCAATAATTTTTCAAGTTAAATACAAAGAAAGTAAGGAAGAAGCCTTTTCTGAGGGAGTTATCAACTTCCAAGGAAGGCCTTCATCACTCATGCCTGCATCACTTACTTCTTACCACTGTTTGTCTAATGGGGAAGAGAATGCTCCAAGATATCACCAACTATGGTTATTCTTTAAAGATGAAGCCTCATTTTTCTGACTCTACAACTGGCTCTGACAAAATTAAGATCAAAAGCCCATAAGTGGCATCAAATTCAAAAGCTACACTGTCAGGAGTGCATGTGTATGTGTATATGCTCAAATGTAGAAAAATACACAAGACACAATACCTGTAATAGGGAGAAAAGGCAACGAATACTCTCAGATAGAGATTATTTCCTCTTAAAGAAACATATCATTAATTTTTAATCTTAGATCCTGTTACAGCATTCTGAAGACACCAGAGAAGACACCAAAGTATGAGAGTCAACAGTCTAAAAAACATTCATTTTATAATACTTTTTATTTGATTAAAGAATTTGCCTTCTTTGTGTACAATGGAATGTTATATTCCCTATGTATTTTACAGGGTTACAAAACTTCTCTCATTTTAAATATTACCCCAAAAGTAATTTTAGAAAAAAAAGTTTTTGTGAAACTAAACTTCACTTTAAAAAAATCATATGGACAAGCAACTCTCAAACAAAACTGAATTAATAAGATTTCTTGTCTACTTAACTACATGACAGATTTTTTTGTTCCAGTCCCCTTCCTCAAAAAAACCTTATGTGGAAACCAAGCTAGAGATAAGGATTCTTCCCTGATGCAGTTAAGGGAAAGGGAAAGGCCAGAAATTTCTTTGGCAAACAATTCCATCCATGGCCATTCGTGTGTGACTGCTCTGCTCAATTACAGTACACTCTTTGCAGGGAAGGTCAGATGTTGTTCAGAGTGGGAGTCGTACTCTCCAACCAGCTGAAAGTGCAGGAAGTCATCTACTGTCATCTGTCTCTTCCCCCTGTCTGTGGCTGCAGCCTGGCAGCAACTCCACCAACTCCCAGTGCAATACTGGGTTAAAAGCCAACGCTGGGCTGGCTGATGTAGTCTTCTCCATTGAAGAAGTAATGGATGAGATGGGGCTGAGAAACAAGGGCTGAGAAACAACCATTACATGATGACACTAAACAGAAAAGGCTTAGGGGAGAAAAAGGAAGGATTTCAGACACAGGAACAGAAAGGCTGCTGAAAAAATGCTGGGCAGGCTAGAATGGAATATATCAATGCCTACACAGCAATATAATCAGCTGAATCTTGAAATGCTAAAAACTTGGTGGTGAAAAGGGAGGCTCCTTGATAGTTCAGGACCAATGGGATTGGCACAAAGACTCACTGAACCTACAGCCTCCAAAATCATAACCTCATGTCTGATAGAAAGGAAAAAACTGATGACACAGAGAACATTCAGAAAGAGGGAGGTGGTGAATCTCAGGAATGTGAATGGATTACAAAGACCATTAGCTATCATGTTTTAGCTGAAGTACCCAAAATATGGAGAATGGAAGGCTGGGTAGCACCAGCAGCAGACATGATTACCTGTGGGTGTGAAATCCCTAACTGGACATGACCATTCTCCTCCCAGACACCTTGAAGTGGGGGCTATACCATTTGAAAGCTGCTTCTCAGCTGTCTTTAATATTGACACAAGTGGGATTCACACTAGTGTTCTAAACCAGAGCAACAAGACTGCAAGGAAAACAGCCTGGCAAAGGAATGGAGGGATGAATAGATATAGGAAAAGGATAAGACATCCTTATCTTTTAACTTCTAGACCCCCTACCCCTCAAGCAGTTCACCTGCATAATCCAGAAATCAAGAATGGATTAGATCAACCTGTTCCCGGAGTGCCAAATACAGTGCCTATATGCAGATGATCTCAGTGCTGGATTGGATATATATAAAGAAAAAAAACTGAAGGTAAAGGAAAGGAGTATGAAAGATTAAAACCTTCTGCAGAGAAAACTTTTTAAAAACAAAGTATGAAATATATTTAGGCATTAAAATAAAAAACAACTTAGCTGATGGGGGACAAAGTGTTTAACTGGGGGCATTCTCTGGAGAGCTTGCTTTCCTGCTGGCCAGTAAAATCTGCCAAAGAAATCAGCAGCCTTTCCCTTTATGTTTGTGTCATTTCCTTGCCAGAGAATGTCTCTGTGACACTGAAACACTGAGGGTGAGTTGAGGGTCCTTGCGCTCAGAGAATCGTGCACTGTATTTGAAAAAAAGGGTCTCCAATGGCTTGCAGGTTTGGAAAAAATTCTTCAGCCACTGTTGGCTTCTTCTTTATTAATTTGAGAATTTTCCTTTTCGGTTCCCTCTTCTTGGTATTACAGAATTTCATACTTATCCACTAGGAAAGTGGTCTCTGTGGAAAACCTTACAGGGCTGTTTCCATCTACCTGGGTCACTTTGGTAACCTAGGAAAACAAACAGAGAGTAAGGTAAAGCAGAAGGACAGCGGGTATTTAAGGTGCTGGCTAAATTCTCAGTACAGAACAGATCAAATCCCCTAAAGCAGTATTAAAAGTAACTCAGAAATACTAAAAAAGTTCAATTCACAACTGCAGCTCAAAGCATCACTCTTCCCCACCAACATGATTAATCTGCTCTCTAGATAGAAAAGACAACTGTTGGGATGACATGTAGAGTGGTATTAAGTAAAAGGTCCAGAATGAGTGGCCACTGCCCAGGCCCTGCCCTATAAAACCTATGAAAGTCATAGACATTCTATCAGGATGATCGATTAACATTTTGATCCAAAATGCAACATTCTAACAATTCAACATTATTTAATTTGCTCTCAGTCTCACTAAGTTGTTCTATCATATTCATTTTCTAGGTATGGCTGGGTCCTTCTCATGAGATTTCTTTTTATTTATTTTTTATTTAAACCTATTTTTTTTTTTTAGTATTTATTTATTTGGTTGCACTGGGTATTTAGTTGTGGCAGGCGGGCTCCTAGTTGTGGCATGCGAACTCTTAGTTGCGACATGCGTGTGGGATATAGCTCCCCGACCAGGGATCAAACCCAGGCCCCCTGCGTTGGGAGTTCGGAGTCCTAACCAGTGCACCACCAGGGAAGTCCTGAGATTTCTCTTTATTAATAATAATAGATGTCCAATTTAATGAACTACCTGTAACAATGGTACATGTAATGGCACCAACACAAAACTTAAACCACTGATTCATATTTTCTAGTGAGGTTCTGACAGAGCAATTATACTGTCCTGTTCTTCAAATGGTCAGTAACAGGAAAATGCCTTGGGTTCAACAATGTGCTCCCAATACTGATGGGGTTAAGCCAATAACTGAGATGGGGGAGGGAGGGAGAGGGGGAGAGGGGGAGGGAGGGAGGGAGGGAGAACTGCTCTTTGGAATCATCCAACAGATGAAACTATAACTTCCCAAGCACTTTCAGAGAGACAGAGAACATCTGGGAAGATAACCAGAATGACAAGCAAATCAACAAGTCCGAGGGGAAGATAACAATATAAACTCGGTGCTTATAATGCAACTTGAACGCTGGAAGAACAAAGAGTTAAAAATAATGATCTGAAGGACAGTTCACAGGGAAATCCCTGGCAGTCCAGTAGTTAGCACTCAGTGCTTTCACTGCCATGGGCCTGGGTTCAATCCCTGGTCAGGAAACTAAGATCCCACAAGGTGCATGGCACGGAATGAATGAATGAATGCACGAATAAATAAATAAATAAATAAATAAACAGTTCACAGATTTCCCCTGCTTTGCCTGCCTACCTTAAGGACAAGGTTTACAACAGAATTGGCTTACGATTATCCGTATTAATGAAGGGAAGCTGTGACATAAAAGAACACAAAAACGGTATCTATTTGTATTAGAATCACCTTTTTTGGCAGTAATTTCGTCTTCCAAATAAACTTTCTTTCATTCCTTGGGATCAAACCAAGTGACAATACAGAAGGCATTACTAAGTCATGTGTTGAGTGTTTTGGCAAATGGATTTTAAGATACATGAGATTATTAAAAAAAGCAGGCAACTAAGAGATATGAGTCTTGCACAACCCATAAGGACTTTTATATGTAGTCATATTCAATTTCTTTACTTTGATCTAGAGAGGAAAACTGAGACAAAGCAGGTGAAGAACTGACCAAGATTATACAATGAGGCAGCAAAGGAATCCACGGGGGACATCAGCTTTTCTGATTTCTGCTCTGACCATGAAGTCATGTTGCCTATCAGGTATCCGTCCTACCACTTTCCCCATATAAGTTCTCTATTAAACAGGGGTACCTGTATGTTACAGTAATTTTTTTTGGAGATGAAGGAGACTTGAACAGGGAAGAAATCATTGGGCTGCCCAGCAATGCTGAACTCAAGGCTGCCACTCTTATTTTTGGCATCAATCACTGGCAGGCACCACTCCAAGGTATTTCGTCGACTGTCATGTCGATATTCGCCATCAATCTCACCAATCACCGGTGCGCCGACACCAGATCTGTCACAAGAAACATCCGTGTCAAGTTAGCTGTCCAGAGCTAGAAGAACTATGCCAAGGAAAACCAGCCCCAAATTTGATTATG
The DNA here is from genome assembly GCF_964270905.1 of Leucopleurus acutus. Classification (NCBI taxonomy): domain Eukaryota; kingdom Metazoa; phylum Chordata; class Mammalia; order Artiodactyla; family Delphinidae; genus Leucopleurus; species Leucopleurus acutus. Next base: position 14,840,312 of record NC_139151.1, read on the forward strand.
CTCCTCAAATTCTGCCCACTTTTATATAGTCCTAGAAAAAATTAGACTCCCTGATAACTTCAAGGACCCTTAACCTTGGCCAAGGGTCTCATTAATTCCTTTTGTAGGTACAGATATATGCAACCATAAGTAATGGGCAAACATAGTCCTGGGCTGCTCCAACTTATGGACTAGATCTGGAGCTGGCAGGGGACTGAGACTGACAAATGTGTAAAGTGGGATGTATTTCCAAAAATACTGCACTAATGGTTTGCTGCCTTGTCATGATGGAAGTTTAACACAGTGTAGCTCTCTTCATAGATGCCAATGAGGGGAAAAACAGGTTGATAGTAACAGTGGGGGAGAACTTAAAACACCATTATGTGGTTATTTAGAATGGAGATGAATTTGGACCTTTGAGAGGATGTTTTCAAAAGATTTTAGGGGCTTCCCTGGTGGCGCAGTGGTTGAGAGTCCACCTGCCGATGCAGGGGACATGGGTTCGTGCTCCAGTCCGGGAAGATCCCACATGCCGCAGAGCGGCTGGGCCCGTGAGCCATGGCTGCTGAGCCTGCGCGTCCGGAGCCTGTGCTCCGCAACGGGAGAGGCCACAACAGTGAGAGGCCCGCGTACCGCAAAAAAAAAAAAAAAAAAAAGATTTTAGAAGGTTTTAAAACTTATTGTAGTTGATGCCAGTGGGTTTATTTGATTTGTAATCCAGTAACTGAACTTTTATTTGATAAGTGAAAGCACAATTACCCCTGGGCAAAATGTGAACGTGATGGGAGAGATATTACACAGTTGTCCTTAGTCTGCAAGAGAACCAGGGCTAGTCAGGACGCACTGTGCATCCCCGCACACGGCTGACAGGCAGTGCCAGCTACTCCTGCACACTCTAAATTTACCATCTTTTAATTCACCAGTGACATCGAATGTTTGCATTAAAGGCAGGGTAAATAAGGGAGACAAAGAAAACTTTAAGGGTGATATAACACAATTAACTCTTCCCTATCAATTTTATGGTCCCAGTTGTATGTATGTTTCTTCCCTTTGCCCTTGTTCCAATTCTGATTCTGAGATCCTCTAATTTGATCAGTTCTAGACAATAGGGTAAAATGCTGTCTAAGGGTCTCTTCTGGAGACTATTGCAAAGTTGAACTAAGACACAGGAAACCACCATAACCACAATTATAGGGTAGATGGAGAGGCCTAAAACTTGTGGCATCCTAAAAATAGTCTAGTAAAATAAATCTTGACAAAATAAAACCCACACCTGTCACCAACGCCCAAGTCTCACAATGGTTCAAGGCAGCCATCTATTGTTCTGAAATAATAACCAAGCTGTGAAGAATAAGATGATTAGCCCATTAAAGGGGATACTGGTAATAAAGCATATTTTAAAAAATGGAAATAAGAATGACTAAAACCAGACCTGGCCATGTAAAGGCCTGAATCAAACTACAAATAAATTAGATTTAATTTTAATTCAAATTAAATTAAAATTAATTTGAACACAACTACAGATTAAATTAGAACCATTTTCTCTGTAATAATAACCAAGCAATTTAATAGTATAGACACACTAAGAATTCACTTACTGGGTATTCACAATTAAGCCCTGTACTTAATCATGGGGGTGCTGAAAGGCAGAGCAGAGAAGCAGGGATTCAATGGTGAAGCAATAATAGTTCAGTCACTAAAAATGCTAGTGAGGAGATAAAGTAGAGAGTATTTCCAGATGATCCTAGAAAGTAGGCCATTTAAGCACACATCAAAAACTTACAGAAAGTAAACTTCTGGGGGGGATGCATATTTTTGTTATCTTAATTGTGATGATGGTGCATACATGCCAAAACTTATCAAACTTTATAATTTAAATACGTGTAGTTTATCACGTCAACTATACCTCAATAAAGCTGTTAGAAAATTTACTGAAACTAATGTAGATATCTTGTTTCAGCAAGAATAGTACCCTTGAAAACATAATCTCATCTTTAGCTGAAAATTTAGAGAAGAAAGTGAAAAAGAAAACTTCAGTCTGTCAGACTCAATTCCTTTAAGAGTTGCAAAACAAAGCAGAGAAAGTCTGACTGAGAATTGGCTCCTCCTTCTGGAAACCTTCATTACTACATGAACAATCTGAAGACCAATATCTGAAAACACAGCCCTAGAACTATAACCAGCTTTGCTTGTTTGGCTTTAAAATCAGTAATATCCACTCCTTTAAAAGTGTACAGCTCAATGCATTGACAAATGTAGCCTGTAAGCACCATTACTATCAAGTCATAGAACATTTCCATCATCTCCAAAAGTTCCTTTGTGCTCCTCTGCAATCAAATGCTTGATTTCTGTTCCAAGAGTAATACCTTTTCAGAATGTCTTATAAGTGGCATCATATAGTAAGTATGCAGCCTTTTGTACCTGGTTTCTTTCACAATTGACCTTTATGAGAAACAAATATCTTAGAATGGATAGCCAGCTAAGTGCTGCCTTCAAAAGGAGTTCCAAAAGACTAGTTCTATAAGCTCGCTATAGAAAAAATGATTATGTGGGGTACTTACGGGAGTGGGATGGTGATAACCACATCATTCAGTTCTAAATTATCTTCTTGTAGCTCATATTCTATGTTGACATCACAACCATTTCCACTTTCTGAGGGCCAGCAATTAACTGAAGAGAAAAGCAAAGCAGGTATATTAGAACATTAGAAAAAGAATGGAGGAAAGTTAAGATGGCAAATCAAAACTGACAACTGCAGGCCTTAAACATCCTAGTGTAAACTACTAAAAATAATGGTTTCAAAATTAAAAGTGTTTAAAATTTAAGCTACTTATTACCAAAATACACTAAATATAGCACTGAGTCCATTCTGAAAGGTCATTTTGTGAAAAAGAATTGTGGCAATGAAGAAGGTACAAGCCAAGGCTATTTCTAGTTCTCAGTGCAGTCTAGCTTAGTAGGACTGGCCAGAGGCACTTACTTGTCAGTGGAATAAAAGACTCCTCTGTGGTTTGTAGTCTCCACTTCAGCACCCCAACGTCACTACTGACTGGAAATGACTTCTCTGGATTCTTCAAGCCAATTAGAGATTCTGCAGTGAAAAGTTTTTTATCCACATTTGGATGGGTCTGAAATGAGAAGGGAAAGAAAACTTCTGAGGTTCAGACATTATAAGACAGGAAATAAATTTCTTTTGGTCTTACATGGCCCATAATCTAAACATCTAAAACAGGGTGCCTAAAAAGTTCCAATTGTTTTTTATTTTGAAGAAAGATTTCCCTTCTTCAAAGACTTTTAAAGATTTAAGACATTTAAAAAATAGTAATAAAGTAATTTCAACTCTAAGCCGTTTTGTTTGTAAGTAACAAGTTAGTAACTTTGTAACTGAAAAAGTTAAAAGACCATTAACCAAGTCCTTTACAAAAATACTTCATAGGGAGCAGCCTGATGGTGAGGCCAAGCTTGCCAAATAGAAGACTAGGGTCAGACGTTGATCAGCTGGCTGGGTCACATAGCAGTCCTGGCCTTATACTAAGGAGACAGAAGAGGGAAAAGCTCTGTGGAAAGTTTAGCTGCAATTTTGCCTAAAAGTTGTTCAAACTCAGGCCAACTAAGATGGACTGATCTTTTTAAAAGAAGTCACATTAGGAGAAAAAAGGAAAAAGAAGTAACTTGTGGATAGCAGACTACATAGACTTTATGAGCCAGCAAAGCTACTGTCAAATAATATAAGCACTACTTCCAAAAGACAACTGTGTGCTGGTTATGAGTGGAATAAAACGTAGACAAAACCACTTTCTTCGCTGAAAAGGCTTTGTTCTCGTGACAAGAGATGTAGGATCAACCATCTAAATAAACTGTTAACAAGAACTGTAATAATATAAAGAAAGTCTCTTACACAGCCAGGTAGGTGGAACATAAATATTCATTTTAAGATTTTACGTACTTTTCAAATATACCATTAGATACTGCCCTTCAGCTAACAAAACAAGCACTGGCAGTTTATATAGCAGCAGAATGAGTAAGCTTAGTGTCATAACCTGCTTTAATAAAATACCTCCCGGGCTTCCCTGGTGGCGCAGTGGTTAAGAATCTGCCTGCCGGGACCTCCCTGGTGGCTCAGAAGATAGGAATCCGCCTGCCAATGCAGGGAACACAGGTTCGAGCCCCGGTCCGGGAAGATCCCACAGGCCGTGGAGCAGCTGGGCCCGTGAGCCATGGCCGCTGAGCCTGCGCGTCCGGAGCCTGTGCTCCACAATGGGAGAGGCCACAACAGTGAGACGCCCGCATACCGCAAGAAAAAAAAAAAAGAATCCGCCTGCCAATGCAGGGGACACGGGTTTGAGCCCCGGTCCAGGAAGATCCCACATGCCGCGGAGCAACTAAGCCTGTGCGCCACAACTACTGAGCCTACGCCCTAGAGCCCGTGAGCCACAACTACTGAGCCCGCATGCCACAACTACTGAAGTTCAGGCACCTAGAGCCTGTGCTCTGCAACAAGAGAAGCCACCTCAATGAGAATCCCGTGCACCACAACGAAGAATAGCCCCACTCACTGCAACTAGAGAAAGCCTGTGTGCAGCAACAAAGATTCAACGCAGCCAAAAATAAAATAAAATAAATAAATAAATTTAAAAATAAAATAAAATACCACCCTATTAAGTTTTAAAACTTTGTTTTTTAAATTATATTTCAAGCAATATCCTAAATGAATTTACTCTTTGCATAATAGTAACAAATATGCATCTCTTTGTACCTTTGTGAGTATGAAGTCATTTATTAGATTTCAAAATGACCTTTCACTCAATTCCAGTATTAAAAGGCCATACTAACACAGCTGCTGTCAGTCATTCCCAACTGGCTTGGGAAGGCATTTATCAATTCAAGGCTTCCACTGTAGGTAATAAATTAACTTCTCTCCTATGCATCTAGAATGGCACTAGTTATATAAGTTAAATAATCTTCTGTGTTCTATGGTTCATACAGGGAACTCCAGTTGAGAATGACTGTGTTAGGTAGACAAAAGCCTTAATACTCCCTTATCAAAAGCCTCTACACACCTGTAGCTGCACTCCTTTCTTGTCTTCATTTTCCACATGAAGACGAATTCGGCCAAATTTATCATCTGAGATCCTAAGCATGATCATGCCATGCAACTCCATATTCTGTAATCCTCCATCTCGTCCACAGGTTAGTGTGATCTTTTCCTCAATCTTCATGTGCACACTGTAGAGAAAGAATGATAAATCTGCTCAGACAGGTAAAAACCAGAACTCTCTTTCTCCGGGGTTTAATGGTGATTAGCCATAAGCAACTTATTTAAAGGTGCTACAGCCATATGTATCAAAATTTAAAGCATTATATAAACTATCACATTTAGAATGGATAAACAACAAGGTCCTACTGTATAGCACAAGAAACTATATCCAATCTCCTGGGATAAACCATAATGGAAAAGAATATTAAAAAATAATGTGGGGACTTCCCTGGTGGCGCAGTGGTTAAGAATCCACCTGCCAATGCAGGGGATACGTGTTCGAGCCCTGGTCCGGGAAGATCCCACATGCCGCAGAGCAACTAAGCCCGTGCACCACAACTACTGAGCCTGCACTCTAGAGCCCGCGAGCCACAACTACTGAGCCTGCATGCCACAACTACTGAAGCCTGCATGCCTAGAGCCGTGCTCTGCAACAAGAGAAGCCACTGCAATGAGAAGCCCGCACACCACAACGAAGAGTAGCCCCTGCTCGCCACAGCTAGAGAAAGCCCACGCGCAGCAATGAAGACCAAATGCAGCCAAAAATAAACAAATAAAATTTAAAATAAACAAAAATTAAAAAGAATGTGTATATATTATATATATTATGCATAACTGAGTCACTTTGCTGTACAGCAGAAATTAGCATAACATTATAAATCAACTATACTTCAATTAAAAAAAGGAAAACAACCTTTATCCCTAAAAACTAAAATAAAATAAAATAAAAGCATTACACCCTTTGGTTCAGCAAATCCTCATCCTACAGATAAATTCTCACCTGTGCAAAACAATGTAGTAAGTTATTCACTGAAGAATTGTTTGTAATAGCAAAAGTTTAGAGACAAATGTCCGTCAATAGGGGGACTACTTAAATACATAAAAGTATATCCACAAAAATGAATACTGGGCAATTAGGAAAAAAAAGAGGAACAATTGAAAAAGCTTTTTATTTGAAAAAAATTTCTAAAATTATAACAGAAATACATTTATACCCTTTTTATCTATTGTTAACATTTTATCCCATTTGTTTTATCATTTGCACACTCTCTCTATATAAATATATTTTACTTTTTTCCTTGAACCATTTACAGGCAGAATATATACATCATGGCCCTTTATCCCTAAACATTTTCAGAGTGTATTTTGTAAGAACAGGATATTCTTTCACATAACCACAGTACTGTTATTAACGTCGTAAATTTACATTGACACAATACTTTAATCTACCATTCATATGCCAATTTTGTCAGTTGACCTAATAATGCCCCTTATAGTAGTACAAGATCCAGTCTAGGGTAAGGTACTGCATTTCTCTATAGCTTCAAATAAGGAAATTCTTGTCTTCGAAATAAGTGAAAAAAGCAATTGGAAATGTGTCTAGTATGCCACCACTAATGTAGAAAAAGGAGAAATACAGAAATTGTACCATGTTTTTATTCATCTATACATAGACTATCCCTCTTGGAAGATTCACACAAAAACTAGTTAATACTGAGATTTCCCTGGCATCCAAGTGGTTAAGACTCCGCACTTCCACCGCAGGTGTACGAGTTCAATCCCTGGTTGGGGAGCCGAGATCCTGCATGCCATGAGGCGTGGCCAAAAAATTTTAAATTTTAAAAAATTTTTTAAAAATTAAAAAAACCCAAAAAACTACTTAATACTAGTTGCCTCCAAAAAGAGAAACCTGCGTGGCTTGGGGGGAGGAAGAAGTTTTAGTTCAATACCCTTTGAACCTTTTGAATTTTGAACTATATGAATGTATAATCTAGTTTTCAAAATAAGTAAAATAAAAGGTGCTACTGCTACGGGCAATTATTAAGTACAATCTACCCATATTCCTTACTAAAACTATTTTTAGCTGGGTGAACTGCAGAGGCTTAAAAAGACTATTCTGGCATCCTACTTTGTTCTGTTCTAACCTCTAAGACTTCCCAGAAACAAAGGCATGAGACTCAAGACCACAGAGGAATGTATCTTAAGACAATGCAGGGTCTCATTTACCTTCACAAGCGTTTGCTCCATGCTCAAGAAGTATTTCATCATTCAGAAAAGAGTCTCAAGTCCTCTCTAGTACATGACAGTCTCCAACATCTTATTAAAATAGTGTCAAGCCTCTGTCTCCCTCAAAGCAGCTACTAGGAATAGCACAGGAGCTTTAGTGATTTAAGAGATTTATCCCGACGTAACCCTGTTCATTTCATACAGAATAAGACATACAACATACTCCTCTTTTATGCACACCTGATAGAGGTATCCTCCCAGACTCATCTTTCACTTGACCTCAAAACCATCAGTAACAGTAGAAGGTCTGGGCTTCAAAACAAGAAATCTGAGTCATGAATATGTGAACTTGATAACTACCACTTAAAAATGTCACCAAACAGTACCACAGTCCTAAGATAAGAGACAAATCAAAATGTTCTATACTGGGTTCAAATACTTAAAAGGCAAAAGATAATACATTATTTGCTACTAAAGATATTTATAAATTTTGTCCTCCTTAAAACTTAATTAGAAGGACTTCCCTGGTGGCGCAGTGGTTGAGAATCCACCTGCCAATGCAGGGGACACGGGTTCAAGCCCTCGTCCGGGAAGATCCCACATGCCACGGAGCAACTAAGCCCATGTGCCACAACTACTGAGCCTGCGATCTAGAGTCTGCAAGCCACAACTACTGAGCCCGTGTGCCACAAATACTGAAGCCCAGGCGCCTAGAGCTCACGCTCCACAACAAGAGAAGCCTCCGCAATGAGAAGCCCGTGCACACAAAAGAAGAGTAGCCCCCGCTCGACGCAATTAGAGGAAGCCCACGTGCAGCAATGAAGACCCAATGCAACCAAAAATAAACTAATTAAAATTAAGGGCTTCCCTGGTGGCGCAGTGGTTGAGAATCTGCCTGCTAATGCAGGGGACACGGGTTCGAGCCCTGGTCTGGGAGGATCCCACATGCCGTGGAGCAACTGAGCCCGTGAGCCACAACTGCTGAGCCTGCGCGTCTGGAGCCTGTGCTCCGCAACAAGAGAGGCCGCGATAGTCAGAGGCCCGCGCACTGCAATGAAGAGTGGCCCCCGCTTGCCACAACTAGAGAAAGCCCGCACAGAAATGAAGATGCAACACAGCAAAAATAAATTAATTAATTAAAAAAAAAGTAACCACTTTAAAAAAAATTAAAATTAAAAAAAATTAATTAGAAAAAGACATGCAAAAATATAGTATAGTGCTAATCATAACTCTAGCCCCCTAATTCCACTCCATTTTAAGAGACAAAGTACACACTAGGCACAAAGAAAAGTTATTTTTGTTTAATTTAGCCACCACAGAGTTGATAGAAAGGTAAGTTCTAAACTTAATAGAAAACAGGTGGCTGAGAGCCCCCAATCATGTTTAAAGGGGGGAGGGGGGAAGACCTCATGTTAATACCTAGAATGTACTTTCTTAAAAAAAATTTTATTTAAGTATAGCTGATTTACAATGTTGTGCTTAACTGCTGTACAGCAAAGTGACTCAGTTATACATATATATATTCTTTTTCATATTCTTTTCCATTATGGTTTATCACAGGATATTGACGATAGTTCTCTGTGCTGTACAGTAGGAAGTGTTTTAAATCTGGAAAAATTAAGACACAAAAAGAATTTACAGTGCATTGAGATAATTTTTTTTTAACACTATGTGGTCTGTTCTTACTGGAAGAGTTACTACTTACCTCTCCATATTAATGGGTGGAGCATGCACTTTGGTTGCTTCAGAGGTACGCTTGCCCATACTGGAGGACATGATAGTTTCACCTTCAGATTTCAATTTGTCAACAAAGTTATCTACTTCCTTTCCTTTGGCTCCCAGTTTCAAAGCCTTGCTAGGGCCTGAAGGCCTAAGTGGAAGAACACACACATACACACAAAAATACACACATGATTTAAAAAGTGAAAAACTAATTAATAATTCTCTATCACTGAAGCTTTCCTTGAAGCTGTTCTTTAAGAGGAATGTGAATACCTCAAGGAAAAAACACAAGCTTCCTAGTGTTTAGTGGACTAGACTATTCCCTGCTCGAACTGACAGCTGGGTCACAATTAGCATATAAGCTTCAGGAATTCCCTGGTGGTCCAGTAGTTAGGACTCTGTGCTTCCACTGCAGGGGCCACAGGTTCATCCCTGGTTGGGGCCTAAGATCATGTATGCCACAGGGGCACGGCCAGAAACAAAACAAAAAAACCCATATAAGCTTCAAGTACCCAAAGACCACAGGTATATACTTTCATAAGCATGTGTGATCTGATGAAAACTTTGTACCTTCTATCCAGATAAATATACCTGTGTACAAACGAACTTTTTCACATAATTTCAGGTAGTTCAGATTCTCCCTTAAATCCATTCATGAACACTAGATTAAAAATACATGTTCCTTAAACAGTTAAATATCCCCTCTTCTCCCAAAATAAGGCAACTCTCATAGGAAATTGAGATCATGTTATAATTTGTAAAAGAACTCTCTTTTACACAAAAGGAAAAAACACCACATTCAGATTTCTTCTTTATCCCCATATTATGCAGCCAAATTTAATATTATATCTTACTTCATCAAGTCACTTGTTATTTACAGTTTGCCTAAAAATCAGATATCACTCTGAGATACACACATACAGCCTTCATCTGCCATTCTAGGATTGCATTCTGGGTGATACACTGGATTATACCTGGCTGGTGCAGGTGCCACTTTTGGTTTATCAGTTTCAATGATGGTCTCTGTGATCATAGCAGCTGTGCTACCTCCAGACACTGTGGAGCTTCCAAATCCCCCAAATCCTGGTGCTTTTTTGCCCTGTCTCTCTGCATCTCTTCGGGCCTGCTGTAATTCTTTTGCTTTACGCCGCATCTCAGCCTTGGCTTCACGTTCTTGAGTCTACAAAAAGATACATACTTGGATGTAGCTTTGAGTACAGACTAGACTAGCAAATAAAAAAGGGAAAATCAGATAATGAAGCCTAAAAGAAAGATATACAAACCAGCTGTCCCAGAGAAGACCCTATTTACCTCTCTGACTGCTCTGAACACCTTCTCCTCATGAGAATCCATTTCTGTGAAGGTTCTGATCTGTGCCAGGTTAACATTCTCCCGGTATCCCAGGGCAACAATTTCATCAAATGCAAAAATCAAATCAAAACAGTGCTCAGATATTTCATTCTCTTCTAAGGCTCGGCAATATTCAGGAATCTAATCATGGAGAGCAATGGAAAAGAAAGATTTAGAATTTATCAGCAGTTTTGTTTTCCAGTTATCATCCTTTAAAATACACAAATTTCAATAAGCCTAAATCCCTTTATTAGCTCCTTCTGCTACTCTGTATTTTAAGCAAGTCTGTGGCATAAAGTCTTTTATGTGTGTGGCTACATCAACAAATCTTACCTGAAGAATATTATCTAAAAATACGGCCAAACAAGTGTCAGAACCACAAAGGCAGGTTAGAGTAACTGCTAGAGAAATGGTAAACAAAAGGGCAGTTCTCATATTCTCCTTTGTAATACTTACAGTCTTACTAGGATACCCAGTAAGTGTCTGCTGAATGAATAGGAGCTGTAGCAATAAGATGCTGGGATGAGGGCTGGGGGCATAGAACATGCAAACTGATAAGCATCAGCTGCTTTGGGGGAAAAACAGTTTTACACAAAAAATTTAAAACCAAAAACTGTAACCCAATATTACAGGACTCTTACCACTCTTGAGAAGAGCCTTAGGGTCTCCAGATCTTCTAAGATGTTGCTGTTTTTGGTAGTGATCAGTACCATGTATAGTTTCTCCATAGGCTGGTAAACATATCTGACACTCTCTGTTTCAACAAATGTGTGTTGTTTTCCAGTGTTCATGAGCTTTGGAAAAGCTGCTAACAAGCCCTCAATCCGAGTTCGGGTCATCTCTACAAACTGTCGAGAAACAATAGCCTTTCCTGCTTTTGTGCAGACTGCTGCTGCCAACAGCACCTGCCGGGAACATATAAATAAGTACTAATTAATTATTTCTTTACATGTGTTTTCTCAGCATCCTCACATCTTCTGTAGAATGGTACACTCAGTTATTTAGTGATGTGACTACTATTAGAATGCTGACTTTCAAACTCTACTTCATTGCTCTTTTAATTATAGTATGTCATTCATAAAACAAAGCTAAAGTAGAGGAAAATGAAGCTATTACTCCTGTTTTTCAATAACATACCTAGAGAAAAACTTAGTAAAGAAATAATTTTTTCTAGGTCTACAAATACATTATGAATGGATCCCCTGTGACTCAAAACTGGGTTGCTCTCTGCTTTGGCAGACCCATAAAGAAGAGCTTAAACTTTTTCTAGGGAGAATAGAGATCTCCACAGCCAAAAGAGAGGTCTGATCAGGCAGACTGAAGATTTATACAAGGCCCCTGACCTTTCATTTCATTTTTACCTAGAATATGGAACCAATCTAGTGAGTCTAAATTTATCTTCTGCTCTTTGATTAACCTTCCCATCCCACACTATCTTACCTCCAGACATGCAAACAATCTGTAAAATGAAAAACTAAATGACTCAATGTTTCATACAGGTTTTGACACTGGGCAATGATCAAGACTAACAGTCTTTTTTTCAGAGTCTGGCATTTCATTAAACAAAATGAATAAAGCATCAAAGAAGAGAAGACCAAATGCCATTAGCAGAGTAGTAAGAATATTAAGTGCAGTGTTAATAGTCTCTTCAGTACAGGAACCCAAAAGTTCACAAGGACAAGGAACAAAAAGACTATTTACACATTTTGGAAGCCTCAATCCTGGGATACAACCTCTGAAATATCAACATCCTACTGGTCAGGCTTCTCAGCTTTACAGAAACCTGTCCTCTACAGGTGAGCAGCTTGAAGAAAAAACAAGTTAGTCAATTTGAATAAATATTCTCATAGTTTCAAAACAGCAGAACAGTTTTATAATAATTATAGGAGAACACAATGTCCTTATTCATCAAGGATAGGTCATTAGGGTATTTGGGAGGTAATTACCATCATGCTTATTTCCAAGCAGCTAGGTAAAAACAATTTATATCGAAAAAGTGTTTGATCTATATCCTGCACAAATAATTTCCCTCTACCAAACAGATTTGTATTTTTACTGATTGAATTGCTTCCAATGAACATCAGGCAAATTTTCTCATGTGAAATCTCAAGAATAATGCTATCAACTGCTCTATTTCCCAAATAACAACTGCAAGTTTAGAAAGAAGCTCATTTAAGGGAGTTATACAATTTTATGTTCCTGAGTCTATCAACTCTATATTGAAACTTACCTTAATTATTCCAGCATAAAGTTACGTTGTATAGAATTAAAAAGTTTAAAAATAGAAAGTAGTTCTACATCATAAATAAATACTCTAAGGAAGAATCTTGTTTTGTAAGTTATATCCTTTTAAAAAGATAAAATACTTCAGACATACAGAGAGGTATAGAGTATAAAATTAGTTGGTTACTTCAAGAGTGGCAAACAAGCTAGCTTAAAAGTCCCAAAACAGTCACTTTCCCCAAAATATTTATAATTTTTTAAATAAATAGTTTGGTTTTTTTTTTTTTTAAATGAACAGTTTTGTACTTAAGAAATGTATCTTTCACCATCACCAGCTGCTTGGGAGGTTTCTGCTACCACCCAGGCATGAGGCAAGAAGATATACTGAGGGGAGTAAAGGATCCCAGAAAAAGAATAAAAATGCAACAAGGTTATGACCCATTCTTTTCAAAGGAAATCTCCCACCTCATGTCTTTAACTTTACTGTTTTGTTGTTGTTGGCCACAGAATTTTATTTATTTCAGCTTTACTGAGGTAAAATTAACATATAAAAATGTGAGATATTTTAAGTGTACATCATGGTGATTCCATGTCTTTTTTTTTTAAGTTTTTGGCCACACCCCACGGCATATGGAATCTTAGTTCCCCAACCAGGGACTGAACCCACGCCTTCTGCATTGGAAGGCAAAGTCTTAACCACTGGACCGCCAGGGAAGTCCCAGTGATTCCATGTCTTTAATTTCATTTTTTTCTTCTGGTTTTATTGAAATGTAATTGACATACAGCACTGTAAAAGTTTAACATGTATAGCATAATGATTTGACTTACATACATCATGAAATTATTACCACATAAGTTTGGTGAACATCCATCATCTCATATAGATACAACATTAAAGAAATAGAAAAAAGGGAGCTCTCTGGCGGTCCAGTGGTTAGAGGACTCCATACTTTCACTGCCAAGGGCCTGGGTTCGATCGCTGGTCAGGGAACTAAGATCCCGCAAGCCGCACGGTGCAGCCAAAAAGAAATAGAAAAAAAATTTTTTTTCCTTCTGATGAGAACTTGTGACGTTACTCTCTTAACAACTTTCATATATAAGATACAGCAGTATTAGCTATATTTATCATACTGTTCAATGCATGCCTAGTACTTATTTATCTTATGACTGGAAGTTAGCACTTTTTGACTACCTTCATCCAGTTCTCCCTCCCCCCACCCCCGCCTCTGGTAACCACAAATCTGATCTCTTTTCTGTTTGTTTGTTTGTTTATTTTTAAAGTAAGACTGACCTACAACACAATGTTAGTTCTGGTATACAACATAGTTATTTGATATTTCTATACATTTCAAAATGATCACCATGATAATCTAGTTACCATCTGTTACCATATAAAGATATTATATATAGACTATATGCCCCACACTGTCCCCCATCCATGTCTTTAAATTAATAGTGTGAGATAAAGAAAGATTTCTTCAAATAAGGGCAAGGACTCCTGTAATTTTTGGTACACACATAATGATAATACCTTAATCTCGAAAAAGAAGAAATTGACCTAAAATTATCACCAGGCAAGAGACTTAGAGACTTCTTTGAAGACTAAAACCAAATATACTCAAGAAAGTTGATTTCACATTAATTTTTATCATATGATGTTCATGTTTCAACCAAACCATGCTTCAACCACTGCAAAAAAAAGAAAGAAAAAGGTAGTTGCTGCTTTAGCTTATGAATGATAAGCAAGTATGTCTCTGTATTGGTTCACTAAAGCTTTGTATGACACGTACATCCAAATAAAGTAAGGTTTGCGGGATCTTAGTTCATCAACCAGGGATTGAACCCAGGCCCTCGACAATGAAAGCATGGAGTCCTAACCACTGGACCACCAGGGAATTCCCCAAAAATATTTCTTTTAAAATCAACTGTCATAATGTTATACCAATGGGTTAAAATTTCCAAAAGTATCAATATAATATATGAATTCAAAAAGTGTCAAATATCAAAAAACTCAACGTATAAAAGTTCTAAAAAACTGGTAATTCAAAAAGAAGACCTAGTGATGATGATGCTTGTGAAGAATTTGGATAAACTGTTTCATGAATATAAGAACAGAAAAAAGGAATTATTTCTCAATTAAAAATCTTATTTATGTAACTTTAACAATATGTATAAGTAAATTATTAAATACTTTAAGAACATATTTAACTATTTGTGCTATAGTCCTAAAAGTTTTATATTCTGAAAAGCTTTTCTTCTTAATATTCTCATCAGGTAAATGAGGAATTCCCTTATATTTGGGATCACCTCACATTGGTTTCTCCTTCTATGTGAATTAGACTATGTGAATTAGAAATAGTGTTCTAAATTTGTGAAGAACTAAGTTAATATACCAGGAAAATTAAATGACTGGAAGTGAGACAATTTGGATCCTACTTTTTGTTCTTCTATTTACTATCTGTCTGACTTAAGTTACGTTTCAACCTCTCTTAGCCTCAGTTTCCTCCCTGAGAATATGGAGCATCATCTGACTACCTCACAAGCTATTATGAGGATCAAATGAGTGTAATAAAAATGTAAGCCAAAGCTATACAACTTATGCCACAACATATGTAAACGTAAAAGACACACACAATGTAAAACAGCACCATTATTAATAATAAACTTGCCAAGAAATGCATGTCATTAAAAAATTTGTCACTTCAAGGCAATGGACTTTTACTTTTATGGGTTTGGCAGTATTTTAATACTCAAATAATGCAAATGGACTCCCCACAAAATTTTACATATAATGTCAGAGAATTCATAGATCCTTTAGAGTAGTAATTCTCAAATGACCCATGGAGAATCACTTTATGCAGTGAGAAATATTACTAATAAATAGGAGCACATCATAAATTTAATACTTATAGAGCGCTCACTAAAAAAAAAAAAAAAAAAAGGCCGAGAACCACAGTCCTAAGAAGTATGGTACCCCACCTTAGAATTTTATGAGGTTTTGAAGGAACAGAATAAGCCACAGTAAAGATACTAAGCACAGCACAATTTAAACATGTGAAGTCAAAAGTCTACTCAGAGGGGGCTTCCCTGGTGGCGCAGTGGTTGAGAGTCCGCCTGCCGATGCAGGGGATGCGGGTTCGTGCCCCAGTCAGGGAGGGTCCCACGTGCCGCGGAGCGGCTGGGCCCGTGAGCCATGGCTGCTGAGCCTGCGCGCCCGTAGTCTGTGCTCCACAACGGGAGAGGCCACAACAGTGAGAGGCCTGCGTACCGCAAAAATAAAAAAAAAGTCTACTCAGAGAAAGGACTGCTCAGACCAAACCTTCAGACCTATATAAATATGCTGATTTAATACAAAGCCCATGTCTAACATATCTAATAATAATAAAAAGCCTGTTAGAAACAATGTTTGTATGTTTCAGGGTAGTTCTTAGGCAGCTGGAATTTAAAACACCTCCATACCATACAGAGTTTAGGTAAAAATTAACATCAAGGCAACATGAAAGGGAAATTAAAGGCAACCTGGAACCAGAAAGATGTATGCAATGTAGAGGGGCAATTCACCCACTTTGCTTTATTGATTGGGCATGGTCAAAGGCTAATGTTAGGCAGTGGCAATCTCCATTTTAGCAGTATTACTATAAGAATTAACTAAATAATTATTTATTGGACACCTACTACACACACTAGATGCCCTCTGGGAATACTATGAGGAAATCAGTAAGACTGGCATTCTTCTCTTAAGAAATCTAGTAAGATCTCAAAAGTTCGCATCCCCCAAAAACTAAATTTTTTTGTAATTATGTATAGTGATGAATGTTAACTGGACTTATTTTAGTGATCATTTCACAATACATACAAATATCAAATTACTGATATTGTTGTACACGTGAAAGTAATATGCTATATGTCGATTATAACTCAAAAAAAAAGGCAGCAGCAGGCTAATAGGGCTAAGACACAAACATAAATAACTGTAATACTAGGCAGAATATGTTAAGTAATGCACTATAGAAATTCAGAGGAAGAAATTACTTCTAGCTCACAAGATCACTGATGACTTGATGGAAGAAAGAGCATTTAAATTATGCTTTGATGAATCAGGGAATTTGAGTATGTAAAGATGAAGAAACAGTAGGGTAAAATAGTAGGTACCAAGCAGAACTCTGGGACTCTCTTTGAGACATTCCACTATACAGATATAAGCAGAATAAGGCTCCCAAAGTAGGACCAAAGTGCCCAACACTAAGCATAACTCTAAACCTCAAGACACCACAATCGCAGGATCCACGAAGCTGACAAAGGTTTCTATTCACTGTTATCCATGTTAATAACACAGTTATTAACATGGCTGGAAGGTATGGTTAGCTCGAAACAAGATAAATTTAACCTACCCTAAATTAACATTTATCTTAAATGCCTTTAAATAATTAAGCTTCCCTTCACATAAGTGTTTACCAATTATTAAAAAATAGTATATACTAAAAGGTAGGTTAATTTTTCCTACTGTAATTTGATCTGATTTTCTTTGGGGAAGAGTGAATAAGTATGATTCTCTATACAGTTATTATACTTGTTTTTTACATTTTTGGAAAAGAGCATTTAGACCTAAAACAAACTTTCAAGAGCCCTTGATCACTTTATAGATACAAAAACTGAGGGTCCAGAAGTTATGCAGATGATCTCTTCAGGACTGTTTAAAAAAACAAAATAAAATTTCCCATTAGGTTACACTTTGTCAGACAACTTTTCTCTAATACTTAAAATGCTTTGAATATATTGTCATTTGTTTTTGGATTAAATAACAACACTCTGCTACCCAGCTTTAACTACATGGATCAGAAAGTTCCTTGAGTAAAGAAACCTGGAGAATTAGGTTTCTGTTCTGCCTCTGCCACTAATTATGTTACCTTGGATGTCACTTAATTGTTTCTTGAAATATCCCTAAAATAGAGGTTAGGGACTTCCCTGGTGGTGCAGCGGTTAAGAATCTGCCTGCCAATGCAGGGGACAGAGGTTCAAGCCCTGGTCCGGGAAGATCCCACATGCCGTGGAGCAACTAAGCCTGTGCGCCACAACTACTGAGCCTGTGCTCTACAGCCCGCAAGACACAACTACTGAGCCTGCGTGCCCGAAAGCCTGCGCTCCGGAACAAGAGAAGCCACCGCAATGAGAAGCCCGTGCACTGCAATGAAGAGTAGCCCCTGCCTACCACAACTAGAGAAAGCCTGCGTGCTGCAACGAAGACCCAAGGCAGCCAAAAATAAATTAATAAATTAATTTCAAAAATAAATTAAAAAAGAGGTTTATGTGAAAATAGAGGTTAGTTTATGTGAAAGTGCCTTTGCACCTTTAAGATTCCATAAGTGTAAGCATCTGAAAACTTTACAGCAACAGAAAATGTGCAATACCTCCATTTCACACCCACTGCTCCAGTGGTAACTATCAATACTTTGGGTTTTTTGGTTTTTTTATTGGTGCGCGGGCTTCTCTCTAGTTGTGGCATGTGGGTTTTCTCTCTCTAGTTGTGGCACGGGCTCCAGTGTGCCTGGGCTCTGTACTTGTGGCCCATGGGTTCCACGGCTCATGGGCTCTGTAATTTGTGGCACGCAGACTCTCTAGTTGAGGCGCATGAGGTCAGTAGTTGTGGCACATGGGCTTAGTTGCCCCGTGGCATGTGGGATCTTAGCTCCCTGACCAGGGATCAAACCCACGTCCCCTGCATTGGAAGGCGGATTCTTACCACTGGACCACCAAGGAAGTCCCACTATCAATACTTTGGAACCATACTTTACATTAATATTAAGCTGCCAGAAGGCTAACTGCCTAACCAAAACAAATCATGTGTGTGTATAGTATATATGTGTCAGATAGCTGCCATATCATCCCTTCATCCTCACTAGTGATAGAGGTCCAAGCATAACAGGTAGTAATTCAGCATAAATACGCATAATTCCCTAAAGAAAAAAAGTCAAGGACTTCCTTGAACCTCTAAATGCTTCAGTATTCCTCACTTCCAGAATTAGCCAGTCACTTTGTTCCTCGTAATTCACTGTAATGATGATATATATATATATCATATCATATATCATATATATTCAATATATCATATATATATATATATCATATATATATCAATATCATATTCAATATATCATATATATATTCATGATCATATTAAGGCCAGCTTCTACAACTGTCATAGAGGACCATTTCATCATTCTTGTATGCATGAAGTGATTACAGATAAAATCAAATCGGGGGAAGATTACAATAAAATACAGAGTACATACAAAACCAAAACCTGAAGTTACTCAGTGAGAGTTTTAAGCTCATCACAAGTTTCTGTTCTAAAACAAAAACCTGTAGAGTATAAAAATAAAAGGACAGGGCTTCCCTGGTGGCGCAGTGGTTGAGAGTCCGCCTGCCGATGCAGGGGACACGGGTTCGTGCCCCGGTCCGGGAAGATCCCACATGCCGCGGAGCGGCTGGGCCCGTGAGCCATGGCCACTGAGCCTGAGCGTCCAGAGCCTGTGCTCCGCAACAGGAGAGGCCACAACAGTGAGAGGCCCGCGTACCGCAAAAAAAAAAAAAAAAAAAATTTTTTTTAAATAAATAAATAAAAGGACATTGTTCTCAGTTTCTGCAGTGTACCTTCTATTTGGAGAATAAATAAGATGGTAAATCAAAAGAAACTCAAGAAAATCATTTTCATTCTTCACTCTCCTCTCAAACAACAATCAAAAAAATACATAAAGAATACAATAGCTGTGCAGCTGCTGTATTGTATATGAAAAAGAAAAAGAAAAAAGAAAAACCAAAACAATAATAACTCCCTAACTGGGAACTGTTATTACTGTGTAGGATTTCAGTCTCCCCCCGCCCCCATCATGTGTAGACCAGCCATACAAACCCAAATCTAGCTTTCTAATAACTAATGACTCTTGGAAACTGAACATATTGTGATCATTTATATTTAATGTGATCACTACAGTAAATTTACTCATTGCCTATACTTAGTAAATAAGAAGAGAACAGCACTCTGTAGATAAGTAAAGATTTTACAGGTTAGGGCTACCATGAGACTTAATATCAAGTTCATTCAAATATAAGTTTACTAAGAAAAAGAACTGACTATAATGATATCTGACAAGTGTTAAGAAAATAAGAACATGTTCTCATTAATTTGCAGAAAGCTGGAAAAAAAGATCAAATCAAAAGATGCTTTTTTTGTACTTCATTTTATAACAAAGTCATCATAGGCCATTTGTTTTTCCATTTGTTCATTTATTTCTCTAGAAGGACTTTGTAGTGTAGGACATTTTGCACCAACTTCAGTAACTAAAGCTAAAGGAAATTTATTTTTCAAAAATCAACATTTACATACTGATATCTACAACTTACCCTAAAGCGCATTTTAAAAAAAAGATGGCTACGGGGATGAATGGATCATTAGATGCGTGATAAAGCAAGAATAGTGAAATGTTAATTACAGAATCTAGCTGGTGGTTACATGGGGTGTTCACTGTAAAGCTCTTTCAACTTTCCTACATGTTTGAAAATTTTATAATAAAATGTTGAGGAAAAATCAACTTTCAGAAGTTTGGATACAACTTTTAGATCCAAGAAATCTTACAAAATGTTACCCTATTTGGACCCTTCTTTGTCCAGGGATCTCTTTGTAAAGGAATAGAACCCGAAAACATTACACAGAAAAATACTTAATAATGTCTTACAGAATGTACTGAGATAAGTTGTTATCCAGAGTACACAAATCTGTAGGTATCTGGATCATGCCAAGTCCCAAGTAATTCAGAAACACATACATATTTAAACATGACACAACTGTATGTATATGCACACATGTCCAAATAACATGGAAAATTTATATTTTTATATTTACCACTCAACATCTAGGGCTCTACCATCCCTCTGGTTATCTATGAATTAAAAATCATACTAGGAAAAAAAATAGTATGAGGTTCCAAGAACTTTTCAACAAACAAGGTTTTTGTAAAGATTAATCTATATTTTGTTTATATAATACAAAACTTTAATTTTGCTTTTCATATTACAATATACTCTGAAATGCACTATAGGTACATCCAGGATGTATAAAGGAAGTAGTTTAAAAATCACTACCCAAATACTAAGCCTCCTAGTGGAAACGAAGAAAGGAGTTTTGGGAAATTTTACGTCCAACATAAAAGTTTTATGAGGTAAACCTACCTGATGCAATTTATATGCCTGAAGCTGAAGAAAACCTTTCAGTGGTTTAAAGCCCAAGCATGAATCCCCCCCCCACCAACCAAGTTCTCATCTAAAAAGGTCGTGAACAGAACTTAATGATTGGCACCAAATTATACTGTCATCTCTGAAGTGTGTAGGAAGATGCTTTAAATCAAATTAATAATCTATTGACAAAAAGAGAATTAAAAAAAAGACTGTCCTTCAAAAGACTGAAGGGCATAACGTGCACTTAAAAAAATTACTAGCTTGTTTGGAACCAAAAAATTTCTCCTACTTCATAAATATCCACAAATCGACGTGAGAAAGAAAGAGGCAGTGGAGTGAGCACTGTTGTGTCCCATCTCGCACCCACATTAATTTTAACAATAGATGAGAACACAAAGATAATGCAACTGAAGGCAAGTGACAGGTCCCAGAGTATAAACTCCTCCTCCCTCCTGTGAGATATCTGATTACGATATGCCACATTCACATTTCACTTCACCAGAACGACAAGCTCCCTGAAGGCAGAAAGCCTGTGATATCGATAACTCGGCTCACATTTTCCCAATGCTCTTATACACAGTGTACACTCAATCACACTGACAAATGGACCCACCTAAGATCTGCAGAACTAGGTGGCAGGTTTCTGGGACACTTGGGTCCTACAAATTAGGGACAAATTAGTGTCAGAAGTTATTCCTTCCTGTTCTATGCCTCCTTTCGAACTTTCCTCTATTTGTCCTTTTCAAACAAACTAAAGAAAAAGTCCTGAACGCTAATGGGTTTAGATTTCAAACTTCAACGGCCTACGGAACACCGGGGATGAGAGGTGAGCTTTTTACAAAAGGAAGAGAACCCTCGAGAGGCCCAGCTTGCTGCGCCTAGGTGCCCACGGAACCTGCTGGGCACTAGCGCCCACGTCCACAGCGTGGGGTCCAAGGGACATCACTAAGAGGTTCTTGCAAAGCAACAACCCTGGGCCCGTTTTCGGGCCCGGGTCCCGGCAGAGGAGGGTGCCCAGCTGGTTGCGGGGGAGGGGTGTGGGCGCGACCACAGAGGGACTGGAGTCAGGTCCCTCGGATCTCCCGGGAGGTCGAGCACAGGGTGCGGAAGGCCACCCTGCTCCCAGAGCCCGGGGGAAGCGCCCAGCTCCGGGCCCTCGGGGCGGGGCTCCCCTGGCCCCAGCACAGGCCGGCAGCAGGGAGAGCGGTCGAGCAAGGCCGGGACCCGGGAGTTGGGCCCGGCCCGGGTCTTACCATGGCGACGGCGGTGGTGGGTCGCACCCGAGCTCCGGCGCCACAGCAGCTAGGGCTGGGGTCGGGGGAAGGGGAGCACCGGCCGCTCCGGACCCACTGCCCCCCTGACAGGAGCACCGGGCGCTTCGCCTCTTGCCAAGATGGCGGCCTCGAGCCACGTCTCCAACCGGAAACGGCACGGGTCAAAGGGCGGGGGGCGGGGCGCCGTGGGGTGGGAAGGCTGTGCGCGCAGGCTGAGACGCTGGCTGTGTCTGGGAGGCCACCGGACTCGACCACCAGCGTGGAACCGGTGGCTTCTGTACTTTCCTTGTTCGTCAGTGCCTTCGTTTAATTTGCGACGTCTCTTGCAGTTTATAAAGCTCTCACAGCCACTCTATTATTTGATATACAAAATAACTGTTGTTCATAAGGGACTAGTAGCCAGAATATATAAAGAACTCTTAAAATTCAACAATGGAAAGACAAAAAATCCAATTTTAAAATGGCCAAAATAGCCATTCTCTAAAGAAGATATACAAATGAATAATAAGCACATAAAAAGATGCTCAACATCTTTAATCCTTAGGGAACTGCAAATCAAAACCCTGCTTCATACCCACTAGGATGGCTGTAATAATAAGTGTTGATGAGAATGTGGAGAAATTAGAACCCTCATACACTGTTGGTGGGATCGTGAACTAGTGCAGCTGCTTTGGGAAGCAGTTTGGCAGTTCCTCAAAAAGTTAAACATGGAGTTACCATGTGACCCAGCAATTCCACTCCTAGGTGTATACACAAGAGAATTAAAAGCATACATTCACACAGAGATTTGTATACTAATGTTCATACAAGCATTATTCATAATGGCCAAAAAATGGAAACATTCCAAGTGTCCATAACAAAATGTAGTATATCTACATAATGAACTATTAGTCACAAAAAGGAATAAAGTATTGATATATGATACAACATGGATGAACCTTGAAAATATTATGTTAAGTGAAAAATGCTGGTCACAGAAGACCACACTTTGTATGACTCCATTTATATGAAACATCTGGAGTAGACAAATCCATTGAGACAAGAAGTAGGGCTGCAAGGGACTGGGGGAGGGGAGAAATAAGGAATGAGTTTTGGTTTTTGGAGTGATGAAAATGTTCTGGAATTAGATAGAAGTGGTGGTTACACAACCTCGTGAAATACTAAAAACCACTGAATTGTACACTTTAAAAGGGTAGCTTTTTATGGTAAATTATATCTTTTTTTCAAAAAACTGTGTAGGAAGCAGGGCAGTTACTGTGCTTATGTCCATTTTGTAAATGAAGAAAATGATGACAAGTTTAAGAAATGTACCCAAACTTCTAGTTCTATAATGGAAACAAGATTCAAATCTGGTCTTCTGATTGTATGGGTAGTCTTCCATGCCAAACGTCAGACTTTTCAGATTATAAGTGATTCAGCAGTTCTTCCCCACATTATTTTATGCCATGTTAGTGGCTCAACTGTTTATCCATTATTGCTGCAATAATGGATAAACAGCAATCTTTTATTTAGTGTTTATTTTATGTCAGGTACTTTACACGTATTATCTCTAATCCTTATACACAACAATTCAGATAAGGACACTAAGGATCAAAAAAGTTAAGCATTTGCCCAAATTCATACAGCCAGCAAGTGGTAAAGCCAAGATGTAAACTCAGCTTTTCTCATTATGTCACACTGCCTCTCTATATCTCCTGTGTACTCCTTAATGTTTATTGAACACTTACAATGTACCAGGCGTTACTTCAAATTCTTCACACAGATTATTTTACTTAATCCTCACAAGAATTCTCTAAGTACCATTAATACCTCCCTTTTGCAGGTGGGGAAACCAAGGTACAGAGAAGAAAACCATTTTACCACAGGTGTCAGGGCTAGAAAGTAGCAAAGCTAGGATTCAAACAAAGGCTGCTCAACTTCACAACCTGTACCCTTGAGCACTGCATTATAGAATTCTCTCTCTTACTCATTTCAATTCCATTTCCAATGGCTTTCTAGTAGAATCTTTACAAAGCTCGAAAACTTTTTTTTTCTATTTTAAAAAGAAAAGAAACAAAGACTAAATATCTTTTCTTTAAAACTTTGTTTAAAATGGGTATAAATTAGAAATTATAGTATTAATAAATCAAAGGCCCATAAAGAGCTTAGATGTTTGTATACTGATAGATGCCCAGAGATTTTTATGCCAATTGGGACAATTTAATTTGCATAGGAAGGTTACCAATCAGCAATTTTCGATTTTTCTATTGTAATAGGATATTTTCCTTTACACGTACCCAATTTTTTAACATTAAAAAACTGTGCAGGAAGATAAGAACTACTAAGTACCTTTGTAGTTTAAAAAGATTAAGGACTTAAGCAAAGGGTTGAATTAGAATTGTTATTTTCCCCAAAGTATCCCTTCATAAATATGAATAAACACAAAAGTACATACTGAGGAAGACCATATTCAGAGAATCATTTTCTTAAAAACTCTATACACTTTAGATAAAAGGAATCAAGATTTAACCGGTATTAAATGAAGTCCCCAAAACAATAACAGATGAAAAAAATTAAACCCACCATCGAAAACTTTTAAACTTCACATGTCTGGAAAGATATATATCAAACCATATTGTTTATTTTTGTTATTAAAAACACACATTTTTTAAAAAGATGAACAAATTTTTTCTTTTTTTTTTTTTTTTTTGCGGTACGCGGGCCCCTCACCACTGTGGCCTCTACCATTGCGGAGCACAGGCTCCGGACGCCCAGGCTCAGCGGCCATGGCTCACGGGCCCAGCCGCTCTGTGGCATGTGGGATCTTCCCGGACCGGGGCACGAACCCGTGTCCCCTGCATCGGCAGGCGGACTCTCAACCACTGCGCCACCAGGGAGCCCCCGAACAAATTATTTTTAAAATTTATTTTATTGAAGTATAGTTGACATACAATGTTGTGTTAGTTTCTGGTGTACAACAAAGTGATTCAGTTATATATATATATGTGTATATATATATATATATTATATATTCTTTTTCATATTCTTTTCTATTGTGGTTTATTACAAGATATTGAATATAGTTCCCTGTGCTGTAAGTAGGACC
Source organism: Leucopleurus acutus (assembly GCF_964270905.1). Classification (NCBI taxonomy): domain Eukaryota; kingdom Metazoa; phylum Chordata; class Mammalia; order Artiodactyla; family Delphinidae; genus Leucopleurus; species Leucopleurus acutus. Next base: position 14,865,441 of record NC_139151.1, read on the forward strand.
TTGTTGTTTCTTCATTCTATATATAATAGTTTGCATCTGCTAATCCCAAACTCCCAATCCATCCCTCCTCTACCCTCCTCCCCCTTGGCAACCACAAGTCTGTTCTCTATGTCTGTGAGTCTAAAAATATGAAAAAATTCTTAATTTAAAAAAGTAAAAATTCTGTCTGGAATTATTGCTTTATTATGGCAACTTCCAGGGGCCTTCAATATGGACCACCAAAGTTCAGCAAGGACCAACTGATACTGATTCTTTGGAAATATGAAATTAGCTGAATTAAACTGCAGAAGAAAAGCACCTCTGCAAGCATGCTTCGTGAGGAGTACCTTAGAGGCAGTATGTCACAGTGGTTAAAAGCAGAGACTTGGGAATTAGACTGACCTGTGTGTGACTCCCATTTTCTGCACTTACTGCCTGGGTGACTTTAGGCGAGTTACTTTAACTCTCCTAAACCTCAGTTACCTAATCTGTATATTGGCAGTAACATCTATCTCATAAAGTTACGAAGTTAGATTACGTATTAATAAATAAGATTATCTACTCTAAGTGCTCCTACATACTAAATGCTCAACAATACATATCCATTATTGTTAGCAATAACATGACAAAATATTTCTTAACGTTTTGCATTTCCCTTTTAACCAGAAGTGTCTCAGAAGAGGTGTCTCTGATTTCCCTTTTTAAAGCCAATTTTCGCTTTCCTCTGGCAGGTTTTCATGATCAAATTTCCAAAATTCTTTTGTTTCTCTCCCTCTGACTCCCCAAATTAAGTATGTCTGTAGTTTTGAAATATTTGTTCCTTATATCTTCATTCATTCATTCCTTCATTCATCCACACAATGAGCATTTTGAAAGTGCCTGATTTATGCAATGCACTGATCTGTGAAAAGCTTAAAAACTAATTAGACACAGACCCTGCCCTAAAGAAGCCCACAGTCTTCTTAAGCAAATAAAAATGCAGGAGAGGGCTTCCCTGGTGGCGCAGTGGTTGAGAGTCCGCCTGCCGATGCAGGGGACACGGGTTCGTGCCCCGGTCCGGGAAGATCCCACATGCCACAGAGCGGCTGGGCCCGTGAGCCATGGCCGCTGAACCTGGGCGTCCGGAGCCTGTGCTCCGCAATGGTAGAGGCCACAGTGGTGAGGGGCCCGCGTACCGCAAAAAAAAAAAAAAAAAACGCAGGAGAAGGAAGCAACCACATAGCACAGGGAGATCAGCTCGGTGCTTTGTGACCACCTAGAGGGGTGGGATAGGGAGGGTGGGAGGGAGACTCAAGAGTGAGGAGATATGGGGGATATATGTATAGCTGATTCACTTTGTTATAAAGCAGAAATTAACACACCATTGTAAAGCAGCTATACTCCAATAAAGATGTTTTTAAAAAATTCAGGAGAATGGGTTAAATCTGAATCTCAGATAATGAATAATTTGATAGTACTATAAGTTATGTCCCATGCAATGAGACACAGTGGAGGGGAAGGACTATAATGTAATATAAATACTATAAAAGGTCGTACAAAGTGTCCTGGGAATTTAGCTAAACTTCCGAGTTTGCCTAAAGTCTGATTGGACTGACTTAGTAGGAATTGCATACCCAGTGCTCCTTGTCCTGGGGGAGACAGGCACACCATATTTCCGGATTGGAAGGCTAACTCTATGCGAACCGAAATTCATCCGTCAGCTTTGCCGCCCCCGGCCGCTAGATGCCGCCACAGACAAATTTATTGAAACCCTAGACAAACAGGATCCGAGCACCTCTAGATCCTCCCTGGATCCTTCAATGCTGGAAGAGACTTAACGCGCGAGTGGAGAAGGTCTCACGAGAGTGAAAGAAAGTATCGCGATTTTTTCTTTCTCTCCTCTTTTTTTTTTTTTTTTTTTTGCTTAGCGACTGACAACAGGCCGGTTGCTCCGAGTAGAAGCCCTTGGCCTTCTTCCAAGTAGAAGTGGCCTCACCTGAGATTGGAGTGAGACCCCAGCCCTAGGCTGGGGTTCTTTCCACAGAGGAGACGGATTCAGAGGGGTTACAGGTAATTCGTACTCACCCTAGCAGAAAGAGATCTTTCTCCCACCGTAGAGGAATAGAAAGGACTCCCCTTCCCTCTCCCCATCTCCCCTCCACCTCTTCCCATCTTCTTGACAACTGTTCTTTCCCTCCTTCCTTCACGCCATCACCAACCATCCTGCTTCCTTTACTTCCCAAGAAACTTAAGTGGGATCCGACATACAAGACGGGGGTGGTGTGGTGGGGGTGAGGGTGATGCTTTCGGGATTATTGGGTGGGACCAAGAGGCTGGAGTTTACCCTGTCTTCGGGGAACGCCCCTCCCTCCCAGGTAACCCCAGAGACAGAACTCTTTCTAGAGCCTCTACAGCCTCCCCTGAGAAGCTCCGGCCGCCTTGCGAAACTGATCGAACCGGAGGAGACAGCCATTATCTACAGACAAATGCTGTTTTGCCCTTGCGCGGGTATCTTACAGCTTTGGGGAGCTGCTTCAGAAGTTGGCTGTCGTTTCTCTCCACGATTCCCTCGTTCCTCAGCCAGCCTGCCAGCAGTTCCTAAATAAGGGCTGCAGCAGACTGACTTAACTGCTTGACCTGGGGCCAAGAAGCCTTAAGGAAAGTTTGAATGGGGGGGTATGGTGAAGGTTTCAGGTAAAACTGGTGTCTTGGGTAAGGAAGAGGAACCAATGCTGGTTTGGAATCCACCTCCCCACAGAGTGCTTACTGTCCCGTGATAGGAGCTCTGTAATCATATTTCCTTTTGCTTAGACCAAGACCGTTGAAAACCAGACATATGATGAGCGTCTAGAGATTAACAACCCTGAAGATGTTGCGAGTATTTATGCTCCAACCACAAGACACAAAGGTAAGAGAGGCATGAAGAGGAAAGAAAGAAATGGTTGTTTGTTTTTCTCTTTGTTTTGTTTGTTTTGCAATTGTAAGTCAGCGGTTACTAAAAACAAACCAAAATTTGTAAAAAAAAAAAAATCTCCAAATAAACCATGAGAATCAAAACTGTTGATCTCACATGAATGACATGTAGCTTAGAATAGCATGTAGCTTAGAACTTAGCCGTACTTTCTTAGAAACAGAAACAAAACAATTGTCTGTTACCACATGGAGAATACGTTTGACCCTGGTAGGTACCGCCTTGAGGGTTGCAGGATGGATTCATGATTGTCCCCAAGAATTTTCTATTTTCTATTAGCAGATGTTGGCTTTCAGAGTCAAGTTACTTGCCATTGCTTCTGTTTTCCAAACAGTTAAGGGGGGAGAAAACACAGCCACCCAGATTGCAGGATCTTCCATCAACCTAACCAGTGTTCCCCATCGCCATTTACTTCATGATACTGTTCTGCCCACAGTCTGCCGGGGGTTCATGTTTGTTTAATTTATCAAAACTCTTCTGCTCAGTTCTGAAGATGCTTCAGTTACCTATCCTTAACCTGCAATTCCAACTGAAACCTCAACAGAATATTTTTAGAGGACTTGACACCATCATTTGTTCAACAAACATTTTTTGAATGCCTATTATCTGTCAGCCTTATGCTTGGCACTACGTATACAGTTTTTTGTTTGTTTCTTTGTTTTGGCCATGCCGCGTGGCTTGTGGGATTTGAGTTTCCCGACCAGGGATTGAACCCAGGTCTTCGGCAGGGAGAGCTCAGAGTCCTAACCACTGGACCGCCAGGGAATTCCCAGGTATACAGTATTAAAAGAGACACTGACCCTGCCATCCTGATGCCTGTAATTATGGGAGACAGATGCCAAATGAATAAAGAAACACAATTACAAATGTGTTAAGTGCATTGATGGGAAGCAAAGAGTTTGATGTTATGGAGAATACTGGTGAGGAGTGGGATCTACTTTTGATGGAGGGGTCAGGGAAGACCTAAGGAGGTGATGGTTGAAACTGAAAGGTGAGAAGGATTTAGACACAGAGGAAAAGTAGGCCAGGAAGAGGGAGCCGCTAGTGAAATGTGAAAAGGACCTGAGGCCAGAAAGAACTTGGGTTACTTTGAGGACTTGAAAGAGACCAGCATATGGTAGGAGAGAGTAACCTCAGAGGTAGTCAGGAGGTATAACAAGCAGGGCTTTAGAAGCCATACTGCTGTTATGCATGGCATGGATTGAAGGGTGCAAAGGTGAAAGCAAGGAGCCAGTTAGAAGGACTGTCGCCATGCTGAGTTGAGGTGTGACAGTGGCTTGGATGTGGGGAGGAAGTTGAGAATAGAGAGAGTTGGCAAACGCTAGAGGTATTGTTGTAGTAGAATCACTGAGACTTGCTGATGGATTGCATTTAGCTCTTGAGTTAGGAATCAAGGATGACATCCAGGGTTGTTTGTTTATTGTGGTAAACTTGCCTAATATAAAATTTACCATTTTAACCATGTCGAAGTGTACAATTCAGTAGCATTAAGTACATTCGTGTTGTTGCGTAAGTATCTCTACTATTTCCAGAACTTTTTCATCAGCCTGAACAGTTATTATTAAACAATAACTCTCCATTCCCCTCCCCTCCCCCCCGCCCCCCAGCTGCTGGTAACCTCTATTCTGCCTTGCCTCTATGAATTTACCTATTGTAGGTACTGCATAAGCAGAATCATAAAGTGTTTGTCCTTTCCTGTCTGGCTTATTTCACGTAGCTTAATGTTTTCAAGGTTCATTCATGCTGTAGCATGTGTTAGAATTTCCTTCCTTTTTATGGCTGAATAATATTCCATTGTTTGTATAACCACATTTTGTTTATCCATTTGTCTGTCGATGGACACTTGGGTGGTTTTGGCAATTGTGAATATGCTGCTATGAACATTGGTGTACAAGTATCTGTTTGAGTCCCTGCTTTCAGTCTTCTGGTGTATGTATACCTAGACGCACAGGTGTTTTTTTTTTTTTTAACCAGGTCATTGACCTACTTATTTTTTTGTTTTAAATTTTTAATTAATTTTTAATTTTTTAATGCCTGTCATACATATTTATTTATTGAAGTATAGTTGATTTACAATGTTGTGTTACTTTCAGATGTATTGCACAGTAATTCAGTTATATTTATTTATTCATATATTCTTTTTCAGATTCTTTTCCCTTATAGGTTATTAGAAAATACTGAGTATAGTTCCCTGTGCTATATAGTAGGTCCTTGTTAGTTACCTGACACCCAGGTTTTTTTGGTTTTTTAATATTTATTTATTTATTTGTTTGGGCTGTGCTGGGTCTTAGTTGCAGCATGTGAACTTTTAGCTGCTGCATGCAGGCTTCTTAGTTGCAGCATGCGGGATCTAGTTCCCTGACCGGGCGTTGAACTGGGGCCCTGTGTACTGGGAGCTTGGAGTCTTCCCCATTGGACCACCAGGGGAGTCCCCTGACACCCAGGTTTTTGACTTGAGCACATTTATAATCTTGCCAGCCGTGGACATTATAATTTGCTTTCAGTTTAGGCAATTTAAAAGGAGAAAAATGGTGTTTAGTGGGCATTCACTTGACTTAGAAATCATTGAACATGTTTTCATGCCAGTTAATAATATCTTACATCTGGTTATGCTTTTAATTGTTCAGAATATTTTATTGCTTTTATCTTATAGACAGTGATTCAGATTCATATTTGTGACTACTATTTTCCAGGAAGTAGGTCATTTCCTTCCACATAAAATTGTTTTCAATTGATCCTTACAACAATCCTGACTGAGAAATATTACTGACCCCATTTAGAAGTGGGAATACTGAGACTCAGAGAGGTTAAGTCATTTTGTCCACCTGATAGAGTTGTCCTATAAACCCAGTCTTCTGACTATAAATCCAGCACTCCTTTTGCTTTACTAATTACTAACTAATTACTAACCTCATTTCACCATATGTAAACTAAGGGCAGATTTTATGCTATTTATGTAATGGCAGATAATCAGTTAGTATAATGTCTAACCTAATGCCTTAAGCATAGTAATACTTAGTAAGTATATCTCAAATTGAATTGACAGAGCCATGACTAGAATTCAGTTTCCTGTCTTTCAGCTAGATATTCTTATAAACCCTGTTTCATAAAATGGTTAGAGCATAAAATATTATAAATGAAAAATATCTGTCTTTGAAAATCATTTTAACAATAACCTAGGGACTTCCCTGGTGGCAGAGTGGTTAAGACTCCATGCTCCCAATGCAGGGGGCCTGGGTTCGATCCCTGGTCAGGGAACTAGATCCCACATGCATGTTGCCACTAAGAGTTTGCATGCCACAACTAAGGAGCCCCCCTGCCACAACTAAGACACAGCGCAACCAAATAAATATTTTTTAGAAACCCCAAAAAACAATAACCTAAAGGGAAAACTTTTCTTCCAAGGACTTCGTCGTTCCACCCATCTTCCTAACAAGACTATGGCTGACAACAGCAGTGATGAGTACGAAGAGGAAAATAACAAGGTGCAGTATAACCCACAGCTTCTTGTGAAATTTCTGCTTTGAATTTTTAGTAGTTAGTTTGAAATGATACTAGTTCAGTAGCAAACATTTCTTAAATACTCACCTCCAGTGATTGGGTTCCTTTGAGCTCGTGGAGGACAGTCACGAGGCAAGAGCATTAAGATTTTGACTCTCCTTCTGCAATAAAGCTTACTGTTATAGCTGATGTTTTGGTGAGAAATTTCATATAACACCGGCCAGTGTTTCACAAACTTTTCTAGTCATAATAATCAACTGGGGTACTTATTTAAAAAAAAAACAGATAGGAATTCCCTGGTGGTCCAGTGGTTAGAACTCTGCTTCCACTGCAGGGGGCACGGGTTCGATCCCCTGGTCAGGGAACTAAGATCTCACATGCCACGTGGCATGGCCAATAAATAAATAAATAATTTTTTTAAAAAATTTAGAAAAACATTTCCAGTCCCCACCCAGAACTGCCTAATCAGAATCTTGAAGGTAAAAGCCTGCAAATGTATATTTTGAGCAAGCGCTCCAAGTCATTCTTATGATAAAGAAAGTTTGGAATGATTGATCGTGGCATTGGTTCACTGTCAACAGTTGTGATACTGCTAGTATTTTGTGAAAGAGACTTTAGTTTTGAAGTCTTAAGGCCCAGATGTTTGGTGTTATTCTATGAACCAAGAGAATCACCGTTTCTGAAAGTGGGATGAGAAGACGCCTTAAATTTGCACACGTGCACTGTCTAACAGCCCCTGTGTTTAGGCTTAGCACATGGTCCAATGGTTATGTTTTAATCGTCCTCCAAGAACAGGCGTTTTGAAAACTCAGGTGAAGGAGAATATTTGAAGTAATGCAGAAAGCTGTAGCAACAGAGACGGATTTCATAGAAAGTCTAAAAGGTCATGTTTTAAGATAGCCCCACTTTGTGACTAGTGTGCTGTTTGACATCTTACCTACAAAGTCATTTTTTGGCATCTTGTCTGTGGTATATAAAGTCTTCTCCCATAGGTCAGAGATTTTGCAAAGCACTACTTTGAAGAAGCAGACAAAAGAAAAGTGAACAATTTTCCTAATTTTGTATATTCACCCTAAATTTTTCTAGTTTTCATCATGATGTAGTCAATATTCAAGGCTCATTTATCTTTCCAATTTAATATGCACCCAGAATCAGCAGATAGGATCCACTTTTGAATAATCTTTGAGCTGACGATATTCTTAAAAATCTCTCCTTGCCAGACTTCTTCCCATGTGACCAAGAATAATTTGGGCAGATTTTGAATTAGGAAAGAACACTGTGGGAGATTCTTACCAATTGTATACCAATAAGGCATATTCTGCAACTGTGTCATCAGTCTCACATGTTACAGATTAGTTAAAATATATTTTTATCTATGTATAATAAATCTGTGTTATGCTTAGAGGAGAATGTAACCCGAAGAAGTTTTTGATGTCCTGTAATGTGTCACAGTTTTATATGTCAGTAGCTGCTTTAATGTAAAAGAAACATTAAATAATTTAAAAAACTAGAACCAATCATCTCTTAACCTCAGTGTAAGCCATATGGCATATGGAAACCAAGCTTGAAAAACCTATTTTTAAAGGGGGCCAATTGGCCACCCTTTAGGTCCTAAGTGAGGGCATGCCACAGGCTCCAGGCCCTAAAGTCAAAAGACATGGACCCTGTCCCAACTGCCCCGGCAAGCCCAAGCACCACCTTACCCCTTCTCGTCAGCTTGAGGGTGGGGTGGTGCATCTAGAACCAGAAGCCCAGAAAGGTAGGTCGTAATGCCAAGGACAGAAGAGTCTCTTATCTTGAGATATAATGTACAGTCATTGCATTTAACTTACGGGGGAAGGGAGGGGAACCATGCATAGGTCAGACACCCATTGAATGGAAAGGGAAAACCCACAGTCTCCGGAACTGCTGGTCAGAATCCAGGCCCGGGGTTGATTATGAACTTTCTTCTTTTGATAGTTACAAGCAGCTTACCCTGGGCAGTCTTGCAAATTAAATACTAGATTTCCTCCCTGTGATCTCTGTGAGTATTAAGATTCCCTAAAGTGTGTCTTCCCTACTTCATCTTCCCCCATTTCTTCCCAAAATAACTATTATATTTAGAGTTGCTTTCTTCTTCAGAAGTCCCTCAGTTTTAGAGTTGAAGCTGACTGGATAAAGTTTATGCAGAGTTCTCAGAATCTCCTAAGTAATAGGTAGAAGAGATATGTATTGAATAAATTTATACCCAAGCCTCGAGCGGAGGAAGACACCATGGTTATAGAAAGTGGGGACTCAGTAGAGGAGGAGCAGAAGAAGGTTCTCGAGGCCCTTCTTGGGAGTGCTTCCTTCTCTTTCCAGTGAATTGGTGTCAGGCGGGAGGGTTCTGGTTAGAGCACTAGGAGAGAACTGGGTAAAGGTACACTAAATTTCTCCTTACCTGGACCTTTCTATCTCCTGCCCTATCTCAGGAGAAAAAGAAGACCTCGCAGCCCACTCCTCAGCGGGGCTTTAGTGAAAACGATGATGACGACGATGATGACTCATCTGAAACTGATTCTGATGATGACGATGATGATGATGAAGAGCATGGGGCCCCTCTGGAAGGGTGAGAAAAGCCCCCTTGCCAAGGAGGAAAATGCCTCCTTCAAAACACTGGACAGGAGGACGTCAGTGAGAAGTGAAATTCCAGCAGCTCTTTTGATCTCCTCTATTTAGGATTATCAGATGCTCAGAAACCCAGTGTAATGAGTTTTCCTTCTTTTTCGGCTCTACTGCCCGAATCCTGTGATGTCACTTGCACTATCGGAAACACTTGTGGGCTCAGGGATTTCATGAGGATTTGCTGAGTCAGTTTAACTGATGGTCTCTGACTTCAAGGAGTTCACATTCTAGGGAAGAGAAGATAAATTTATACACATACCAAAGCGTTTCTATTTAGCAAGGAAAACATGCATGCACAGGAACATTTCTATTTTAGGCTCAGATCCTTTTAGGACGGGTAGAGAATAGGTGCACCGGAACCCTGTATTGAGGCAAAATGTTCCTGCATGATGCTTCAGTAAAAATTCCCCTCACCATATTCCAGCTCTGGTGCTGGATTAATCATGACCCACCCTTGTAGGTTTTAATCCAAGTAGATTCTAAAGCCCATTCATTTAAAATACAATTAACTGGTGTAGCCAATCAGTAGAATTCTTTCTAGCCATTAAAAAGTATGAGGCAGCACTCTATGCGCTGTAAAGAACAATCTCCAAGGGACACTGTTACATTTTAAAAAGGTATAGAAGTCTTTATGCTGTGCTACCATGTGTATAAAACAAATGTTACATAAGCTATCTCTAGGCTGCCCTAGGAACTAATAATACTGATTACTCTTGGGAGGGGAACTTGGTGGTAAGGGAACAGGGGTGGAAGGGGACATAACTTTCCACTGAATACATTTTGTACCTTTTATTTCCTATCATGTGCATGCATACTTTATTCAATGAAGTAGTTTAATAAAAATAAAAAGTTACCTTTGAATTATCCACCCGAAGGTAGACACTAAGTAAATTAGGCAAATGTTTAATACCAGACTGACTTTTCATGCTTCCCAGTTTACTTCATGATTCTGCTTCCATAAATTATAATCTGGGGAAATATAAACTATTTAGTTTTTTGTTAAGCAGCTCTTCCCAGAAGAACCTTAAATAACTTTCCTAGTCACTTATATACTTTGTCAATTCATTACATTTTACTTAATTTTAGTCATTAATATGTACTCTACTACTTTTTTACTGTATACGTTTCATGTATTAATACAAGTATTTTTAATAACTGCGGTATTCATCTTGACATATCTAACCATCTCTCAAGTGTTGGACATTTTGTTTCTAATTTTTTACTTTTATAAATAACACTGAAAAACATCTTTGTAAAAATTCCTTTTTTTCTTGGGGTAAACCATTTTCATGTCAGAAATTAAGATCTCATTCCATCTTTTCTCTTCATCCCCTTCATTCAAAAAAAAAAGGGAAAACAATTTCTGCTACATTCTAAAATTTTTTAAAATTATGTTTTGGATTTTCTGTAGCTCTGTTCTTCATTGTCAGAGATAGCTGAGAGCGAATTATAATCACTTTTAAAGTTACCTTGCAAGCTGCTCAGAAAAGGCATATGTGGGTGGAGCAGAAACTAGGTCCAGAGTCATATGCCCTGTGGCCAGAGTAACACCCGGGCTGAACCAGGGCTCAGCAACCCCTGCTCTTCTCTGGCTACCTTGAACCACATTTTCCTTTCCCCAGTGCCTATGATCCTGCAGATTATGAGCATTTGCCAGTTTCTGCTGAGATTAAGGAACTCTTCCAGTACATCAGTAGGTGAGTACCAGGCCCTCCCACCATAATCCCCAGCCCTGCCTTGCCCTTTCCTTCCTCTAGTCTGAAACATGGCCATTCCCCTTAGGTTTTTTCAGCCTGAATAATAAAGTAAGTTTCTCTGACAGTTTCCACCTTCCCGTGGCAATATCTCCTAGGTATACACCTCAGTTGATTGACCTGGACCACAAACTGAAACCTTTCATTCCTGAGTTTATCCCAGCTGTCGGGGATATTGATGCATTCTTAAAGGTACAGTCAGAACATCCTAAAACTGACTCCTTAGGTGTTTCTTCTGACCCCTCTATCACTCTAACAGTTCCACTAATTTTCCTGACTACCAATAGCTACCTTAATATATATTCTTCATTTCACTGGAGTTCTTAACTTGCTCTCAACTCCAAATTATACTTATTGCTATTAGGTAATAATTGATTATCTCACTAGGTGTTAAAAATTTGTCATGTATCTGCCTCCTGGTTATCCATGACTTAAGCTTTATATCTAAGGTCCTATAGATCATGTATTTTTTTCTAGGTAGTACTTTAGTACAGCATGATATACAGGCATGCTTTTTAATACTAGAAATAATGATGAACCAGAAGAGTTCTTCCTCTTCAGCTTATTGGAAGCAAGTGTACCTTTTTAGATCCCTCCCATGTATTTTTCTCTGCTTTCTTACCTTTCTCCTAACCAGGTTCCACGTCCTGATGGAAAGCCTGACAGCCTTGGCCTACTGGTATTGGATGAGCCTTCTACAAAGCAGTCGGACCCTACAGTGCTCTCACTTTGGTTAACAGAGAATTCCAAACAGCACAACGTCACAGTAAGATACTAGCCTAGCACAGGCCCCAGCTCCAGGGGGCCGAGAGTAGAAGCCTTGCTAGTATTTGAACAGTTGACTTACTGCCTATTAAAAGGGATGGCTATGGTTTCAACCAGCCCTATTTTTTTCAGTAACAATTGTATTAAGATATTATTTACCTACCATGAAATTCACCCTTTTAACTTGTACAATTCAGTGACTTTTAGTATATTCACAGAGCTGTACAACCATCACCACTATTTAAGAACATTTTCATTATTCCAAAAAGAACCCCCTTGGGAATTCCCTGGTGGTCCAGTGGTTAGGACTCAGCACTTTCACAGTGGTGAGCCCGGGTTCAATCCCTGGTGGGGGAACTAAGATCCCACAAGCTGTGAGGTGGGGCCAAAAACCTAAACAAAACAAAGAGAAACCCCATGCCCATTAGTAGTCACTCCTCTCCTCATTTCCCCTGCTCTTAAACCCTGGTCACGACTTCATTCCTTTTTTATGGCTGAGTAATATTCCATTGTATGGACATACCATATTTTGTCTATCCATTTACCAGTTGTTTCCATTTCTATTAATTCTGCATCTATGAACGTATACAAGTTGTTGCATGCACATATATTGTTGTCTTGCGTATATAGGTAGGAGTGGGGTTGCTGAGCCATATGGAAACTGTTTAATATTTTGAGGAACTGCCAAACTGTTTTCCAGAGTGGCTGAATCATTTTACAATCCCACCAGCAATGAATTAAGAGTTCCAGTTTTTCCACATCCTCGCCAGCACTTGGTATTGTCTGTCTTTTTTATTCTAGCCATCCTAGTAGGTGTGAAATGGTATCTTATTGTGGTCATTCCTGTCCTATTGACCTGCCCCCTTTCCCTGGCTCCAGAAGATTTTATCAGGTTTCCTATAATCTTCATTTGGCTCCTGGCAGGCTTCCCTTTTCAGCAGCTACCTTGAATACGAAATAGCAGCATATGATGAGGCACTCTGTAAAAACAAGAGTAAAAACATCCTTCAGGACTTCCCTGGTGGCGCAGTGGTTGAGAGTCCGCCTGCCGATGCAGGGGACACGGGTTCGTGCCCCGGTCTGGGAAGATCCCACATGCCGCGGAGCGGCTGGGCCCGTGAGCCATGGCCGCTGAGCCTGCGCATCCGGAGCCTACACATCCGGAGCCTGTGCTCCGCAACGGGAGAGGCCACAATAGTGAGGGGCCCACGTACTGCAAAAAAAAAAAAAAAAAAACAACAACAGAAAAAACATCCTTCAGGGGCTTCCCTGGTGGCGCAGTGGTTAAGAATCCGCCTGCCAATGCAGGGGACACAGGCTCAAGCCCTGGTCCGGGAAGATCCCAGATGCCGCGGAGCAACTAAGCCCGTGTGCCACAACTACTGAGCCTGTCCTCTAGAACACATGAGCCACAACTGCTGAGCCCGTGTGCCACAACTACTAAAGCCCGCGTGCCTAGAGCCCATGCTCTGCAACAAGAGAAGCCAACGCAATGAGAAACCTGTGCACCGCAACAAAAGAGTAGCCTCCACTTGCCCCAACTAGAGAAAGCCCACGCACAGCAACAAAGACCCAACACAGCCAAAAATAAATAAATTTATTTTTTAAAAAATTCTAGAAAAACAAACAAAAGAACATTCTTCAGTGCCATCAGCCAGGCTTTCCCCTTATTTTTCTAGCAACATATGAAAGTAAAGAGCCTGGAAGATGCAGAAAAGAATCCCAAAGCCATTGACACATGGATAGAGAGCATCTCTGAATTACACCGCTCCAAGCCCCCTGCGACTGTGCACTACACCAGGTAAGAAATAGTACATTCTTCACTGTAGTAACCCATGGTAACTTTCACCACCTGTGAAGCCATTGCTTCTGAGAAGGGGGTCCCAAGGCTGGGACATATTTGAGATATATCAACCTGAGGATCTACGGATCCTGGCTGCTACTGGCTAAGAGTGTGGACATAAAGATTATGATTTATCTGGTATTATTACTTAGCCAGCTTCTCCAAACCCCAGGTCCTGGGTAAGTTTGGCCCACCCAGTCTATGTTCTCCTGAAATCCTAATGTGCCAGACTGAGAATCTCCCTTCAGTCTAGAATATCCTGATGCAGAGATTGCTGATACCTGCCCATGTTCTCTATTCACATTTACCTCTGTACTTGTAGGCCTATGCCCGATATTGACATGCTGATGCAGGAATGGTCTCCAGAGTTTGAAGAGCTTTTGGGAAAGGTGAGTGGAAGGTAGCAGGAGCTAAGAAAGTGTGGCATTCATTCTAGGGCCCAGTGTTTTCTCTCTTCTTGTATTACTATTATCATTAACTTTTAAATTGAAGTATAATACAAAATCAGAAACATACATATGAGTGTTGGTTAACTTTCACCAACTGAACACCTTTGTGTAACCAACACATCAGATCAAAAAAACAGAACATCTCTGGCATCCTGGAAGCCCCTCAGGCTTCCACCTCCCAACGTGACTATTTTCCTGACTTCTAAGAGCACAGATTAGGTCTGCCTGGTTTTTTGTGGGTTTTTTTGTTTGTTTTTTGGCCATGCCACATGGCTTGCGGGATCTCAGTTCCCCGACCAGATATTGAACCTGGAATCAGTGAAAGCCGGAATCCTAACCACTAGGCCACCAGGAAACTCCCTAGGTTTGCCAGTTTTGTATTTTATCTAAATATAATCATGTTCCTTTGTGTCTTACTTGCTCATCTATATTGTTCATCCATATGGAGAGTCATCCATATTGTTCAGACATCATGGTTATATATTTGTTCTCACAACTGTATGGTATTCCATTGTTTGAATATATCCATTCTATGATAGCCATTTGGGTAGCTTCCAGTTTGGGGATACTACAAATTGTCCTACTACTATGAGTACATACCTTTTGATGAACATATGTACTTTTTGTGTTATCACTTTAGACTCCACCTTTTCCACAGAGGTGTATATGCTATTCTAAGAAGCTGAAGTCCTATTCATAATGATCCTAAATTTTTAAAAAGTGCCCAGGAATATATTTAATAAGAAATTGTCAAGACTCTTTTGAAAACCAATTATAAAACTTTAGTGAAGGGCAGACACAAGCTCTGAGTGAATGAGGAGTCAAGCCATGTTCCTGGAAGGGAGGGGTCAATCGCTCAGCACTGTCAGTCCTCCCCAGTTCACCGTGGAAATGGAAGGCCGTTTCAATTAGGATTTTAACTGCATTGTTTTAGAAACTGAAAATTCGGTAACAAAGTTTATCTGAGAGAATCAATTTTTAAGACTAATCATGAAAATTTTAGGGAAAAAATGAGGATTTGCCCTGTCAGACATTAGAAACACATTATAAAGCTGTAGTAAATAAAACAATAATGTACTGGTTAGGAATAGAAATAGATCAGCAGCACATAACAATCCAGAAACAAACCCATGTAAATGTAGAAATTTGTTGTATAAGAAAGATGGTTATTTTAAATGATTAGAGGGACTTCCCTGGCAGTCCAGTGGTTAAGATTCCGCACTTCCAATGCAGGGGGCGTGGCTTCGATCCCTGGTCGGGGAACTAATTATCCCACGTGCTGCGTGGCCAAAAGAAAAAAAAAAAAAACTAGTTTGGAATTAAATGATTAGAGATAGGATGGGTTGTGATGAGATGATTGACCAGCCATTTGAGAAAAATTAAATAGATCTAAGCCTCAACCATATGCATATAGGAATTCTAAATGAATTAAACAGTTAAAACAAAAATAAAACTATACAGGACTTGCCTGGCGGTCCAATGGTTAAGACTCCACGCTCTCAATGCAGGGGACACGGGTTCGAGCCCTGATCGTGGAACTAAGATCCCGCATGCCACGTGGTGCGGCCAAGAAGAAAAAAAGTTACTTACATATATATGTGACATTACTGTCCAAGCAAAAAGCTCTTACATATCAAGAAAAGAAAACTGAGCAAAGATGATAACAGGTCCTTCCTGGCCACGGTGCTTAAAATTGCTTCACCACGTTCCCCAAGCTCTTTCCCTGCTTTTTCCCCATGCTGCTTACCTTCTAACATCCCGTATACCTTCCTAATTTTGTCTTTTGTTTCTCCCTACTAAAATATAAGCTCCATGAAGACAGAGTTTTCGGTACATGTTTATTGAGAAATTGTTGTGAAAGCAAAAAATTTGAAACCAGTCTCTTTTCTCACAGCATTTTAAAGCTACAGCTGAAGAAAACTGTTTGATTAGGGAATTGAATAGATGGATTGTAGTACACCCATTCAGTGAAATACACAATGGAGTATCGTTTGGCCTTATTTTGCTCTGCTACAGAGAAATACCAATGACATGTTGTTACATGGAAAAAGGAAATTGCAGAACCATCTACTCTGATTTTTGTAAAAAGAGAACGAAAAATTTTTAAGAAGCCAGTGGTTTTTAAACTTACAATATTAGTTTAGATCTGGAGCCTGCTGAGACGTCATGTCATTTTTTTCTGTTCCTGTGGTGTCCAAGGACCATTAGGCCTTCTAACACCAAGTAACTATAAATACTTGGCCATAACTTGCGTCCAGTTTCTTCTTCACAAATACACACAGGAAGACTGCATGGCAGTATATTTTACTTATAAAATATTTTGGTCCTGTTATATCATATGCTACTTTGGTGGTTAATGAGTATAACCATTTTACTGATCGGGGGAAAAGAAAAGGCACGTTGTATTATTTGCTAGGGCTGCCATAACAAAGTGCCACAGACTGGGTGGCTTAAGCAACAGAAATTTATTTTTTCACACTCTGGAAGCTAGAAGTTGGAGATCAAATTGTCAGCAGAGTTGATTTCTTTTAGACCCTTTCTCCTTGGCTGTCTCCTCCCTGTGTCTTCACATGGTCTTCCCTCTGTATGTGTCTAGGTCCTAATTTCCTCTTCTTATAAGGATTCCAGTCATACTGGATTAGGATTCACCCTAATGACCTCATTTTAACTTCTCTTTTTTACGACCATATCTGCAAATATAGGCACATGATCTGAGGCACTTAGAGGTTAGGACTTAAAACATATGAATTTTGGGGGAACACAATTCAGCCCATGTCACCCCTTATGCTCGGAGCTCTTTTGCTTCAGAGAGAGTGAGTGATGCTAGGACCACTGAAATTTCAGCCTTTTGACTCGGGTCCATCCCGTGCCCCTCCTAGGTGAGCCTGCCCACAGCAGAGACTGACTGCAGCCTGGCACAGTACATAGACATGATCTGTGGTGAGCCCTTCCATCCCTTCCTTGACCCCCATCTCTGGATAAAGTCATTGTGGGCTGTTGAAAAGGCCGGTTCACTCTGAGTTGCAGCCTTTACTTTAAGCCCGTTGTGCTATTTGGCAGCACGCGAGGGTGGTATTTGGGTTTATGTGACTACCTGCTGGGTATTTAACCCCCAGAGTTATAGTCACACATCCCGTCTGGGAGGGGACTGGCCATCCTAAACAGAAATGCCCCATAGCTTCCGGATTTTTGTTTATTTCTGCTCACGGGAGTTCTTGATTTCAGCCATCCTAGACATCCCCATCTACAAGAGTCGGATTCAGTCCCTCCACCTGCTCTTTTCCCTCTACTCGGAATTCAAGAACTCACAGGTAAGACCAGCATTGGAGATTGACTTAAGCTGTAGTGAGGACTGCTACTGTCGCCACTATTTTGGGTCTGCTGTGATTCTGTCCTGTGACAATGGAGAATGTCTCTGCCTGGAGTTACCATCACCCTTCCCCATAACGAAGGGAACTGCAAAGCAGGCAGGGGTGGGGCTTGTAAAGGAAGGGGAAGTAGAAGCAATGTGGGCCTTAGACAAGGCTAGGTAAGGATCTACAGTGGACACTCATTCTCACAGGAGAACCAAGTGGCCTAATGAATGGAAGCAGGAAGCAAGGTTAGTTCTTGCTAAAATGTAGTTAACTAGTATGTCCTCAATCCTTCACATTCCCTCTCTCTCCTCACAGCATTTTAAAGCTCTAGCTGAAGGCAAGAAAGCATTCACCCCTCCATCCAACTCCACCTCCCAAGCAGGAGATGCAGAGACATTAACCTTCAGCTGAGACACCTCCCATGTCACTCTGTTTCACGGCTGAGCTGGCTTCTCTGCCCCATCTGAGAAGGAGGGATCACTGTCAGCCACTTGGCGGCCTTGCCTGCCTCACAGCTTGATTCGGAGACAGCGCACGTCTTACTGCCCTCTCTGCCAGAAAGCACTGCCATGGTCGTTAAATGGCTAATGCCTGTGTCAGAGTTCCTTCCCATGGAAATTAATTATGCATCTACACTACTGTGGGGATGTGAGTTAGAATCTCTGGAATTCCTGGGATCCCAGGATGCTCAGGTTGGGAGGAAGGCTTAAAAGATGTTCTTTTGAGATAGCAATAGAATTATTTTCTTTCATTCTTAAAGTTGGTTGGCAAAGATTTTACAAATAAAATGCTCTTATCTTTCAGGTTATCCTGCTGTCCTTGAAATATGAAAGAGAGAAGGCAGACTGAGCATAGGCAGAGATAAGGAACTTGGCCTAGGAATAGGCATTAAGTGAATAGCAGTTTAAGCAAATCAACTTTGTGAAATAAAATCAAACCCCAGTCCTCCAAGGTTGGCAATAGAGGGGAAACTTTTTTCTCCCAGAACTTATTTTTTCTGGGGGTCTCCCACCAGGTAGTGCTACCTGCCTTACAGGCTACCTGCCTGTCTAGCTCCAGACCTGTCTGGTTGTGGTCTCAGGGAGCCTAGCTATTGCAGTCACCCAGGTGAGAGATGATGGTGTCTTGGACTGGGTGGTAGTGGTAGAGATGGACAGATTCAGGAAATATTTTGGAGGTTTTATCAGCTAAGCTCCAGTCAGAAACCATACTAGTTATTTCTAACAAAGGATGTTAATTTAAGTATGAGCAGTTGGTTACAAAAGTGTTGGAAGGGCTGAAGAAACAAAAGGGAGAATGGAGAGTGCTGAAGGAACAAGAGGCTAAAGGGGAGTGTCCACTGCTGGAAACAGAAGAGCTGCCACAGTGGCTGGGATGGCTGAGCAGGTCCGAGACCCTCACCCCTACTACAGCCACCCTGGGCAAGCGCTGCTGCCTCCTCTATCCCACCCTCTCCTAGCTTGCTGGTGCCTCCCACTGGCAGAAATTAACAGCTGGCAAGGGAATCTGGAAAATCGAGCAGCATAAAGTATAGAAGGGAAGGTGTGGGGTACGAGACAACAGATAAGCAACCAGGAGAGGTGGAACCAACAGAACTTAGTGATAGAGTGAATGTGGGGGAGGGAAGAGAAGAAAGGGCGACTCCCAGGTTCTCTGGCTTGAGCAGCTGGGCGGGTAATGGAGCCAAGTACTGATACACGGGGCAAGAACTGATCGGAGGGGAAAATTACAGTAAGATGCTACAGCCTAATACATACCTGAGAAACACGAGACAGGAGGGGCATCGTTTCCTACAGACCCTTAAGCCAACTCTGATGTTCATCTCACGCTTGAACTTGAGCAGGACCATCTGAGCTCAGGCCTCACTTTGACACCATGTTGGGACCAGGTGCTCTGCTCTCAGATGGATGCCATTAATGCTCACATTTCACTCAAGGAAAAAGAGAGGCAAAAACGTGATAGGAACTCAGATTCTCCATCAGGTTTTCAGGGAACAATCAGACTGCCTTCTTTGGCTAGAACTGAGACTCAGCTCTAGTAAGTATAGTCGACTCTCGTTATCCACAGTAGCTATGTTCTATCAAGTCACCGCAGACACAATTAGCAAATACTGAACCACTGCTCCTGGGGGAAATATAAGGTAAGGTTCCTGTGTGCCTCTGTCATAACATTGTCGTCAACAACCATTGATTCATTGAACTCACAGCCACCAGCACTGTAAGTCATGCCATAATGAAGCTTATCTAACGCACTCTCTCTGTAAGGCACATGACAGCCTTACTACACTTAGTTAACTCTAGCCAGCACCTCAGCACTATGCGGGTGGGGGCCATTTAATTTATTTATTTTCAAATATTTATTGTATTTATTTGGCTGCGCATGTCTTAGTTGTGGCACGGGGGATCTTTTTTTTTTTTTTTTCAGTTGTGGCATGTGGGATCTAGTTCCCTGACCAGGGATCGAACCCAGGCCCCCTGCATCGGGAGCATGGAGTCTTAGCCACTGGACCATGAGGGAAGTCCAGGGGGGCCATTTTAAACACTGAAACCACCACCAACAAGCAAGAAATGAGGCATTAGGTACACCCTGGATAGGGCACTCATTTAGAGTGTGAGAGCCGAAACCAGGAGGCAGGATGTCGCCTTGTTCAGCCTCAGCTGGGAAGGTAGGTGTCGGGCGACTCACATTTTTCACTGCTCTAAGCATGTTTGCAAACGATTGTAAAAACACTGCAAGTATCGATTTTAGGATTACAGATACATTTTAGTAAGTGAATTCGCAAATACAGAATCTGCAAATAATGAGGATCAGCTGCCTGAGTTACTGGCTGATGCGCAGGCCTGTAATGTTAGCCTGTCTCCCTACCCTAGCACGTCCACTGACCTGTCCGGTGAGCACTTCAGACACTGTTTCTATCGTGGGCTCCTCCTCCTCCACAATCTGAGGTTACTCTCTTTTGGCTACTTGATCTGTGGCCCTAGAAAAATAAGTTAACTTCTATGCCTCAGTTACTCTAGCTATGAAACAGTTATAATAAACACTAACTTAACTCCTAGGCTTGTCCTATGGGTGAAAATATGTGAAAAGATTAAATGCCACAAAATGTAAGATCTAATAATTATGTTACTAAGTACAGATTTTTCACTTGGCCTTTTAGACTTTCCATTTGGCTATTCTCTTCCTGCCCGAGATTCTCATTTTTCTAATTCCCCAGCGAAAACCACAAAACCAGCCTGCTTGCCATGCTCTACACATGATTCATGAGTTCCCTCTTCTAACTAAACCTTTATGCAGTCTATTTTCCTGGCTTGAAGTGTCCCTCCCTTCTGCTATCCCAGGCTCTCTACATTTCTAAATAAATAAAACTTGAACACAAGTATTTACATTTGCATTCCCTCCTTTAACCTTCCTAAAATGACAGTATAGGAATTTTTTTTTAAAGGTATAAACCAGCAAGGACAGATAATAGGAAAGATAATGACTATAGACCAGAGAGCAATACAATTTTGAAAGATGGACAAGTGGTAACAGATTTAGTGGGCAGGGGGAGGGGAAAAAACCTGATACTTGATTTCCAGTAGAGGAGAGGGACAGAGAAACCAATAAGAAGTAAGCCATCTGACACTGCAGAGTCCTGGAAAGGATCAGGAATCGAAAATGTCAGATATTTCTGATGGCATGTGTGCAGGGAGGGGCTGCAGACAGGAGGATTGGCTGAAGGTTTGTAGAAAGATGGGATCCCCAGAACCTTCCCTATCTGTGCTGCCCACCTCCTTACCCTGGCAGAAGATAGTCCCCTTTAAACCAAGGCGCCTCTGGACATGAGAACACCAAGCAATTCTGAGGACAGGAATAAGGGGCCATATTTAAAATAAGAGGACAAAATAGAGGAATGAGCAATGAGACCCTCAGCCCTCTTCTGGCTTATCCCTCCAAAGCACAATATCGGAGGAGTCCTCCCTTGGGAAACTGATCAGCCAAAGAGAAAAGACCTAAAGATATTGACAGAGAGTCTTCAAGCTTATGGACTTACTTGGTCCCCCCTACCTACCATCAACTTCCATTCAGCTTGCGGGTATCTCATTCTTGTGCATGTGTGTGTGTGTATGTGTGCGCAGGCATGCTTGCAACTCTCATTCTTAAATGTGAATGTACCGTCACCAGGCATTTGAAGAAAGCCAGAAAAAGACAAAAACAGTACAAAGGATATCAGAGAAGCAAAGCAGGCAAGATATGAAAAAAATTTTTTTAACTATAATATTCATAGAGCAGTAGTTCTCAAGTTTGGTTTTGCATGTTAGAATCAACTGGATATATATATATATATATTATTATTTTTAATATTTATTTGGTGCACTGGGTCTTAGTTGCGGCACGTGGGATCTTTAGTTGCGGCATGTGAACTCTTAGTTGCGGCATGTGGGATCTAGTTCCCTGACCAGGGATCGAACCCAGGCCCCCGGAATTGGGAGTGCAGAGTTTTAGACACTGGACCACCAGGGAAGTCCCAACTGGAGATTTTTTTTTTTTGCGGTACGCAGGCCTCTCACTGTTGCGGCCTCTCCTGTTGCGGAGCACAGGCTCTGGACGCGCAGGCTCAGCGGCCATGGCCCATGGGCCCAGCTGTTCCGCGGCACGTGGGATCCTCCCAGACCGGGGCACAAACCCGTGTCCCCTGCATCGGCAGGTGGACTCTCAACCACTGCACCACCAGGGAAGCCCTGGAGATATTTTAAAGATAAGTTTCCTCTCCCAGACAACACACCAGACTAATGAAATCACAATCTCTGGAGGTAGGATACAAGAATCCATATTTTTTAACTTCCTCAGATTAGTTCAATATGCAGACAAATTTGAGAACCACTGTCAGAGATGAGAAGATTCCATATCCATGAAATATTGGGCTGGCCATTGGGCTGGCCAAAAAGTTCATTCGGTTAGTGAATACATTGTTCAATAAAATTCTTGGTGAAAATGAAAAATGTGTGGGACTTCCCTGGTGGCGCAGTGGTTAAGAATTTGCCTGCCAATGCAGGGGACCTGGGTTCAAGCCCTGGGCCAGGAAGATCCCACATGCCGTGGAGCAACAAAGGCCGTGCACCACAACTACTGAGCCTGAGCTCTATAGCCTGCAAGCCACAACTACTGAGCCCATGTGCCACAACTACTGAAGCCCACGTGCCTAAAGCCCGTGCTCCACAACGAGAAGCCACAGCAATGAGAAGCCTGCACACCACAACGAAGAGTAGCCCCCGCTCACCGCAACTAGAGAAAGCCCACGCGCAGCAATGAAGACCCAACCCAGCCAAAAATAAATACATACCTACATTTATTTTAAAATAAATACATACATGGGCTTCCCTGGTGGCGCAGTGGTTGAGAGTCCGCCTGCCGTTGCAGGGGACGCGGGTTCGTGCCCCGGTCCAGGAAGATCCCACATGCCGCGGAGCGGCTGGGCCCGTGAGCGATGGCTGCTGAGCCTGCGCGTCCGGAGCCTGTGCTCCGCAACGGGAGAGGCCACAACAGTGAGAGGCCCGCATACCGCAAAAAAAACACAAAAAAACACATACATTTATTTTAAAATAAATAAATAAAAAAAAATAAAAAGGTAAATAACAAACAAAGTAATTTCTCAGACCACAATGGAATGAAGTTAGAAAACAATAAGGAGAACTGAAAAATTTTGTGTAAATTAAACAATACTCTCAACCAATGGGGCAAAGAAGAAATCACAAGGAAAATTAGAAAATACTTAGAGATAAATGAAAACAAAAATACAGCATTCCAAAACTAATGGGCTACGGCAAAAGCAGTGCTCAGAGGCAATTTATAGCTGTAACTGCTTACATTAAAAAAGAAGGAAGATCTCAAATAAGCAATCTGACTTTGCAACCTGAGGAACTAGAAAAAGAACAAACTAAACTCAAAGCTAGCGGAAGGGGGACTTCCCTAGCAGTCCAGTGGTTAAGACTCCACGCTTCCAACGCAGGGGGCGTGGGTTCGATCCCTGGTCAGGGAACTAAGATCCTACTTGCCACATGGCGCAGCCAAAAAAAAAAAAAAAAGCTAGCAGAAGGAAGCAAATGATAAAGATTAGAGCAGAGATAAATGAAATAGAGAATAGAAAAACAATAGAGAAAATCAACAGAACCAAAAGTTGGTTCTTCAAAAAGATTAACAGAATTGAAAAGCCTTTAGCCAATTGTCTAAGAAAGAGACTCAAATAACTCCAACCAGAAATGGAAGTGGGGACATTACTACCAATCCTACAGAAGTGAAAAAGAGCAGAGGGTACTATGAACAGTTGTATGCCAACAAACTGGATAGCCTAGATGAAATGGACAAATTCCTAGAAACACAAAACTTACCAATACTGAAAAAGAAAATTTGTAAGACCTATAATTAGAAGATTGAATCAG
This sequence comes from Leucopleurus acutus, assembly GCF_964270905.1. Classification (NCBI taxonomy): domain Eukaryota; kingdom Metazoa; phylum Chordata; class Mammalia; order Artiodactyla; family Delphinidae; genus Leucopleurus; species Leucopleurus acutus. The sequence continues at coordinate 14,889,100 of NC_139151.1, forward strand.
TAATCAAAATTTTTTTAAAAATCAAAGTAAAATACACAAAACATGAAATTTACCATTTTAACTATTTTTAAGTGTACAATCCAAGGGCATTCGCATTGTTGGGCAACCATCACCACTGTCCAGCTTATGAACTTTTTCATCATCGCCAACTGAAACTCTGGACCCATTAAACGACGATTCCTTCCTTTCCCTCCCTCAGTCCCCAGTAACTTCTATTTTCTGTCTCTATGGATTTGCCTAGTCCAGGTACCACATAAGTTGAATCATACACAATTTGTCCTTTTGTATCTGGCTTACTGCACGTAGCATAATGTTTTCAAGGTTCATCCATGTTGCAGCATGTGTCAGAATGGCCTTCCTTTTTAAAAAGCTGAATAATATTCCATCGTGTGTATATACCACATTTCCTTTATCCATTCATCTGTTAATGGACATTTGCATTTCCACCTTTTGGCTGCTGCAAATAACACTGCTGTTAATATTGGTGTACAAATAACTGTTAGAGTCCCTGCTTTCAGTTCTTTGGGGAATAAACCTAGAAGTGGAATTGCTGGATCTATAGGGTAATTCTATATTTAACTTTTTTTTTTTTTTTTTTTGGCGGTACGCGGGCCTCTCACTGTGTGGCCTCTCCCGTTGCGGAGCGCAGGCTCCGGACGCGCAGGCTCAGCGGCCATGGCTCACAGGCCCAGCCGCTCCGTGGCATGTGGGATCTTCCCGGGCCGGGGCACGAACCCGCGTCCCCTGCATCGGCAGGCGGACTCTCAACCACTGCGCCACCAGGGAAGCCCTATATTTAACTTTTTGAGGAACTGCCATACTAGCTTCCATAGTGGCTGCACCATGTACATTCCCACCAGCAGTGCACAAAGTTGAACATTAATTTTTACAAGTCTTGATTAAATAGTCTATTGTGTCTGGAGAAATTCAGTAAAACATAGTCCAGGTGGGAAAATGCAGCCTGAGCTGTGCCTGCCCAAAATGTTGGACTGCTGTATGTTCCAGCTCAAGGTAACTAGTGACCTGCCTATTATTGGAGAGTAAAGATTAAAGATTAGGTGAGTAAAGTATATAAAAATTGGGGAATTCCCTGGCGGTCCAGTGGTTAGGACGCCACGCTTTCACTGCCGAGGGCCCGGGTTCAATCCCTGGTTGGGGAACTAAGATCTCGCAAGCTGTGCGGTGCAGCCAAAAATAACAAATAAAAATTGGTCTTCTTTCCCAGGAAAGATTGAACTGTCATGTTAAGGGTATTAGTAATGCTTGAAAATTCCATGATCCTTAGATCAAAAAGATTTCAGAAATATCAGAGAAGTAACCAGATCAGGGATCCCCCCCCCCCGATATTTTATTATGAAAACTGTTAAATAAAAGAACTTTGGAAGAATTGTACAGTGAATTCTAAATACTCACCAACTAAATCCTACAATTAACATTTTGCTTTATCACACGTCCATACCTCCCTATCCATTCGTCAGTCTATCTTACTTTTTGATACATTTCAAGTAAGTTGCAGACATCAGTACACTTCACCCTTAAACACTTCAGCATGATGGAGAGGGTATAGAGAAAAAGGAACCCTCCTAGACTGTTGGTAGGAATGTAAATTGGTGCAGCCACTATGGAATACAGTATGGAGGTTCCTCAAAAAACTAAAAAGAGAGCTACTGTATGATCCAGCAGTCCCACTCCTGGGCACATATCCGGAAAAGACAAAAACCCTAATTCTAAAAGTTACATGCACCCCAGTGTTTATAGCAGCACAATTTACAATAGCCAAGACTTGAAAGTAACCTAAGTGTCCATCAACAGATGAATGGATAAAGAGGATGATACACACACACACACACACACACAGTGGAGTATTTCTCATCCATAAAATAGAATTAGGAGTTGGGGATTAAAAGATACACACTGGGCTTCCCTGGTGGCGCAGTGGTTGGGAGTCCGCCTGCCGATGCAGGGGACGCGGGTTCGTGCCCCGGTCCGGGAGGATCCCGCATGCCACAGAGCGGCTGGGCCCGTGGGCCGTAGCCGTTGAGCCTGCACGTCCGGAGCCTGTGCTCCGCGGCGGGAGAGGCCACAACAGTGAGAGGCCCGCATACTGCAAAAAAAAAAAAAAAAAAAAAAAGATACACACTGCTGTATATAGCGATAAGTAGTAATTCTTTCAATTAGAACAGACCACATGGTGTTAAAAAATGTTTACCTCGATGCACTATAAATTCTTTTTGTGTCTTTTAATTTTTCCAGATTTAAAAGACTTAAGAGTAGAATATCACACTGCTATATATAAAACAGATAAACAACAACGACCTGCTGTATAGCACAGGGAACTATAGTCAATATTTTGTAATAACCTATAATGGAAAAGAATCTGAAAAAGAATATGTGTGTGTGTGTGTGTGCGCGTGTGTGAATCACGCTGCTGTACACCTGAAACTAACACACCTTTGTAAATCAATTATACTTCAGTTAAAAAAAAAAACATATTTGAGGGAATGAAACAGATATACAGCATTCACTCAGTCAAGTTTATTGAGAATCTACCACGTGCTCAGCACTGTCCTCGGCAGTAACGTGAGAAAAATTACAAAACAAGATATCAAGAAGGGAAAAATACACTTTGCACTCTGTTAATCTGCAATCTTTTCCACGTTGCTTTTCAAAAGTGCTCTTGGGTCGTTTTGGGATATGTGATCTCCCTGCTTTTTCCATGTTCCCCTAAGGTTTCCAGCACTGTCAAGTTATGTGCCACTATGGCCATCCCCTAAAGAACAGAGGATGGGACAGGAAGAACAGCTTCCTGCTGATGGGGTAGTCAGGGCTGGGGTCCCATAGCAGGGTGGATACTTTGAGCGGGAACCCGTCAACCTCGAGGGCTCAGGGCACTCACAGTGAACCATAAAAAGGCCAGACTTGGGGAAGCCCCAGACAGGGCCCTGGGGCCCTTGCTCACCCCCTCCCTGGAAGATGTGCTTAAAGTGCTAACACTGTAAGAAAACAAGGCATAGCTACATGCAGGCCTGGACGGACCAGACTTCTCACCTCCCATTCTTCCCCTTTCTTGTGCTAACAGCAGGCACTGGCACCACCAGGGCCCAGGCCAGAGGGGAAGTCTAGTGCCAAGTGAAGAAGTGGAGAAGGTCCAATGTATAACCTGTGATGCCCAAGAGGGGGCTGGGGCAGAGAGGTATGCAGCAAAGGGTACTGGTTTGTGCTTGGCCAGCGCTGCTGGGCCAGAGGTGAGTTCCTGTGCAAAGGGCAGGTTGGTTCTCTACAGCTAGCAGGGTCCTAAATTTTCCCTGAGGGAACAAAGCTGCATAGCATGGGAAGGAGATCCAGGACGTGCAGGGCCCTCCCAACCAGGCTTGCCCCATGCCTGCTGTACACGGTGCTGAGGAGCACCGGTGTGGGGCAGAGCTGCCCCAAGCCGACAGGATCATGCCATGCCACGCTTAGATGCTGGATGACCTCCAGGCACACCTGGACAGACAGCCCCATCCGCCTGGGCACAGGCAATCATGCAGGCCCTCAACCAGAGTTGGAACAAGGGCTTAGGTCCACCTGGCAGCCTTGCCAAGGATACCAGTGACCCAGAGGACAAGCAAAAGTGGCAGTGGCGTGGCCTCTTCCCGTTGGCAATGTGGCCAGGCCTTGGAGGAGGACCGGGAGGGTGCCCAGGGGCCAAGAATGCACCCTCTGCCTTGGCCTCAGCTCAGAGCCAGATCTCATCACTGCTCACACTGGACACCCGATAAATGTAGCCCAGCCTTGGGAGACGGATGAAACCTGCGGGTCCGAGATCCCAGAAGACTCAGTCACCCTCATTCCTTGGAAGTTGGGAGACCACTCTCTGCCCCTTGGGGATTCAGAGGCCTTTGGCACAAGCAAAAGGGCCGGGGAGCCGGGCAGCAGGCCCCTTTCCCATACCTCGGCTGGTGAGGAGGCCGCCGGGCTCCGGATCCAGAAGCTCTGGCTGGCTGTTGTCCTGAGCCATCTGCTGGTCCGCTGGTTTCCCTGTGGGGTGACAAAGGGGATGGTGCCCGGGATGAGGTGTGTGCCCAGCGGGGTCTAGACCCTCCTAAGGCCCAGGGTCTCTCTTTTTCTCAGAAGCACCTCCACAGATAAAGCTGGGGCCAACAGAGGGTCCTGGACGTACCTCTGGAGTCCGGAGTGAGGTCGTTCAGCTGCAGGTGGGACGGGAGGGACATGTTCTCCCGCGGCAGGCGCACGTTGTTGAGTTTCAGGTTGTTGGAGTCACTACAGGGCAGAAAAAGGCTTGGATGGGCCCTGGCACCAGCGGGCACAGACTCCTGCTTGCGGCCCGTTCCCAAACTACCAGAAAGCCCAGGATCCCCCCTGTCCCCATGCTGCCTCTCCATTTGGCCCATCCACACAGCCCCAGGGAGAATTACCTAGAGATCAGGGATGGGCGCCGTGAGGGGCCTGAGGAGAAAGAAACCACAGCAGTGTCTCAGTGTGCCCACCTGCTCTGGGCTCTGCCCCCTGCTCTCTTCAGGCCCAGAACCCTCAGGCAAGGGGTCTCTCAGATGCCCAGACTGGCTTCCCAGTGCCTGGCCCTGCTACCTGGGATGCATGTGGTCTAAATCATGGCCATGCCCAGGAAGACCTGTCCTACCACTTGTCAGAGACGTTCTGCCCATGGCCTTGCTGCCCACCCCCTGACCTCGCCTCCCCTTCCCCAGCCACCCTCTGCCCCCACCCTGCTTTGGCCCTACCTTTGGTCTTCTTCGCTTTCCTGCAGACCAGACAGGCCACCAAGGTGCTGAACCCCACCAGGGTGCCCAAGGCAAGCCCTCCGGCCACAACGATCCCCAGCAGTGGCACTTCCACCCGGGTGGCCAGGAGCCCTGCAGGTCATTCTCTGGTTAGGTTCCACACGGGCAGGGCCCCCCAACTCTGAGATGCCACAGGTCACTACTCTGTCCTCCTTGCCCCAGGTGGCCAGGGCAGCTTTCACCAGACTCGCCCAAAAGGCACCAAGCCTTCCTGTTTCTGCACCACGATCCCACACCCATCCGAGGCTTTGCTGGGCCCGCGGCTGGCAGTGCTCACCTGGGGCCGGAAGCGAGGCGCTGGTGACACCCACGTCGTTGGTGGCCACCACGGACAGGTTCTGTGGCAGGCTGCGGAGCTGCAGTTGCACGGTGTGTTTGGTGAGCCAGGGGTAGTTCTGGGCATCCAGCACCAGGAAGTCAGAGGTGTTGACAGTCACCGGCCCATCCTCGTCGATCCAGGTCACGTTGGCAGGCGGGTTCGCACGCACCAGGGCAAAAAGGACGACCAGGAGGCCCGGGCCTTGAGCTTCCTGGTACTTAGCCCCAGTCTGGGCAATCTCCGGCTTAACTGGTGCAAAGCAGAGAGAAGTATGTTCCCACCACAGCCCCTTGCACGCCTTCCCTTTCTTCCCAAACCCAGAAGGGAGCCAGGGGTCTGGACCTCTCCTTAGGGGGCACTGGGAAACAGGATGGCTGGGTCTGCCAGAGAGGCAGCATTTCGTACAAATGAAGATTAAGAGTATAAACACTAGAACCAAAATGTCAAGATTTGAATCCTGGCTCTGCTGCTTACCAGCTGTATGACCCTAGGCAGATTGCTTAACCTCTCTGTGCTTCAGTTTTGTCGTTTGTAAAATAGGGACGATAGTAATTACCTCATAGGATTTTTGTGAGGATAAACTGAGTTAATATTTGCAGAGTGCTTAAGTGTTTTTTAAATGTCCTACCAGACCACCTGCCTGGTGGCTGCTGGGGGTCCCTGGGCAGAGAACCTCTGTCTCTGTCCACCTGAGGAGCACTCACATTGCACATTGAGGAGGACGGAGGCGTTGGCTGACCGGCCACTGTCTGGGTCTTGCAGGGAGCAGTTGAGCTCATGCTGGGCCCGCTGGGCAGTGACAGTGAAAGTGCTGGTGCCTCCAGAGAAGGCCTCCCTGCCCACGCTCAGCAGTCTTGAGGTGCTGGTCTTCTGTAGCTGTCCATCCAGGTACCAGGCCAATCGGGGGGTGCCAGGCCCCCCTGCCACCCAGCAGGTGAAGGCGTGGCGTTCATTCTCTCGAAGTGCCCGCTCTGCCCAGGTATGACCATCAATTTGTGGCGCCAACTCCCCCCAACCTGGAACACAGGGGATTCTGTGGAGAGCTGGTGGAGGCTTAGTACTGTTCTGTGGCCGGGATGAGGTCCAGTTACAGAAGGGCAGCAGGCCAAGAGACAGAGCACCTGGGTTCTCTAACCAGGGACGGCTGGACCTTGGGGAGGTGGATGAAGGGAACCCAACTCTGGTGCCTGGAATGGGTACCCAAACTGAAGGTGCAGGCAAGGAGGGGACAGAGGGGGACTTGACCGCACAAATGCATGGCCAAGGGATGAACAGGGGTGTACCTGAGCTCAGAAGGGCCGGCAGGAGCAGAAGTGTGTGCGGGAGGGTAGCTGGCCCTGGAGGCAGCGCCATGGTGGCCCCGGCCTGGGCCCCAGGCTGCCGAGAGAAGGGGGCAGGCCTCGATGTTAGCCAGGTGAGAGCAGACAAGCTTAATAACTGCTCCAGGAATTTACTCTCCAGAAACAAAAATAAACCATGCGCGGAAACACAAATGTAGAATGATCCACAGTAGTGAAGGCAAGGACGCAAATGGTCGAGCCCAAAGGTCCAAACCAGCCAGCACGTACCTGTACACCTTGCGGGCACAGAACTGAGCGCTGACTCCACGGGACAAACAGGCACACGCTCGCAGGTACACAGAAGCAACCTGCAACCGTGCAGCTCGCACCCGGCCCAGAAACACGCGCGCGCGCGCGCGTAAACACTCGAGTACACGTGCCCCTCCCCCAAAGGGACCGTCCTTCTCCCGACCCCGGCTCTCTCCTGCCCGCTTCCCTCACCCACCTACGCCCCTTCTCCCCTCCTCCGGATTTGGGCGGAAGAGAAGAGGATCCGGGATGCGGGGGTCGCGAAGCATGCCCGCCCCCGCCTCGCCCCGCCCCGCCCCGCCTTCCGGTGCGGCTCACCTGGCTCAATCCCCGAGAGCAGCCGGAGCGACTGCTCAGGTCTGATGAGCACTGCAGTCATCCTCAGGGGCTCGGGCTGCGCCAGGCAGGGCCAATCGATGCCCGACCTCGGCCCGAAGGACCCCCCCCTCCCCCAGGGCGGCGGCTCCGGGGCCACGTCCCGGGCCTCGCAGACGGCCTCGCAGACAGCCTCGCGCGCGGGGGATACTTGAGCGCCCTTCCCTGCGGGGACGGCGGAGGATGCAGACACAGGCGGTGGCTGGGAGAGCCGGCAGGTTTATTGGTTGCGGGCGTCCCCCTTCCCTCACGCCTGCCCGCCGGCGGCTCAGCGCCGGTCGCGGGGCCCGCGCAGCTGCCCCATCATGTCGGCCAGCATGCGGTTGCACAGCGCCGCATACGGGTTGAGCAGCACCAGCTGGCGCCGAGCGAACGGGCTGCCCAGCCGCGCCGCCTGCTCGAAGTCCCCGCGGGCGTCGTCGTCCCGGCCCTGCAGTCGCGCCACGAGCCCGCGCTGCACGAAGCTCTGGCGGGCGGCGCGACCCCGGCCGCCGCTCAGCGCCAGCGCGCGCTCCAGGTCCTCCAGGGCACCTGCGGGACCGACGGACGGGCGGGGGTCAGGGCCGCGGCCAGCAAGCGATCCGGCCCCGAGTGGAGGCTCTGGGGTTCGGCCGTTTACATCCCGTCTAGACTTGACCCTAGAGATCGGTATTGTTATTCCCTTTACGCAGATGAAGACTGGAAGAGTTGGCAAGACTCGGCCTGGGCTGCACAGCAGTTAGTGGCAGAGCTGGGACTGAAGTCCGGGTCTCGCCTTGTCCGTGTTATTTTCCACCATCTGATACATCAAAACACGGACGGAGGATCACTATGTTATGAATCTGGCCCTGTTGCCAGGCGCGCATACGTTATTAACCATCTACCATGTGCCAGGTGACTGACTCCGAATCCCAGAGTCCAAAAACATTCGAATTAACTGACAACCATGTCTTATACAATAAAGTCCTTTTTTTTTGCCGCACCGCGGGGCATGCGGAATCTTAATTCGCCGACCAGGGATTGAACCTGTGACCCTGCAGTGAAAGCGCAGATTCTTAACCACTGGATCCCCAAGGAAGTCCCTCTCTAACTTTTGAAGACATTCCTCTCCTCTTTTCCATTGATGCCTTAAAACCGCCTCTCTCACCTGTGTTCTCTACTGACTGCCTCTTCTCATTCTTTATTTCCATGGTCTTCATTATTTTGTATCTAATTTTCTTTGAAAGAGGTCTTGGAGCCAGAGCTGGCCTGCAGCATTTTTGTTTTTATCATCCTCATAAATACTTGGCTTATTAGGCATCAGAGCTGTGAACTCAACCTCAGGCAGCCAGCTGGTATCCACTGTAGGGTACCGAGCTGCATTTCTTCTGGGCTCTGCTTCAATTCACTCAAGTTCTCTAGTCTATAGCGCCTGTCAGGGCAGGGCGCTGGGGGAGCGCCAGCAGCATCCTCAGCAAGGCTGATCTTCCCTGCTCTCCTCTCTGTGTGTTCTGGTCCCCGGAACCCAGCAGAGGCTCTGCTCCCCATCCTGACTGGTCGGTTGAGAAGCTTTCTAATCACAGCATTCCTTGGTTTCCCTCAGAGGAGCTGGTCAGGAGGAATTGAAGGCCTTCTCCAGGCAGAATCCCCTCTGATGCTGTCTGGGGTTTTGGTCTGCAGGCTGTCCCAGCAGCCTTTATGGCCCTGCTCTGCCAAAGCCAAGTGGCAGACAAGCCTGGGAAAGGCCCTCAGAGTCCCCCAATATTCCCAGAATGGAGTGCAAACTCCTCAGCCTGGCATTGCTGGCCCCAGGAACACCTCTACCACCACGGGTCTCGATAGTCTAGTAGTTCCCAACTAGGCTTCTGTGGTTTACCCTTTAGTTGAAACCCATTAGTGATTCCCGGTGTTTTCGAGACAAAGTCCGATCTCGGCCTAACGTTCGCAGTTGTTCACTCTCTGGCCCCTGTTTACCTCTCCAGGCTCTGGAGAGGCTCCATTCTTCCGGCACTCCCTTTTCCAGCCAGATTCCCTGTACCTGTCCACGACTTCAGGACCTCTACAGGCCGTGCCTTCTCCCACTCCCTGCCCTCCGTCCAGCTAACGCCTACTCATCCTTCAAAACTCACCCCTCAGGAACAGATCCCATGCTGAGCCCTGTCAGCTTGTTATGCTGCTATTATATTTATGTGTCTGTTCTACCCTCTAGGCTGTGAGCTTCTTGAGAAGCATTATCATGTGGGGATTAAGAGCACAGGCTCTGGAGCCCTGCCACCTGGACCAGATCCCAGCTCTGCCGCTTCTCAGCTGTGTGAGTAGGAAGCTACTTAACCTCCATGCTTCAGTTTCCTCATCTGTAAAATGGAGATAACAATAGCACGTACCTTTTAGGGTTGTTGTGAGGATGATACGAATGACCACAACTCACATGTGAAGTGCTGAGTGCCTGGCACACGGTAATTGCTATAAGCACTATAATCCTCCGCACCTAGCCCACTGCTAGAATGGTAGGCTCTCATTAAATTTTTATCAATAAGTAAATGGAATGCAGTCCCCCTGACTCTCACAATATCCCCAAGAAATTAGCCGAGCCCACGGTATGTCTCTTATGGGTAGAGACATACGTTCCAGAGGGGCGTAGTGACTTTCCACGCCCCATGCCCAAGCCCCACAGACACACCGTCTCTGGTCTGTGCCCTTCCCGGCCCCTCTGCACAGGCTCCAGGAACTCTCCCCTCACCTGCCACGTCTCCCTGGAGTCGCCGGGCCTGGGCTCGGTTGCTGTAAGCCGAGGCCCTCTCAGGCAGCAGGTTGATGGCTCGGCCAAACTTCTCCAGGGCTGTGCTGAGGTCGCCAGCCTCTGCTGCCATCACCCCTTGCAGCTCCAGGGCCTTGGCCTGCTCCAGCTGTGCTCGAGGGAAAACTCCATCTGTGCCAGGGAGGGAGCCAGGAGGGGACAGGTGTGCAGTTGGGAGCAGGAAGCAAAAGCCACCTGGGGCTTTGGAAACCTGGGACACGAGCCAGGGCTGACTGGGCAGGGGTGTAGGTCACAGCAGGAGTCAGATGCAGTGTTTGGGGCAGGGGGAACTGAGGTCAGCAAGGCAGAGAGCTAGCACTGCTTAAAGTTCCAAAGGGACCTGGGAAAGGGGCCTTGGTCGGCTCCCCACTGCCAAGAGAATGAAACCCAAACTCCTTAGCCTGTAGCTAAATGATTTGCTCAAGGTCACACCGCCCATAAGCTGCACCGCTTGGATTTGAACCCAGGTCTTTCTGGCTCTTCAGCCTCTGTTTTGTTCTACTCCACTGCTTCCAACAGGAAGGCCTCCATGACATACCCGGGTCATGAAAACCATTTCCAGTGTTTCTCTCAGCTTTTCAGCCTGAAGTTTCATTAAGGCTTAGGTTTCACTCCTTTAGAAACAAAGGGCATCAAAAACCCCTGACGCGGAAAGCAGGCCCCCTTAGGGGCTGGTGGAAAAGCCAGTGAGCGCACTCGCTCTGGAAGAATTAGCTCAGGGCTTGGCTTGTAAGGTGTGTGACACTGAATACTTGCTGAGGTTGGAGACGTTTAGCTGAGCCACCCCCTGCCCTGTTTCTTTCTTCCCTGCTGTGGAGGGTGACATACTCTGTAGTGACAAAGACGTGAGCGTTTCACGTGGCCCCTCTCCCCATCAGCACAGTTAAGCTTGGACCATGGGGTGAACTGAGCGGGGAGGTAAGTTCAGAGGGGGGTGGTGGAGGAGAAACCTGGCTTTCTCCTCTGGGCACAGTGACCCTTGCCAAGCCCCCGTCAGTGCACTGAGGATCAGCAATCGTCATCCAAGGGTCGTGGAACAAGGGCCCTCGTAAGACCACCTACCTCTGCCACCCCAGCGAGGCAGCAGACCAGCCAATGTGGAGAGCTATACTCCGAGGTTGAATACTGACCTTCATCTCCTTCTTCCTTCTCTGCTTCCTCTCCCAGGTCCAACCCAACAATGTCTCCAAACGGAGTGTCGGGGTTGAAGATGGCCTGCAACACTGCCTGATCATTTGGAGTCCCCATGGTACTCAACTCCAAAATCCAAAAAGGTGACTCCCCGTGAGAGGGAGGAAAAAGGGGTGAGGGCCGAGCCTCCAGCCAGCTGATCCAGAGGGAGGAGGTCCGTTTGAGGACCAGCCCACATGAGGAGTGTTGACCATTCCTTGGCTGCAGTGTAAACTCAGCCCCCTTTAACCTGGGGATAGTGACCCTGGCTTGACAGAATATATTTACAAACATTTCTCCACTGCCTCCCTACCCCCACGCCAGTCCTAGGGAGAAACAAGAGTAAATAAATTGCATTTCAGCTTTAAGGTGGCGTGGAGCAAAGAGAGGGTACTGCCCAGGCTCTCCCTGAAATGCTTTCATTTTATTATATTCATAGATTGGGAGGAACTCGTTAGAAGCCAACGCTTGACCACCCGTGGATGAAGAAGGGGGATATGTACAAAGTAAAGGAACTATTCCTTTGTCCTCTTGACCCCTTCCTCATATCCAGAGTTCATTAGGTCCTGAACATACATCACTGATGAATAAGGGGAGAAAATATGGTTAAGAGAGACAGTGTAGAGTGGGGCCTGAGTGTAGAGTGGGAAATGATTTCACGATTCCCCCTTAAAAGAAAGGACTGTGGAAGGGACTTTGTAATCAGGTCACGGGCCACGCCCCTCCCATTAGTCCACCTCAGCCAAAGCCAAAAGAAAGTTCAACCATGTGCAGCAATAAACTTGACATGTTTATTAATTAAACTATCACTTAAATAAAAAAAAGTGCATAGAAAATAAACATGTTTAAAAACTCCTTTTTTTTTTTTACAACTATGTACACTTTTTACTTTTACATTCAGTCTTTCGTAGACAGCTTTCAGCATTATTATTTTTTGAACTATTAAAGTATTTTCCTTCATCCCTGTCACAGGGAGTTAACACTGATGGACTTTAGACACATTTTTTTTCCTTTATTTTTCTCTTTTTCTCTAACCAGAAGCTTGGAAGAACACAAGGGAAAAAAAACCGAAAGATCTGTTATACATGATAAAGTTGTCAAGAAATGTCTTATTTCTAGAAAAGAAGCTTGTCATCTGTTGAGCTTTTGAAACAATTATTCAACTACCTGTATTTACTAAAGAGACTGTTAAAAGTTCAATAAAAGAAACACCACAAGTCTATTTTCTTGGTTGAAAGACAGAACTAGAGTACCTCAGAACAAGATACCAGGAAAGCACAGAACACAATTTTCCCCTAAATGCAGGTGGTAACCCCAACATTCATAACCAAAAATAGAGAAACAAGGAGTACAGGTACTGACTGGCAACATTCACAGGCAGAAAAAATCCAGGTGACACCATTTCTGCATTTCTCTCTGATCCCAGAAATGGACTGTTCCGCCATCCCCTTAGGATGGGTCCCCCTCCATTGGGGGGGGATCAGAGGAGCGCCAGACTGACATTTTCCTGCCACTACTAGCAACTGTAACACAATCCTTATCTATAGTGTTAAGAGAATTAAAAGCCATGGACTGAACTAGGCTTTGTTACATGGTGCATTACTATATTAGTTCCTATATATATCATATTTATATTTATTTGAAAACCAAAACAAAAAAGTTGCAAGTTTTCAGAGTGTGAGACTTGACTGGTATTCATGATTCGGCACAAAACCATCTGCTAGATAACCTTGTATTGCTTTAAAATGAAGGAAATGAAACATAAAATTACACCCAGCCCTTTGCAATGACCCGCTTTTCCTTTAAAAAAAAAAACCCAAAAAAACCACAACTTGATTTCTATTTTAAAAAATCCCAAATCAAACTTAACATCTGACAAGGTTTTGACCTTTAGTATTTTCAGATATTTGATTGAACGACAGTCCTTTAGAAAGATACATTCATTAAAAGGTTTGTTTTTTTGTTTTTTTGTTGTTTTTTTTTTTTTTTTTTTTTTTTTTTTTTTTTTTAAATCAAGGGAGCTGCATGGTGCTCACGGCATTGGCCGGGGGTTTTGACAGAGGCAAGCGGGGTGGTGGAGTGGATCCCGGCAAAGGAGTCTGGTTGAAAACGTATATGTAGCTGCCAGGGCTTCCCCCTTGATTCTTGTCATTGGTCTAAAAACAGGAGGGGCCGGGCTGGAGGTGGCGGACGGTAATGGAGGGAGCCAAGGGACCAAGTTCCGGCCAAAGGGTCAGCGCCATGCAGCTATTCTGGTTACACAGTTGTCACTGGCCACCAGGAAATGCAGCCACGACAGGTTCTAGCAGCGAAGCTGTGAGCTGGCTCTGTCACTGAGAACTGACCAGGTTTGCAGCTGTTACTCCCTTCGGGATGCCCCTTGGGGGATTCTTGGGAATGACCCACCACAGTTCCTCAGTCTGCACTTTTGTGCGGAGATTCCCTTGGTCACTTTCAAAAGAAACTCGGAGGTGTTTTGGAGATAGCTATGCCATTTTTTTTTTTTTTTTTTTTTTTTTGCCTTCTTTCCCTCTTGTAGGGAAACCTTAGCTTATTCCCCAAGTTGCTGGCAGGTACGCTGAATTTTGGCAATGGACTCAAGGCTGAGCTCTAAGAGGAATTCCTCATTTCCGCGGTTGACAGGGAGTGGAAAGGCAAGGCAAACCATCTGCAGCTGGCAGGAGAAGGAGAGCTGGGGGTTCCTCCCCTGGCCTCAGGGTTTGGGACTGGTAGAAAGAGCTGAGGAGGGGCTCACAGTACAGCACGGCCTAGCAGGGCAGTAACTAGGTCTATTTAGCTGAGTTTCCCCCACCCCCGACTGGCCTTTGGGTCTTTCTCAAGGTGAATTCATGACCCATCAGTGCATTAATCATTTCAGTAACAAATGCAGCTTAAGGTATTTTTCTTTAAAAAAAATAGGAATAAAAGGATTTACAAAAAAACCTCACACAGTGCAATAATAAAGGAAACCAGACACTAGTGGAACCCCTTGGGCCACTGCATCTTGTCACGGGCAAAAGGAGGAAGGGAGGCGAGGTCTGGGTAGAGCGCTTTCCCCAGCCCCCTGCTGACACTTCTCCACGATGACAGGGAGTCTCTGCCTTCCTGGCCACAGTGCTGGGCTCCTTGCATGACAGTGAAAACAGTGACAATGTTCCAGCAGAGCCACCAAAGTTCTTAATTAAGGTCACGGAAGAACAGGGAGCCCAGGATGGAAGGCACAGCAGAGCCACGAGTCCCGGGGCAGAGAGCGCTGGGCTGAGTCGTATTGCTTCGCTAGACTTCCTTCCGTAGAAATGGGCTTCTCGAGGCGAGAAAAGGTGCCTCGCCCTCCACTGGACTACGCTGCTCTGAAACCTTGTAGCTGACAGAGGCAGAGGAGAATCTGCTTTATCGTGAGTGGTCAGACTGTGCTTCAGTTTCAACGGGCTGCCCCAAAAGAGGGCACAGGGGGATCCGGGGGGGTCTTTGCAGGCATGAGGACTTGGTGGGCAGAGGGAGAGGGAACGAGGTGACCTATGAGGCAGATGGTGATGGAAAATGTCAGGTTGCCATTCAGCTTGGTTGCTTACTCTGAAGGAGGAAAGACGAGGGAAGTGTAGGTTCCCACCTCTCAGCACTGAGCTGTGCCAGAAAGGAGAGAGACAGGGCAGGAAAGAAGAGAAGAAACTGCTGTGTCGAGATCCTACCGCAGCCTTTTCAGGAGCTTCGATTTGGGAAGGAGGGGAGTGGCCCGATGGAGTTGGGGGGACCTTCCTTTGCCATTTATTGTCAAAGAGCAAACCCAGGAAACGTTTATGTCAACAGGGCACAAACAAGCTACACATTAAACAACAAAAAGTACACCTTCCAGGGGGAAGTTGGGCAGGAAAAACCAGACTTTGTGTGTTCAGCTGAATATTTTCTCTAACTTCATCCTATGAAAATAAAAAATTATTAAAAACCGATCTTCTTTTAAATTAGGATAATACCGCGGTTTAAAAAATAGCCTTGTCATAAGTGCTTCTCCCTATGAAGTGCTTCTCATAGAAAAATATACAAAATATATTTACATTTATAAAACCTTAAATAGTAAACTGTAAACAGAACAGAGTAAAATCCAATGACTTAATTTAACAGGTTCAGGACACTGTCTTGGGGAAAGGAAGAGAAGAAACATTTGATGCTGTTTTGACCACATCCTAGGGAGTAATCAGGGCAGTAGTGTCATTTAATTTACTTTATCCATAGATTTTGTGCAGGTGGCAGAGTTCCCTCGATACAAGGTGGTCTAGTCCCCAAGTTTTGGGCCTTGAAATCTGATTAGTGTTCTGCCTTCAACTGGACACTGACCATTGAAAAATTAAGTCTTCCTATGTCTTAACAGGGGGAAAATAAAGTTATCACGTCCTAGGAATGGGGCCCAGGGGTTACCCTGGTTGTGATACTCTGGTTGTTGCATGATTCAACTCCTATTTAAATAATCTTCCTCTTCTAAAAAATCATGCTACATATATTTCTCTAAAACTCTCAGTGGAGTTTTATGAAAACGTCTCCAAATTCTGTCTGGTTATGGCCAATGGCTCCTGTCCACTTCCCCACTGGGAGTGCTTACAGGCTCAGGGAACGTTTTGTAGGCACATCCTATGCCCAACAGGGAGTGTCCTCGAGCAGGGAGTCACTCTCCCCTACCACCCAGAGAGCACGGGAAAGCAGTGGGATGCAGAACGGGGGACGAGAAAAGTGGAGTGAAGAGAAGGAATGAGAGGGAAGCCGCTCCTATTGTCTAGGAAGGTGACTGTCTGAGATAAGGCTCATGGGGGTAACACTCCCACTTACAGCCCACAGGCTCAACGTCTGGTAATGAACTGGCACAACCCCAAGACAGCCTTTGACACCAAAGGTGCTAAGAAATCCTGTCTCCCAACCAGAAGGGAACTCTCAAGTGGGAGCATCGTAGGGAAAACCACCAGACCGTCTTTGTTCAACACACGGCTGCAGGCTGGGCCCGGCTGGCAACCAACCCCGCCCGCACTGGGGCTGTGCCTGACCCCTTGCTTACAGTGCTCTGGAAAGGCCAAGGCAAGGATGGCAACTTCTCTCTGAGGAGGTGCTCAGGCCCGATCTCCCAACATAACTAACCCTCTATAGGCTCCTTCCAGGCAAGTCTGCTAGGGACCCGTTTCCCGCTTTCTAACGGCACACAATCAGAGGGGCCCCAGCAGAAAGCCGATCGCGGATCTTTTCTTCGAGACCTCATCTCTCTCCAGGACTATGATCACATGTATAATGTGAATATGGGACCTAAGGGAGCCCAGCCATCACGGAGGCCCCTCAACTGTGCCCACTCAATCCTGGAACTCCTGGCTGCTGGCAAAGGCCTTCGGCACTGTTTTGGAGGCCCTGGGTCCTAGTGCTCCAACAGTGGGGAGAAGAGCAGCTTTAGTTTAGGAACTTCCGGCATTTCTTGGCACCACAGTTGCAGGGTAGCTTGTTGCTGGCATCCTCAATGGGGAACTTATAGTCGTAAGTGAGTTCCTCCCCTCGGTAGATTTTGCGCATGGCAAAGATGACAATGTGCTTCTGCCCGTCGATATTAATAACCCGAGAGTAGCAGTTAGGCTCACATGAGTGGTTGATGAAGCGGGCAGCGTTTCCATGCATGGTGGCATCTACCACCTCGGAGTCATCGATCCGGAACATGTAGCAGCCAATGCCCTACGGGAAGGAGAGCGGAGAAGAACCTGTTATTTATTACAGCGCAGGCTTGACAACATTTCCCAACCTTTTTCTGATGTGACCTTAGCCACTGATGAACAGGTTCTTCTGGTAAAATTTCTGGATTTCTCCCATCTTTCAGGATGCTTCCATGACAAATTCCTAGATTACAGGCACTAGACTAGAGGTTTCTTAATGTCTCCACAGGCAAGAGAACTGTGTGCTCGTGATCCTGGGATCCATTCAGACAAACCTTCAAAGAGTATCTTTGTGTGCTAATCCCAAGAGTGGACTGGGCCCACTACAAATTCAGAGATGTTAAAATGTAAAAAAAAAAAAAAAAAAAAGTCTAATTAGAATATACTAATTCTTCTGCAATCTAGGGATCATCTTTATAGTTGATGGCCCCTTTCTATAACAAAAGAACTGGGGAATGAAAGTGTGGAACTCACCTTGCTGTCATAGTACTTCTCTCGCTTGTCAGTCTGTATGGAACGGATGACATTGCCAGCGTACTCAATCACCATCTCACCTGCATCGATGTTTCTCTTACAAAAAAGACCCCGGCCATGGATGGGAGACCTAGGACATAAAGATGGAAAAGACATCAGCTGCAGATTTTGCAAGTAAGGTTAAATGTGTGAATACATGAATAAATGAATAAAATCTCCTGGTCTATTAGTTCCCCAGGAGAGACAGAGACTTGGAAAGAACCTGGACCCACCTGATTTGAGTATATTAATCACTCTAACAAACAGCCAAGGATTAAAGATTTCTCCGTTCCAAAGCCCACCAGAAGCAGCAATACTTTAAAGCTTACTGTGTTAAATTCCTCGTTCAACACAAGGAGCTGCAGGGTCCCAGGACATCAGGTTAAATTAGAAATATCGATAAAAACCTCACTTACTGAATGAGGGAGGTCACTCCAGCATTTGATCCACTTTGATTTTGGAAAACTTCATTAGTTTTCTATAATTCTTTCTACAATTTTAGCCATACCTGTAGACACCAACTGCCTCCTTAGAAGTCTTTTTTAAGTGCCGGAAACGCATGGGCATTGGCAGATCCATACTAGTTGCCCTCCTAAAGAGAGACGGTTCGTTATTAATGAATTCTCTTCAGGAAATCATCAGTTTTGAGTCTTGGATCAAAGGTTCCTAGAACGTATGACTACACTATTCTGTGTGTTCAATCCCAAGCATAACAAATGCCTTATAAAATTAGGCCTAAAATATAGTATGTTATATATGAAGTCTGTGGTGGTACATGCAAAGCTGACAGAGTACACTACAGTTAAAGAAAATAAAATATACATCTTACAGTTATTTGAATTTCTCCTCTAAAACACATTCCTCTCTCTTTGCCAGCCACCTACTGTTACTTCAACACAAACTCTATTTCAGTCTTCTTAAATGTTATCTGGGAAATTGTGATCTAAGCAAAACTGCAACAGAGGGAAGCAAAGAGTATTTCTTTTTTTATTTTATTTTTAAATTTTTTATTGAAGTATAGTTGATTTACAATGTTGTGTTAGTTTCTGGTGTATAGCAAAGTGATTCAGTTATACGTATATTCTTTGCGGAGCACAGGCTCCGGACGCACAGGCCCAGTGGCCATGGCTCACGGGCCCAGCCGCTCCGCGGCATGTGGGATCCTCCCGGACCGGGGCACGAACCCGTGTCCCCTGCATCGGCAGGCGGACTCTCAACCACTGCGCCACCAGGGATAGCCCTATACGTATATTGTTTTTCACATTCTTTTCCTTCATGGTTTATTACAGGATATTGAATATGGTTCCCTGTGCTATACAGTAGCACCTTGTTGTTTACCCATTTTATATACAGTAGTTTGTACCTGCTAATCCCAAACTCCTAATTTATCCCTATCACCTTTCCCCTTTGGTAACCGAAGTTTGTTTTCTGTGTCTGTGAGTTTGTTTTGTAAACAAGTTCATTTGTATCATATTTTTGATTGCACATATAAGTGATATGATATGGTATTTGTCTTTCTCTGACTCACTTCACTTAGTAGGATAATCTCTAGGTCCTTCCATGTTGCCGCAAATGGCATTTCACTCGTAGAGAGCGTTTCTTAGGACCGCTCTCCACTCCAGACTTACCGAGCTGACTTCAGCTGCACCTCCTCCTCTTCCTCATCATTGGGGTTGTATTCAGGAGGCTGCCGGTGCTTAGAAGCCAGGAAGTTAAACATGTCAAATGCTGACTTCCTGGAGCCAAAAGATGAAAATATACTTAGAGAAATACTTTAACAGAACCAGTGAAGGACAGTGTTAACACTGGAAATCTCAAAGGTTAAGTGGGAAAATAATTATATCGTTAGATCATAAAATCAAGACCTCAAACTGCTTATGGAAAGGAAGAGAACTTGCCTCAGGTGGACTTCGGCCCTGGCCGAGCCATGAGGGTTCAGTGGGGGCTCATTGGCCTCCTCTGGTTTGTGGAAACGGAATTTGTAATTCCTACAGTGCTTGGCACCAGAGAGTTGCTCAATCAGGAACACAACTGCATCGTGGAGAATCCCCAGCATCCTCAAACCGTTCGCACCTGCAGGATCAAAGGCACCAGGGTAGTGAGGAGCCCAGCCAACAGGAAGCCACATACAACCACAGAAATGCCTAAGCTAGGGAATCACTCTGCCAGAGGCCGCTCAAGGGTGAATTATACTAAAGACAAGCTAGAAATTAACATTAGATAGCCATTAAAATGATGCGGATACAGATCCATCAATATGGAAAACACTCATGATAGATTAAGTGCAAAAAGCATGCCACCAATCTATGGACTATTTTCTATGTTCTCTATGTACACAGAAATGCTGTATGTGTTATTTCATTTCATGGCATAATGACCACACCAGGCAGGAAGCGCCAGCTTCATCTCAAGGTAAGTAAACCTAGGCTCACACCCAAGGTCACATAGCTACTGTGACAGGATTTGAACCTTGGTCTGTATAACTCTAACTATGATCCCATTTTTGTTTACAGGTAATGGAGTAATAAGCTCACATGCACACAGGCACCTCACTAAAATTTATAAGGAATGTTAGTGAACCCCTAACACAGAACTCTCTTCCGTGCTGTTACAGTGAGCTTATGGAGAGATACACTCAATAGCCACTTTGTTTTACTCACTTAGTCTTATTCCATTAATGAGCATTTCTTATTTCTTTTTATTTAAAAAAAGACATTTATGTAAGTCTGCTGGCACAGATGGTGAAAGGCTTTCTAAAATGATTGGCTTCAGGACTTCCCTGGTGGTGCAGTGGTTAAGACTCTGTGTTCCCAATGCAGGGGACCCAGGTTCAATCCCTGGTCAGGAAACTAGATTCAACATGCATGCCACAACTGAAAGTTTGCATGCCACAACTAAGGAGCCCGCCTGCCGCAACTAAGGAGCCCACGTGCTGTGACTAAGACCCGGCGCAACCAAATAAATAAATAAATATTAAAAAAAATAATAATAAAAAAATAAAATGATTGGCTTCTTTCCTTAAAGGATGGGACATAGTAGTAATTGCCATACCTCTTTTTAACACTAACAAATAGCAAGTTAAATAAATAGTGTATCACTTACAATTATTGTTTTTGGTATTAATAGATACCAAAATAATCATGGCATCTATTGTGGACAAGATACTATTTCATAGGCATAACTGTGTTAGGATCACACATGCAGTTCCAACAGACACACAGTTTGTGTTATAAAGCATATGTATAGAGATGTAACCCCAGTGTAATCTGGAGCCATATGCTATGGCTGGAAGGATATCCGTGTTTAAATGTTAACAATTACTTCTAGGAGGTGGGACCCCGTCCACCAATTTGTTATTGTGGTGATTAGCTTCTCCAAATTTTAGAATTCTACACCTTGTATAATTTTTTAAAAGAGGGGAAAGTTACTATCAGGTGCCTAATTTCCACTTCACTTACAAGAATCTCTAAGGGATATAATTTGGTTTTAGTGGCAAGTAGAAAGTTAAGTCTCCAGATAAGCAACATTCTTATGATCACAATCGTTGTTCCGATTAGAACTCAACCTATAAAAGTATAAAACACAAGTCGACAATATAAGAGCTTGAAGTCATATAAGACAACGGCAAACATTTTTTTTTTTCCTATACAACACTGATTTTCCCTAAGAATTCCTTCCTAGGAGTTTCAGATTGCTGTGGATTCCTAGGTAGAAAAAGCCATTAAAAAACATACTTAAGTGTATTTTCACAAAATTCATTTTAATGTTCAGGCTGAGTGTTCAACCTTCACTGGAGGGCTTACAATGAGATTGGACACTGTGTCAATAATGGGAAAAGAAAGATGAGTTACACATGGCCCCTGTTCTCAAGGAGCCCTTGGCAGAGTGAGGCAGATATGAACACAAACCTTGCAATGTGAAAGCAACCAGATAAAGGTGTAGTATAAAGTACTATAACAGGGAACAATCTATTCTCGTGTGGGCCATTCACTTGTTCATCCAACAAATATTTACTGAGCACCTACTACATCTCCCGCATTCTTTCCATCTCTCCACTGTCCCAGACAGAATCTTGGGAAAACAAAGGTGAACAAGACAGGAAGGTACCCAAGACAGAAAGGTCTCAGATTTCTTTTTTTAAATAAATTTATGTATTTATTTTTGGCTGAGTTGGGTCTTTGTTGCTGTGCGCGGGCTTTCTCTAGTTGCAGTGAGCGGGGGCTACTCTTCGTTGCGGTGCATGGGTTTCTCATTGCGGTGGCTTCTCTTGTTGCGGAGCATGGCCTCCAGGCACGTGGGCTTCAGTACCTGTGGCTCGTGGGCTCTAGTGCACAGGCTAAGTAGTTGTGGCACGTGGGCTCAGTAGTTGTGGCTCGCGGGCTCTAGAGCGCAGGCTCAGCAGTTGTGGTGCATGGGTTTAGCTGTTCTGCGGCATGTGGGATCTTCCCGGACCAGGGCTCAAACCCATGTCCCCTGCATTGGCAGGCGGATTCTTAACCACTGCGCCACCAGGGAAGCCCAGGTCTCAGCTTTAATGTCACAGAACCCTTGGACCCTTACCTAATACCATAAAAATTAACTCAAAAAGAGTCAAGGACCTAAACGTAAGACCTAATACTATAAAACTCTTGGAAGAAAACATAGGACAAAATCTTCATGACACTGAATTTAGCAATGATTTCTCGGATATGACATCAAAGGCACAGGTAACAAAACAAAAAACAAATTGGACTTCATGATGATTAAAAAATTTTGTGCATCGATACTATTTTAAAAAGCTAGTATTCAGTGATTTCTCTGAGTTCTATCTCAAATCCCTTCAGTCAGGATAATGATCTTAATTTGGCATATTAGGGTACTTAAATAAATCATGTCAGGTTCATTACTTTATTCTTTAATTTTTGGCTGCACCGCACAGCTTGTGGGATCTTAGTTCCCCGATGAGGGACTGAACCTGGGCCCTCGGCAGTAAGAACAGAGTCCTAACCACTGGACCGCCAGGGAATTCCCAGGTTCATTATTTTAATTAATCCTCACAACAAATTTTGAAGGTTGCATTAATATTCCCACTTAAGGAGATTACGCCTTGAAGAAGTAACTTAGCTTGCATCTGAAATAATACTGATAGCAAAAGGGCAGAAATGGGACTTGAACTCAGTTTCTGTCTCCAGAGTTCATGGTTTCTAACCACCATTCCATGTGGCAGCAAAAGACATGGATAAATGAAAGCAATCTTTGTGCCGTTGGCAAAAAGGGCTGAGCTACTCAATTTGAGACTGAGAACACTGAGCTTGGGATGCTGGTTTCCTCCAGGAGCAGAATCTTACACATATTATCAGTAATCATTTCAGAGTGACTCCTGGGAGAGGCCATGTACAAATTTAATTATAGTTCACCCAATGACTGCCACCGTTGGACAGAGCAGGACCTATGAACCATATTTTCCTGCCCCCAAAATATCTCCCTCACCAATCTAAAAAAAACAAAAAGCAAAAAAGACACTATCTAGAGTAAAAATGGAGGCAGCCCACAGAATAGCAGCAAATATTTGCAAATCATGTATCTGATAAGGGATTAATATCCAGAATACATAGAAGTTGTAAAACTCAACAACAAAAAAACAATCTACCTGATGAAAATATAAACAAAGGACTTTGAATAAACATTTCTCTAAAGAAGATATATAAATGGCCAATAAGCACATGACAAGATGCTCAACATCTCAAGTCATTAGGGATATGTACAGAAAACAATAAGTACTGGTGAGGATACGGAGAAATCGGAATTCTTGTGTACCATTCGTAGGAACGTAAAATGGTACAGCCACTGTAGAAAACAGTATGGTGGTTTCTCAAAAAAAATTAAAAATAGCATCACCATATGATCCAGCAATTCCACTTCTGGGTATATACCCAAAAGAATTGAAAGCAAAGTCTTAAAAGAGATCTCTGTACACCCATGTTCACAGGAGAATTATTCAAAAAAACAACAAAGGGCTTCCCGGGTGGCGCAGTGGTTGAGAGTCCGCCTGCCGATGCAGGGGACGCGGGTTCGTGCCCTGGTCCGGGAAGATCCCACATGCCGTGGAGCGGCTGGGCTTGTGAGTCATGGCCACTGGGCCTGCGCGTCTGGAGCCTGTGCTCCGCGATGGGAGAGGCCACAGTGGTGAGAGGCCCGCGTACCGCAAAAAAAAAAAAAAAAAAAAAAAAATTGGAAGCAAGCCAAGTGCCCACAGATGGATCAACTGATAAAGTAAACGTGGTACATACATACAATGGAATATTATTCAGCCTGAAAAAGGAAGCAAGTTCTGCAACATGCTACAGCAAGGATGCACCTTGAGGACATTATGCTGAGTGTACTAAGCCAGTCACAAGATGACAAACGCTGTATGATTCCACTTATATGAGGTACTTAAAATAGTTACAAATCACAAAGACAGAAAGAATAATGGTGGTTACCAGAAGCTGGGGGAAGAGGAGAATGGGGAGTCATTGTTTAATGGATACAGAGTTTCAGTTTTACAAGATGAAAAATTATGGGGATGGATGGTGGTGATGGCTGCACAACAAGGTGGATGTATTTAACACCACTGAACTGTATACTTAAAAATAATTAAGATGAGATATGGGGATGTATGTATATGTACAGCTGATTCACTTTGTTATACAGCAGAAACTAACACACCATTGTAAAGCAATTATACTCCAATAAAGATGTTAAAAAAAAATAAAAGAATAATTAAGACAGTAACTTTTATGTTATGTGTATTTCACCACAATAAAAGATATTCATATGTAAAAGAAAAAAACGAATGAAGTACTGAGACAACGTTACAGTAGAGAGAAATCTTGAAAGCATCATGTTAAATGAAACAAGCCAGTCACAAAAGGCCACGTATTATATGATTCATTTCTGTAGGAAATGTGCAGAACAGGTACATCCAGAGAGACAGAGAATAGATTAGTGGCTGCCAGGGGCTAGGGCTGAGGAATGACTGCTAGTGGGTATGGGGCTTCTTTTAGGGATGATGAAAATGTTCTGCAATTACACAGTAGTGATGGTTTACACAACTCTGTGAGTACACTAACAGCCATCGATTTGTATGCTTTAAATGGGTAAACTGTGTAGTATAAGGTTTATATCTCAGTAAAGCTGTGAAAAATGATTTTTTTTTTTAAAAAAAGGTTGATTTTTTGTTGTTGTTGTTGAAATCAACCCTGTAGCTTAGACCCACAAGTTACCAGAGGATACTGAGACAGGAGTAAAATGACCGCTGCAGCATTACCTGCAAATGAAAGCTGCTTTAGGCGGGCGTTTGACCGAGCCTCCTGGACTTTGTCGGTCAATGACTTCCAGGCATCTGTGAGGAAATAAGATAATTCAGTCAAACATCTCTTAATACCAATGATGTGAAAAGATCCCCTGCTAGAACAGCTTTTTGTTGTTTTCTTAGTTTAAATCAGTTCAGTGAATAAGAAAGAAGCTGGGAAGGTGCCCCACCCAACAGTGCTCCTTTCTGTTACAAAGGATACAGAGGAGGTTCCCACCTTCTGAAAATGACCCCTGCATCCTCAAAGCACTCACTTCCCCTGAGGGTAGTCCAGGTCCCAAACCTGAATGTGTGGTATTAACTCTACTCCCTCTACTGCTAACCAAAACAATACCAGCACTAACGGTTAACCAGGACTGTGGGAAGGAGATCACAACCTCTCAGTTCCTTACAATTAAGGGGTGTAACTAGAAAACCTTTACAATCCCTTCCAGCTCTAACCTAAGAGTCTACGATCTCTTCCTATCTGTTGGATTTTTCCCACACTCCACACTCAATACATCTTATGCAGAATGTGTACACTCAAACTAGTTATTTTTTTGTTCTCCTCACATATGTTTTTTTTTTTTTCAGTCACCCAGGCCGGAATCTTCAGAGGCATCTTTGAGTCCTCTCTCTCTACCCTCTATATCCAAGCAGTCATGAATGTGTCTGTTCTTCTCTCCTTTCCTTTCTTCTTCTACTGGAAGTGGGCTTTATTACCTGACATCTCTATTGCAATAATACTCTCACTAGTGGCCTCTTGCCTCCTAGTGTCTCCAATTCAATCTATCTCATATGCAGCTGCTCACATAAATGGTACTACTGCAGCCCTAGCTGAGCAGAGCCTGTGCTGTTGGGCTGACCTAATTTAATCCACTCACCTTCGATACTTTCCGCACAGATCTGAAAGCCATCGTCACTTGAAATTTCAAAAACAAGTCCTTTTTTGGGCTTTTTCTCAGCAATGCTTTCCTTCCGCTTCTGTTCTTGCTGGAGCCAAAGCATCAGTGGAGAGCTGAAATTACTTTCTTCTTCTTCCGCTGTCTTAGGTTCTGTGAGGGAGAAAACAGACAGGGGCCACAGTGGATGCCACAGCAAACACTTACTGAGGACTTTATGCGCGTTTTGTCTCCAGGCCTAACAGCATCACACAGCTGGTTTTATTTACTCCCGTTTACAGGTAACAAACCTGAGGTGCAAAGAGGTGGAGCAGCTTGCCTGAGGTTAGAGCTAAGAAGTGACCAAAACTAGAATTTTTTTTTTTTTTTAATGTGAAGTTATGCTGTCTCTCTGGTAGTTTCTGGTAATGATAATCTGACAGTTTTTCAATAAGTAATTGTCCTCAACAGAGTCAAAGCTAAAAAATAACGATGGTTAACATGTATGAAACACTACCTATGAGGCACTCTTCTAGGAACTTCCTGTATTAACTCAGATAAACCTCGCAACAATCCAATGAGGTAGGTGAGAAATGATCTAAATTTTAAAGGTGAGAAAACTGAGGCAGAGAGAGGTTAAGCAGCCCATGTTCATAGAGCTAGTAAGTGGTGAAGCTGGGATTTCAACCGATTTGACTGCAGAGTCTGTACTCTCAGCCACCACCCCTCACACTGCCTTCTTACAGAGACGTATCAATCCTCTGCAGGAATCAGCAAATCAGCAGAATGTGACTGCATCCCAAATCGTATGGCTAAGCATTTTCTCTGCCTGGTTTTCTTCTGGGAATCCCCTCAACGGAAAAGGACAAAGTCTTATATCCAGAGTTCCCTAGTCTTGAAGTGACTAGCTGTTTACTGATGAAATGCATCAGGACAGAAGTGCTACGGAGATGTACCTGGAGCCATAACCTACATCTGGCTATAATAAAAATGGTTCTTGGTCTTCACTAGTGACAACTAAAGGATGAAGACAGCTTATTGTGAGCTATTTCAGTCACACTGCTGTTATAGCAAACAGAGCAGAAGAGTATTTATAGGTTTTAGTTTCGTGTCCTTTGGCCAATCACTTAACATCTTTAGCGCTTTGACTTTTTTTTTTTTTTAATCTAGAAAATCAGTAGGTAGAGAAGGTGACTTTTACAGTACTTCTGGCTTGGAAATTCTGATTCTAACCCGTTACCCACCCACATACCTGAATTTTCTCGTTCATCTGCTGGAGTCTGTGTTGTCTGAATCTCAGGAAGAACAGCCACTTGCCTACATGAAAAGAAAACCAAATGTGAGATGAACACCAGCTAGTTCTTCAATTCAAAGATAAAAACTGTCCACAATCTACTATACAGCTGTATCAGTTACACAAAACCACCACTAGACATGAACCACAGGATGCTTTGTGAACAACCTGTTGAATGAACACACCACCACACTACTGTAAGATACATAATATCAACTATCTTTTGTGAGATTCTCTCCCAAACATTTGACATGAATTTTCTGCTTTTGGAGTTGTAGACTGTGTCCTTAAAATTCTTCTCATACCCTTAACTGTTAGAAAAAAATAAAAGGACGCTTGTTAGAAGCAGTTCCGGAGTTCCTTAAGTGAATTAGCTGGTTTCATTAAAAACAAAAGCTGGGCTTCCCTGGTGGCGCAGTGGCTGAGAATCCGCCTGGTGATGCAGGGGAGGCGGGTTCGTGCCCTGGTCCGGGAAGATCCCACATGCTGCGGAGCGGCTGGGCCCGTGAGCCATGGCCACTGAGCCTGAGCGTCCGGAGCCTGTGCTCCCGCAACGGGAGAGGCCACAGCAGTGAGAGGCTCGCGTACCGCCAAAAAAAAAAAAAAAAGCAGCCTGCATGATGAACCAGTAAATCATACCTATTTTCACCTTTTACAATTAAATAAATCCTGCAAACAATTCAGATGCAGATCAAGAGGGAACTAGTTAAATAAATTACTGTAGGTCTACACAACAGAACTGGAGGCAGCCATTAAAAAATGAAGTGGCATAGAGATATGTGCACAATACAACAGCTGAAAAAAAACGAGTATAGAACAGTATGTACGGCATTATTTATTTTATGTAAAAGGTATATACGGGGGCTTCCCTGGTGGCGCAGTGGTTGGGAGTCCGCCTGCCGATGCAGGGGACGCGGGTTCGTGCCCCGGTCCGGGAGGACCCCACATGCCGCGGAGCGGCTGGGCCCTTGAGCCACGGCCGCTGAGCCTGCGCATCCGGAGCCTGTGCTCCCCAACGTGAGAGGCCACAACAGTGAGAGGCCCGCGTACCGCAAAAAAAAAAAAAAGGTATATACATATTCAAATGTACACCATGCATATCTGTATGCATAGAAATATTGGTATGAATGAAAACAAATTACAAGCAACAATTACCTCTAGGCAATAAATTGGGAACAGGGTAGGCAGGAAGAACATGGAACCGTTACCCATTA
This sequence comes from Leucopleurus acutus, assembly GCF_964270905.1. NCBI lineage: Eukaryota > Metazoa > Chordata > Mammalia > Artiodactyla > Delphinidae > Leucopleurus > Leucopleurus acutus. Next base: position 14,916,999 of record NC_139151.1, read on the forward strand.
TTTAAATAATTCTGTGTTTTGTTTTGTTTTTTTCTTTACAAGCATGTATTAATTCCATTAAAAAAACTTTGGCCAAAAAAAAAAACAAAAAACAAAAAAACAAACCACAAATCAGGAAGGACTATTTTCTAAATGAGGTGGACAGAACTGAGTGCTTCACCTCAGGGAACTAAGTCTTACGCTTACCCTGCAGGCTGCCCACACTCTTTCTGTGGTGACTGCTCCACGTTAGCTATATCCTGCTGCTCAGCCTCTGCTCCTGGAGCCCTGGAACAGAATCATTTGTATTTTTTCAAGAAAAACAACAGTAAATATGTACCCAACAAGGAGGTCAGTCTAAAGAAGAATCTAACAGGATCTGATAAAATTTATGGGCTGAGAAAAGTAACCCGTGGTGATACGGGTTAGACAGTGGTTACCTTGGGGGGTACTGACTAAGAGAGGGCACCAGGAGCCTTCTGGAAGACTAGAAATCTTTTATGTTATGATCTGAATGACAGCTATATGGATGCATACCTAGGTAAAAATTCACTTTGTGTACTTTACGTATATTTTAATGAAAATGTTTCAGAAAAGGACACCATGAGATCTACAACAGGTGGTTTTGCCCTCCAGACAGGAATAATCATCCCTTAGTATCCTAACTAAGCCTCAGCGAAAAAGAAACAGGCGCAAACAGCAGCACTGTTCTAAGTCAGAGCAAAGAGCAATGAAAGACGTGGTTCTGGGCTTCCCTGGTGGCGCAGTGGTTGAGAGTCCGCCTGCCAATGCAGGGGACACGGGTTCGTGCCCCGGTCCAGGAGGATCCCACATGCCGCGGAGCAGCTGGGCCCGTGAGCCATGGCCGCCGAGCCTGCGCTTCCGGAGCCTGTGCCTCGCAAGAGGAGAGGCCACGAGAGTGAGAGGCCCGCATACCAAAAAAAAAAAAAAAAAGATGTGGTTCTATCCAAGGGACCAACTGCCAATGGATGGAACTAAATTTTACTCTATAAATCAGCACTGTGAGAGGAAAAAAAAAAAAAAAAAAAATCAAATCAGAAAACCCAAGTAATGTAACGTGGGCCGAGGTGTGTCCCTCCCAGAAGACCACTTCAACAGCCTCTAAATCCAGAGCATGAAACCCCTCAGACCCAGCAGAGCCAAGGTCTGCATCTCTCACCCTGTGACTGAGGTCAGGGGTGTCGTGCTGGCTTCCTGGTCTGGAATGTGTGCTTCAGAAGAACTGGTCCGCAAGTGGGAGACTTTGTGCTTCTTGCCACTCCCTTTGTCCAAGGGCAGCTGAATCCGTTTGATTTTTGGTTTGGGTTTCATGGGCCCCGGCACCGAGGGACTTGCTGACTGCTGTCCAGAGGACGGAGAGCCCCCAGGAGAGGTGGAGCTGGCTTGCATAGCTGAGGATAAAGCCTTATTCTGCTCCAGCCCCATGCTATTAGGAGCATCTACCGTCTGGGTAAAGTTGGAGCCCTGGGTCCCTGGAGCAGAATCAAGATCCCGCTGGGAAGAGAGAATTCCGGTTTTGCTGGCGAGGAGCTGGTTCACATGCTGGAGCTGATAGTGTTCTTCTGCTTCCCCTGAAGGCGAAGCAGCTGTTATGCCCGCAGTCTGAGTCGAGGGGAGCACACAGATGCTAGATGCTGCCGTCATTGCAGCAGTAGCGGGAGTCTGTGACGTCCCCAGTTGTGGAAACATTCCTGAACTTGGCGGTAAAGCCACAGGCTGGTCTTGAATCCCCAGGCTCTGCTGGCTGGCTTTGATTAAAAGATTGCTTATGGAGCCAATATCCGGGCTACCAAGCAACCTCGGGTTGGTTAACGCGACATGCCCTGGAACGGACGCGCTACTTGTAGGGGCGGTTGTAGTTTGCATGGATACAACGTTCAAGACGGAGGAACCTGAGGCCAAGCCAGACACAGGCCCTGACTTGAGGTGGCCGGTATCCTGGCTCATGGTGGCTGCACCCGCCGCCGGGGCAGCAGTTCCTCCCACACTCTGTGGTAACAGGGGTGCCTGTTCAAAATACATGATGCCGGACTTAGACCTTTTTATGATGTTGGGGACAGTTCGGTGTGATGAAGTATTAAGTGACCCCAAGTCTAACAGATTGGGATGATTTGGAAGCTGGGAGGGTGTGAAGTTAATTAATGTCATGTTGGAAACCACGTCGGAAGGGGCGATGTTTGAAGGGGTACTAGAGGGAGCGAGTTTTTTATTCTTTCGGGTCTGCAGGCGAGATATGGGTCTTTTCTTGAGTCCAGAGGATGGAGTGGCTACTGTGGTACTGAGATCTGTCCTCTGGCTGGCTTCTGAGACCAAAAGCTGGGGATCTGGAGGAGGCTGGACCCCGATAAGTAGGCCTGAAGGAGGACTGCTGATGTTTGGTGGGAAGCTACTCTGAGTAGCTGCAGGGAAGGAATGTAAGTGCTGGTGATGAGGCATGGGGAGCAATCCTTTGCTAGCAGGAGGGAATAAAGACTGGGAAGTCGGCAGGCTTGGACTGAGTCCTGTGGTTAGGGTGAGACCACTTCCCATGGGCCCCAATACTGACGTGTTTGTCTCCATCACACTGGGTGCAGAACTAACAGAAGAGGTCAGCTGGATTTTTTGGGTCACTCCATTCGGAAGAGTCTGGAGAACATAAAGTGGCTGCATGTTCTGGTTAACGACAATGAGTTTCTCGGTGGCTGGTTTCAGGTGGGGCGGAGTGGTCTGGACAGCGGCATTAGAAATCTGAGACGGGCCAGGGCTATCGGTAGAGTTGGGCACGTATTTCTGGTTCTGGATAGGAACGGTAGGGGAAACAGGTACCTGAAGGCCAGGGGTGCTACTATTTCTAGTTAAATCCTGATTGTTGCCATGACCTTGCTCCACCGAACCACAAGGAGGGCTGGAGATGTGGTCTGTATCCATGTGACCTTGGATAAAGTGGTCAGGAGTCATGTGGCCTTCAGGGCTGGGATCTACTCCTGGACTCAGCAGGGAGGAGTCACCTTCAGAGGAGGCCACAGATTTTTCTGGGATGGCTCCTCTCTTCTCTCCTGAGTCTGAGATTACAGCTAGCCTACTGGGGTTCTGGCTCGGGACAGTGGGACTCCGGGTGGTCAGGACAGAGAGGTCTGACGGCAGCTCTAGTGGCAACTCGAACTGCTCCTCTGCTGAGATGGAGGAAGAGACACTGCTGTCCACGGCTTCCGTCGTCGGCAACTGCTGAGAAAACACTTCGAAAAGACCCATGTCTTTTTCACGATTACTATCAAGACCCAAACCTTCACCAAGATTCAGGAGTTCCGACGAAGAGGACTCTGGGCTCTCACCCAAAGCCTGCATGGACGGAGTATTCTTCAGTACAAAGTCCATAATGTCTGAGGGCAGGATGTTCCCACAGTCGTCACTGTTGTTGTTGTCTGAATCCGATTTCAGGAGCTCAGCATTATAGGTGTCCAGTAAGTTTTTGTCTGAGGGGGTGCTTGTGTGGACCCTGCGGCTTGACTCCAATGAGCTGAGCTGAGCTTCCAAGGAATCCTGTCCCTGTGTTTTCACTCTGCTCACAGCGTGGCAGTTATCCATCTTTGGCTCATTTTTGTGGCCCACAGAGCTCTTAATGATGTGCTCTTTCTCACCAGTGTCTTCAGGCCGATCCATCTTCAAGTTCTCTGTTCCGTTTTCTTTACTGTTTCTTTTTGGGATCTGGCTGCCTTTCCTCGTTGTGGCTGTGACGCTAGTATCACTCTCTGTCCCATCGTCAACACCATCCAACTGTGAGATTTTGGGGAGATCACATTGCTCCTCCTCCCGAAATAAATTATGGGGTGTCAGCCGTTCCTCTCCACCTGAAGAAATCACTGTCCTAGTGAAATTGTAATAATATAAATCGTCTTCGTCGGAAGTGCTCAAGTCATCAGCCCCGTCCACCTGTCCTTCAGCGGATCTCTTGCCTCGCTTCTTCCCAGTGGAGCTGCTGTAAAACGGAATGTCTTCTTCGCCATAGGACCTTACTCCATAGAGCGGGGTGAGCCCAAAGAACATGTTAGAACGTGCCCGGGCACTACGACGGGGATATCTCCTCTTGAAAGAGCCATCCTCCTGAGGTTTGGGGCCATCTGGAAGCATTAGGTTTCTGTCCTGTACTGGAAGATTCTGATAGTTATTACTTTGAGAATCCTGGGATGAGGTATTATTCGGGCTTGCTTGGGCGACTGGACCATCTCCTGGACCTTCGGAAGTGGAAATTGGTTCTGTTGGAGATGCTGACTCTATCTGCAAAGGGGAAAGAGGACTACTTTCTTTTAGGGTATTCTTGGACTGACTCTCACCCTCCATTTTTAGAGGTGTCAGTGTTACTTTGACCGTGCGTTTCCGGGGTGTCTGTAATTCCTTGGCAGACCCTTCTACTTGCATGGATGGAGCTTTGGGGACTCCTGGAATAGAATGGACTTTGTCCCCAATCTTATCAGAGGAAACATTATTACATGGTCGTTGCCCCATGAACTCAGGAGGCAAAACTTCATCAACAAACTCTGGCTTCAGGTTTCCTTCCTCACCAGTTGCCACCTGACCAGGTTCCAAAAAAGATTTACTGGAATGCTTTTCTTTGAACATTTCTTTACAAGATTTTTTCCCTTTCTGTCTCCTGTCTCTGGAGCTGGATCCCACGTGTTCGTTGATGATGGACGATCTGTTGCTCACTCCAGATAGCTTCAAGGTTTTGACTTCAGTATCTTCATCGGGAGGCGAGTTTGCTGACTGGTTGGAATCTGTCTGTTGGTCTCGATCATTCCTCTGCCCTCTCAAATGGAGTGGCGGGAACGGGAGGGCCTCTTTAGAAGAAAATGGCACTGAAGACAGTTCAGCAAAAGTGCCCGTTTTACTAACATTTAATTCTCCAGCTGTTGCATTATGAACCTGTGGGGCCAGTTTCGGAAGGCCAGGGTAAGCCACATTATGTGCCGATCCCTCTGAGTTCTTGGAACTCGGCATTTTGGTCTTCTCTCCCTTCGAAGAGGAGCTCTTGGATGTTGAGTCTGAAGCACTGGAGTGCTTCATTTCTGAAGACGAAGAGCCATCGAAGTGACTGGTTTTAGTGCCCATAGTAACTACCGTCCTTTGCAGATGTGAAGAGGTGGGAGTGTTCTGCCCTAAATTAGTGTTAGAATTCAGTGGCCCTAAGACATGATCAACCGCTTTGGCACTTGACTCGAGATCTGCAGCGGTCCCTATGGTGGCGACTGAGGAAACACTGTTCCTGGAGTAAGCGCTCCCAGTTCTCATTGGAGACATTATCCGGAGTTTAGACCGCTGGGGTGACAGGGAAGAAGTACTGTGACGCCTGGAGCCAATGCTTCGAAGTCCAGAGGAGAGTAAAGGGTCACCCACTGTGACTATCTCATGAGTGGTTGGGGTAGGGCTTCCTAAACGAGAGAGAAAGTAATAAAGTCCATTACAGATCGGACACATGTGCTATACCACTGGTTTCAACGACTTGGCTAGATATGTTTACAGCTAACGGAAAATCAACATTTTCCATTGGCAGAAGTCACCACGATAAAGGTGCCTGACAGCATTACAAACTAATCTTTGAGCTGACCTCCTTGGGTCGGGTAGGTCAGTGAAGTCTTTTACCTGCAGAAGGCAGTGGCCGACAGCCAGGGGATCTCTGTGTTGGAGAATAGCTGGGTGTTCGAATCCTAGGGACCTTTGAGATGACGTGATAGAAACAGGAACCAGAGGTTTGTGAATGAGGAGGTCGATCTGGTGATGGAGGACTTACAATTTCAGCTGTGTTTTGACTTTCTTTAGGTGAAATTTCTGTGGCAGGAAATAAAAACTCTTACTAAAAAAGTTTAATTAAGATATCAAACAAATGAACCAAGAAAAAGCCAGCTGTCAGGTAAGTACCAAAACAGAAGCAAATGTGACCTCCCAAAGCAATGCCTTTTTCCCACACGTCAATCACAATATTCCCCCAAATCGAATTCAAGTCCCATCTTGATTAAAGACTAACCTGCAAAAGATGTTGGACTGTGAGCAATGGTCCTGTTTTCATCATGTTCAACAGTGCTGTTGATATCTGGCTCTACAACCGGAGGACGGCATTCCACTATCTTGCACGTGTACACGCAGCGTTTGCGAGCATCCGTGGTGCTCCAGTACACCCGAGAACACCTGCACGCAGATGGTAACGATCACCGTGAGTGCGAGGACAGAAGCAGAGACTGACATTTGTCAAAACCTCTTCTCAGCCTAGGTTCCCTGGCCTCCTTGATTTATAAAATTTAGCTTTATTTCATGGATTCTTATTAGAGGGTCTCCTGGTTAGGGTCTTCCAAGTTTTTTGAAGTCCTTGGTTTTTCCTGGCCTCTCAGAAAACAGCATCAAATCCTTTTTTATTGTGTTGTAAGCAGGGGACAAAATTAGTAAAACAGCCTAAAATGCAAAGAAAAAAAAAAAACTAACTATTGATACTATAAGAAATAGTTATTGGCCTTCAGGAAGGGATAACTGCCCCACCATGTGTACAAAGTGAGGAAAGAACAAACCTGGCATATTTCCTTTGGGAGAAAAGCCCCACGAGACAAGAGAAATGGAACTGCTTCAAGTCTGCTGGATGCTGATGGAGCCTAGCTCTTTAAGAGCTGCCAGCTAAATGTGGAGTAGAGACTGTGTTTTCACAATTGAAATGCAGAATAAATCAGAGTATATAGAACAAAAGGGAGACTCCAAAGGGGAAGAGAGAGGAAGCGAATTTTAAATTTATATCGTCAGTTTGCTAGAAGTTTAAACAATTTGCTTCATGTGGGAAAGATTACAAATTCTTACTGGACTATTTGATTGTTATTGTAGGGGTTATTTTTAGAAGGACCTGTAAAATGTAAAAAGAGGACAGAGGCATGAGGTGTTTGATCCCTGACAACAAACTGGACTTCTGAACTGAAGTGAACAGAATTTAGTGGAACCTTCAGAGACTGGCCTGGTGTTTTCTACCTAGGTTTTATTTGGAAATGATTCTGAAATTATGTCAACAATACTTTCCTTCTACAACTGGGTCTAGCTGACATAAAATGATACTTTAGTCCCAATCTACGAGAAGTAGCAAAAAAAAAAAAAAAAAAAAAAAAAGGAATTAGTTAAAAGTCGCTAACAAGTATGGCTCTACATTTAATGACCTACTCACTGCTTCAGGGTGCTCAAGGGGTGGGGCTGCCGTCTTCTCTCTACAGAGCTACTTACTGATATCCAATAGGAAAGAGCTTATCCTCACAGTCAGAGAGATCGTTCAGAATCCCTAAGCAGTCAATTGTCATGGAGCCTGAGTAAGAAAAGAAGAACTGATCAGAGGCAATCATGAGAAGGCCCACTTTCTAACTGAACACTAGGAAGTACCCCAGTGCCACAGCCAGCCTTCCCCGACAACCAAGGCCCATGTCATACCAATCATCATGTGGATATTTTCTGGTTCTAAGCCATTGAGAAACTTCCTTCTCAAGCTGATTCCTTCAAAGTCCACAAACACTCTTCTAAAAACTTCAAATCCATTCTCAGGAACCACCTTAAACGAAAAGCCAGGGTAGCTATTAGGCTATCCCTTTTGCACACCATACTCATGATACTGACTCAGAGGGAAAGTGCAGAGCATATCTCAAAATCACCCTTCTGTTTCACTAGCAGTGCCTCTGTTATTGCTCCTAAGAGGAGGGGATTCTAGGAATACCTAGAATGACCTACTAGGAACACCTAGGAGGATGGTGAAATACAGTTTACCATCTTGCTATTTTCACCCTCTCTTCCTAGAGAATTCAAGAAGCAGCTACAGCTGTCTCACCTCGCCTTTGATCAAATCCCGATGTCGTTGGCAATATACTTTTTTATCATCCAGAAACACACAGTTCTTGGCTCGGGAACACATGAAATGATAGTTGCTGGTGCAGGATGTGAGGCAGCAACCCACAGTGGCTCCTGGCTTTTGGCAGAATTCACATCTCTAACAACCCAGAAAGAACAGAGTCCAAGTCAGACTTTCAGAAGTTTTAGCCATTTTCCATCTCCCCTAGAGAGTCACCCCATTCCGGGTTTCCCACAATTCATTTCGCTATTGCTAATCTGCTGAATTACAGAGAAGTGATATGAGCCATAAAACCTCCTCTACAAATCCTTTCTTTCCTATGGCCCATGCGGCCTATGATTATTAAATTTAAATATTACAATTTGATTTAGAACTTGAATCAAAACAGTTTTTTCTAGGATGCACAATTGATTTAGAGAAGATGAAACTTTTAAGATCGATGTTAAAAACATCATCTTGGTAGAAAGCTGTTGTATCCGAAAGAACTCAGTTCTGGTAAGATTATACTAGTCAGAGACGTAACAGTTCTTAATTACTAGGCCTAACTGATGAATTTATGTGATTCAAAGATTTCCTTCAACTAGGCTGTATGTTACTACCTCATTCTGTCACAGTCACAGTCTGGGCTCCTCTCCAGGGAAGACTTTTTATTTGTGCTCTCCGCACATTTTACTTATGTTTCTTATGCATGTGCTATTTTTTGTTTCTTCCTGATAATCCTTCATTTTCTCCCCCCATCAAAATATAGCTTTAAAAATTTTACTCCTCCATAGCCTTTTCTGATTACTCTAAGCTGCTACCAATCACTTTCCACATCTTCGTGTGTGTATTTTGTGGGTTCATCCTATGGAGCCTCAGAGTGCTGATTCAACTGGAACCTCTGAGGTCATTTCGTCTAAATCACTTAATAAATTAATACCTTTCTTGGGCATCTGAATTATCTCCCCAACTGGATAAGACTTTGTTTTCTATTTCTTTTGTACCCATCCTCCAAGGGTCAGACTAGCAATCTGCCTACAGGGTACACCAATATTTGCTGCTGGCTAACCATTCTGAAGGAGCTATGAGAAACACCAGCGAGGCAGCGTTTAGCCCCAGAAAGAACATCTGGAAACTGAGAGGGAGTCTCTTCCATAACATTCACCCACAGGTTCTTACCAGCTGCTTGCCCCTGATCACAGCCATATGCACGTTCTTCAGTGATCCATCATCATCTTCAAACACTTCTGCTGACCACAAAGCGCAATTTACATGTGTCCATTCGTTTTGGCCAATGTACAGCAAACGGCCAGCATCCTATGAAACAAGAGATTTCCTTTTTTCTTTGAAGAATATAATGTCAAATAGGGTTTTCCTTGGTATTAGCTTTACCTCATTCAGGATAACTTCAGTAAATCAAGCCTAATTCTTTAACTTAGGGGTGCACACAAAAATCACAATTCAAAGTTTCTTTGTTTTCACTTCTCACCTTTTTCCATTACCTTTTCCACAGGCTGGAAATATTTTATAATCATAAAGGATTAAAGAACAAGCAATATGTGTTAGGTTTACAGAAGTGCCCACTGACTTCTTTAATACCATATTTCAAAGCCAGTTCTCTCAGCTTGCCTTAAAAACCTTTTTTTAAAAAAACTGTAAGCTTACTATGTGCCAGGACCCAAATAAGGCTTTACATACATTATTTCCTTTAATCCTCATAACCATTCTGAGGTAAGATTATTATTATCCTCACTTTAAAAATGAAACTGAGGGTCAGAGAGGTTAAACTCTTTGCCAAGGTCAACAAGTAGGCGGCAAAGCACAGCAATGAATCCAGGCAAACCACCAGACCCGGGGACCTTAACCACACTGCTAACGACTACGTGAAACACAAGCTATTTAATGCGCAACTTCTGTTTTATTCACTTTCATAGAATCTTTTTTTGAGGAACTGCCAATAGAAATTACAAGATATCAGCACGTTAATTTAAGGCAACTCATCTTTTAAATCAATTAAATCAGTTATAGAAAAATAACCCCCAAATGCCACAAACTAAGTGACAAATATTCACTGAATAAACGGCACTGGTCACCAAGTTTAGACACAAAGAGGTCATTATTGGCTAGTCTACTAAGCAGGACCCAGTGCACCAAGGTACTTACATTAGCACTGTCGTCACCGTACGTCAAACACAATGCACACTGTCTATTATCTTCTATGCCTGGGGGTGGGTTCAGTTCTGGACTGTCTTCTCGACTCCTATCAGTACCTTGGAACCCAGAAGACATACAGTTAAAATTGGCAATACTATGTCTGATATCCAGGAAAAAAGAAAACAATTCAGCTTAGATAGCCTAGAGCCTATGAAATCAACACTTTCAAAAAGTGTTCCAAGTTATGCTACCTTACTATCCATTACATTACTTGTATCAATTCTCTGTTAACATTCCAAGTGAGCAAAAATAATGATTTTATTACATTTAAGGATCACCAGGAAATTTTTCCAATACGGAAGTACATTAAATTTAGAGTCACAAAGTCAATCATTTGCACCCAGAGAGAAATGGATAACAAGTCTTCATTTGGTGTCTTACTCAAAATTGGTGGTGTAGGAGGATGCAGAGGAGTTGGTGAGTCTGGCTCTCCAGGCCCTTTAGGTTTGGGAGCTGGAATGATTTTCTTCATTAAAGGAGGCTGCTCAGTGTGGCTGTTTTCCTCTCGCTCCTGCCACTGAGCATAATTATGGTCAAGTGAAGGTGGAAGCACTGCGTTTGGTAACATCCCACTGCTGGAAATAATTGATTCAACAAGTATTTATTGAACTCCTACAAGATACCCAGAACTGTACAAAACAGTCAAATTCTTGATATCATCAGGTCTCAGGCCTGGGCACAAGCCTTTCACAAACTGTAAGAACAAGTCACAGAATTTGAAAACTGCCTACACAGGACTTTATTATTTTTAAAAATATAATCCCGATGTATTGTGACTCTTGGTTAAACATCTAGAAACAAATGATAACCTTATCAATGTGTCAAAAGGATTTACTGGAATAAAAATTTAAGGTTAAACATGGAGAATCAAGAACTGTTGAGAACTACTGAGCCCGTGCGTCTGGAGCCTGTGCTCCGCAACGAGGCCGCCATAGTGAGAGGCCCGCTCACCGCGATTAAGAGTGGCCCCCACTTGCCGCAACTAGAGAAAGCCCTCGCACAGAAACGAAGACGCAACACAGCAAAAGTAAATTAATTAATTAATAAACTCCTAAATAAGATAGAACCCAGTTATAACTGGGCTATATATATAGTACATGTATTGTACATATGCCACAAGTTCCCTAAAACAACAAATACATAAATAAAGAAAAAAAGGGCAGCAGACTGCAATAAACATTAAGTGTTGTCTCTAAACCAGCAATAAAAAGGCATTTCAGGGCTTCCCTGGTGGCGCAGTGGTTTAGAATCCGTCTGCAAATGCAGGGGACATGGGTTCGATCCCTGGCCCAGGAAGATTCCACATGCTGCAGAGCAACTAAGCCCATGCACCGCAACTACTGAGCCTGCGCTCTAGAGCCCGCGTGCCACAACTACTGAAGCCTGCGCGCCTAGAGCCCACGCGCCTAGAGCCCGCGCTCTGCAGCAAGAGAAGCCATGACAATGAGAAGCCCGCGCACCACAATGAAGAGTAGCCCCCGCTCGCGCAACTAGTTGCTCATGCAACTAGAGAAAGCCCACACACAGCAACGAAGACCCAACACAGCCAAAAAACAAACAAATAAATTAATTAATTAATTTTTTTAAAAAAGGCATTTCAAATGATTAATCTTTAATGTTAAAACCTAGTCTAAAAAAACCCCTCAATATAAAAATATAAGAACGCTCAGATTTCTAGCTGATGAAGCGAAAAAAAGTAATACTGAATTTACTCACTTGCTTGATACTTTATTTGGCTCCCAAAACCTGGACTTTTTGACACTGAACCATGGAAAAACACGTTCCATTTGCTAACAGAAAAACAAACAAACAAAATGTAAGCATGTGACCATTCATTTGGAAAGCACATAAAAACCAACAACTTCACACCAGCTTCTCTGTCAATATGAGGATGATTTCAGGCCACCAAAGGAAAGATCCATCCACTCTGGAACCTCACTAATCTCCTCCCAAAGAATCAGAGTAACAATTAAACGAAAAATGATTTATACACATGACAAAGCAAAACATAGATGAGAACAAGTCTGTTCTGTTCATGTGGTAACAACCCACGGATTAAGCATCAAAGACATGAAGTATTAATATCATTCACCCGAATAAAGAAGGACTTGACCATGCTGTTGGCTTTTTTAATCTCTGGCTGCCCTCCATCTGAGTTAATGGCTGCTTGAATGATCTTCACGATATCATCACTGAACTCCAACTGTATACAAAAACAAAGCATTAATTATTCATAGAACAGTGTGCTCTCAAAACCACTTCCTCTTCCCTCCTAAATCATCCAGCACAGAGAACCAATAGAAAACGGACACCCCATTTTAATACAGTGCAATTTCTCTTCAGTGGAGGCCTTTGGGATTCAGTTCATAATTAACTTGTGGCAGTCAAGACATGCCAGGCTAATAAGGTAAGAATGCAGATAAATTAGCTGTATCCTGGTAAGTTACCAAACAGGGCCACGATTTTTTACTTAGACTAAAATGAATAAACAACTGAATAGCAAACACGGACCATGAGATAACAGATGATCATTTCCTACACTTCCTTAAAATCATAAAATTAAAAGGCATCTATCTAGAAATGAACATCCATTATAAAAAGACATATTATTCAGATGTGATCTCAAAAGGGGCAAACCAATTAATTGCACATTAGTAATTTTCCATAAACAGTATTAATATAAAAATAATTTTAATATAAAAATAATTTTTGAAGAACTCAGGTGAAAGCCAAATAAAAAGACACTACCTTCCCTATCATAACCCATCTTCCAAAACGCAGAACTAAAATGACTCACATATTTTTAGGTATTTAAAACCACATGACATTTCTAAATACAATACAAACCATCCTTTAATGCTAACACCCAGCCTCATCCCCCAAAAGACCCAAGGAAGCTAAACTGGAGCTGGAAATTTGGGTAGTTTGCTGTATAGACATACCACAGATGTGTAGTTCCCTTGGTCCATTTTCCTCTTGACTCCTTCCAGATCTAAAGGCTGCTGATCTTCCTGTTTGCTGACCTCAGTAAGCACTGGTGGATCAGGCCCTTCTGGGGAGCTGCGGGAAGGTATACTCTCCTCTGTCTCAGGATTTAAGTCCGGAGGTTTGGCAGCCTGTCGTCAGGAAAGATATGTTTCTTTTATCTAACACTGAAAATGAGGCACCTATGTAGATTCTACTAAAATGAATAAAGATGGTACTGAATGATGCGTATTATAAAACCTAAAGAACTTGAAAATAATCAGAGATTTCTCAAATACTAGAAAAGGAAAGTTAAAACGAGCTGGCTATCTAATAGCTTGGCTAGGATCACTGAGGAGCTTTGCTTGATAACTCCCAACCTAGTATGAAGAAACAGAAACTGTCCAATTCCTTTTGAGTAAGACACAGATACAGCTAATTTTCCTATTCAAAAAACAGACTCTGTTAAAAGATGAAGCAGCAGCCTAGCTCTGAGTTAAAGCTATCCATATGGTTCTTCCAACATTATACCTGTGTTCCCAATGACTACTTTATGTATATAGTTCATGACTTAAATGGACAAGCAGCAGCGATTTTCAATTCGTGTCCTGAGGAGCCCTGGAACTTTCCTGGAGCCGAAGGGTCTCTGGCCCCACTACCACCCTCGCAGATCAGGCCACCATCCTGCTCCCTCTTGCCTCGAGCACCACCATTGCCTCCTAACCGCGGCTCCTGCCTGTAGGCTCAGTCATCTCCAATCCTTCCTCTCACTCCAGTCAGAATCATTTTTTTGTTTTTTTATTTTTTTCTAAGAAGCAACTCTGATCAGGTTACTCTTTTGGGTAAAGTCCTTCATTGGGCTCCCCATGGCCTTCAGAATACAAAGTCCAAATTTCATATTACAACAGCAAGACCTTTGAAAGAGATATGGCCCCTTCCTTCTTCTTACCCCAGAGAAGGGTTTTACTCTTGGTGCTAAAAATTTTCTTAATAGTCTAAGGCCAAAACAAGGAACTCTACAAAACTAAACAGTGAGTGAGGCAAAAGAAAATAAACTGAAAAGCACACACACACACACACACACACACACACACGCACGCACGCACGCACGCACACGCACACATCCCACGATTAGGCACAAACCACCACTCGGAATACAAAATGAGACATGGGCCTACCTGTCGGTAGCGCAGCAAGTGGCTGGTGGTCCGAGAGTTCAACAAGGCTGTCAGTACTTGCTTCAGAGAGATCTGGAGCTCTTTTTCAAGGGCCAGTCGCCACTCCGCAGGGTGCCGCTCAGTACAGTTCACACAAGTGTAGGCCACACTTTCCGGAAGATTAGACAGAATCTCATACATCTCATCTGGGAAAACAAAAACCTACAATGATGAAGTGCTCTGAAGAGTGGGAGACAGGGAAAAGAGAAAGCTATTCCACTGAACTTAATATCAAGCTGCATGTTAGAACAGTATTAAGACTCTCACACCCCTGAAGAACTCATACGTATTGATCTCGGAAGGGACGTTATTAACACTAACTCAGGATTTAGTCCCTAGAGAATCAATAGATTATGGTGTCCACAAAGGACAGCGAATAAATATCTTAAAGAATGTGTTCAAGATAAATGAGCACAAATTTAACACAATGTTCTTATTTTAGAGACTAAAAAATAAATTTAAAAAGACTTCAAGTAACAACACTACCATAATTTTATGTTTATAGTACTTTGGGGGCTGTAAATGCAGCTGTACCAAGAAAGAAGGAAACTGTAATAAAAAGACTCCAACCTTCTGTACCTGAAAGATTCTCACATTTGGAATGGACCCATCGATCACATTTCCCACACTGCATCATCTTACTCTCGTAGTCATCATCATCATAACACTTATCACAGAGAGGGCAGAAGTTTCCTGAAAGCAAAGCAAAGTTTTCAGCAGAGCTTTGGTTCACATACCAACGCCTCTAAAGCCCTTGACCCACATATGCCAATGTGATGTAAAATGCCAGCCACCGTATTCTGCTTCTGAAACTACTTACAAATGCCAGCATGCATCTACCATGGAATGTTTACACATCTGTAAAGTGTCAAGATTATTCTGAGCTCTCAGAATATGCCACTAGTTCTCTTCTTTAGACCCATTTTTAAAGGTCATGAGGTAGATTTTATAGATAACATAAATATTTATAGATAACATAACATTCTGTTATAGGTAACAGAATGGAAGAGAGAACTTTCTCTCTTAAACATTCCAAAGAAATGTTTAAATTTTTAAAAAAGAGGAGAGGGTAATGGGAGTAAAAAAACACAGTTAATTTACACTTTTCCCTTATTCCTAGTGCTTTTACATTACAGCTTAGAGCAGTGCTTCCTAAAATTCGGAAAAATATACACCCTTCATCAATTTGTTTTATCCACGTATCATCTCTTATTATTTTTTACTTAATAGACTTAACATTGATTTGCTTATTTTAAATAACTTCAATAATGAACTTTATATCGTTATCATCCTAAGTCAGTTTAATGTATTGGCTATAATTTTTTTCTAGCACAACTATTAAGATCAAATCTTTGACTCAGTACCACCTAAAGTCATTTCTGAAACAATCAAATGGATATATACCTCACTTTGGGAAATACTGGTTTAGAGCATTTCTTTGTGGTGAGTTACTACAAAAAGTCTCCTTGATTCATCCCCCCAAAGATAACAAAACCTTCCTAGTTGCTCTAAGCCTCTGTGTAAGGAAAAGAGCAAGACCAGAAACTTAGGAAATTTGTCTAAATGGCATCCTGGACAAGAATGGCGAGACCTTTTCATTCCACTGCAGTGTCCAGTTCACCTCCCAAACACTAAGTACAACCTCTAAAAGTTGACAAAACTGGCTTTTCTGAGGTACCTTTAGCAAAGAGTTTGGCACAATCATGGCAGAGTGAGAAATCGTGAGACCACTGTGCATCCCACCCTTTGCCGGGAGTCGTGGATCCACAGCTCTTGCAGCGAACACACTTGGTACAGATCTGGAAGACATGAAAGAAATTCAATAGGAACTTCTTATTTTTAATATCTCTTCTTATTTAAGAAGGTCTCAAATGCAATCCATTTCTAGAGTTGACTTCTCTACTGGGACGGCTTTTCTTCCTCAAGCAGGATAGCCCTCTTACAATTTGTGCACGCCTGACAGTCCCATGACAATTCTCTCTGAAACTGCCCATTGTGTGAGAAACTCACCCAAACTTTCTTTTTCTTTGTGGGTTTGGTGGGGTAATTTGGTCCCAGGCACTCAGGGTGATAGCTGTTTCGGCACTTATTACACTCCAGCAGCTGCTGTAAGAAAATAAGAAGGCAAAAAGGTGGGCATCACCTCACCTTCACTGGACACCTGTCACTTAGTACCCCATTTCATACTTATCTTCAAGTAAATACAGCACATCACTGTGACGGCTTAAATTTCCTCATAAATTATTTACTCTCAAGGCATAGGGATTTATGTCCTGCCAAAGGCACTCAGTGGTGAACATTCTGATAAAGGAGATTTGATTTATTTTGAGGATCTTATCCAATGCCACGTTTTCTGCTGTACTCCCAAAATTAAATTAAAACACAACAATAGGCAATCGATTACACCCAGTTAAACAGTAAAAACAGGCTAAGCCAACAGAGGAAATACGTGCGTACGAAATCCTAGATTAAAAGGCAGAAATGGAGATACAGAGTAATACTGTAAGTGGCCCCATTACTCAGCGTCGTACCTTGGTGGCCTGGTGCTGCCTTCCACAAACATGACAGAACTTGCAGCGCCGACAACACCAGTTTTCCAGCTGGTCCTCCAGAGGGCGCTCGTGCTCCTCCAAACAAAACTTGTGGAAGGGCTCACAACAGACTTGGCAATACACAAACTAGGGTAAGAAGGGAACACAGAGGCGGTCAAATAGCACGTAGAAATATCAACCAAATCCTATCTGCTTACTTTGAGCTTTAGGAGTAGTGGTGTACATACTGTGTTCAACATGTTCACTAAGCAATGACTATGTTAAAAAATGAGAATACTGGGGAGTTTCAGGGGACTAAAGTAGTAATAATAGTAGAATTATAAAATAACTAAATAGATACAATCTGAGATTTCACAGAATGTGCTTAAGTGCCATAAAAGAGGTATCAACAAAGAGCTAAGGCAATGTAAAAGAGTGGGTAAGGGGAAATAGGGATGGTTTTAAAGGCTCTCTATAACCTACTAAATGACTGTAAGCTCTGGTTTGTCCTTCCCATCTCTAATTTTAGAAATAAGTTATTTTCATACTGATAAAGAGATTTTCAGAAATTCAAATGAGTGTGACTCATAATTTTCTTCTGCCATAAAAGAATCAGTGGGACAACTGGTCAAAACTAAAGTCTACTTAAATAATTGTAATATATCAACATTAATTTCCTGATTTTGATAATTATATTGTGGTTATATAAGAGGATGTCCTTGGTTTTAGGAAATACACAGTATAAAATTTAGAGGTAAAAGGGCATATGTCTGCAACTTGCTCTCAAATTTTAAGAAAAAAAAGTCTACATATAAAATGTGTGTACATATTTTATTTCTTATTTTGTACAATACATATACAAAGAGAAAAGGATAAAGCAAATTAAAAATATTAACGCTAAAGCAATTTTACTCCAATAAAAGAAAATATTGGGCTTCCCTGGTGGCACAGTGGTTGAGAGTCCGCCTGCCGATGCAGGGGACACGGGTTCGTGTCCCGGTCCGGGAAGATCCTACATGCCCCGGAGCGGCTAGGCCCGTGAGCCATGGCCGCTGAGCCTGCACGTCCGGAGCCTGTGCTCCGCAACGGGAGAGGCCACAACAGTGAGAGGCCCGCGTACCGCCAAAAAAAAAAAAAATTAATGCTTGGGGAATCCAGGTAAAGGGTGTATGGGAATTCTTTGTACCACTCTTGTAGCTTTTCTGTAAATCTGAAATCATGTCAACATAAAAAGTTTTAAAAAATTTGGATGGAGGGAAAATTCATCAAGCACTGGTTATGCTTTAGGAGTGCAATGTAGGCAGTGGGCTATTCATTTTCTAATTTCAGTTTTTAGGAATCCTGTGGGATTGCTGTCACAGCTACACAATTTAAATTAGAGCAATTATACTCTGGGAAAAAAAAAAACCTGTTTTAACACAGAATTTGAAGTACTGGTGTTACGAAAATAAGTTATTCCTGTGGGTAACATGTATATGGATGTAACGAAAGTTAAGATTATGTAGGAAAAGAGGTACAGTAAACCCCTAGCGCTTATATAGACTGAACAGTCTCAGTTCAACGCTATCTAAAGCAACTCCAGCACTTAGAACAATATATTGTTCGTAACAGGCACTAAGAAAATATTTCCTTAACGAATACCAGGCAATAATTTTGCTAATGTAATGTAATGTAATTTATTTTTTAATGCCTTTATTAAATGTCTGAATCACTAAATTTTTTTTAAAAATACTGCTGAACGTTTACAATGACAATTTTGCATTTCTCCGTATACTTTATCATATAATGATGTCATATATTTTCTAAATTTCTTAAATCTATATTTAAGATACAACCATATAATAAAAAACCCAAGGAAAACAAAACTTACACCTCCAAATTATTGTTCATCCCATTACTATTTAAGCTGCTAATTTTTGCCCATTAAAACTCCTTTTTTCTTCACATATTTAAAAATCCATATACTGGTATCATTTTCATTTAAAAAGTCACTCTTTAATATATAACTTTCAGCATACGGTTATTTGTGAATATAATTTTGCAGAAAAATTACTTTATGTCTGATAGTTTACTTTTGAAATTATTTAGAAAGCTTAAAGATGTAGAAGAAAAATAGCGTATCGGATTATATAATCTGCATACATAAAGGATTTGCATTGAACTAAATCACAGAGGCAGTTTTGGTGAACTCTTATTCAATATTGTCTGCACTTGCTAATGTGTAATTTAAAATAGCGAGTGGGCAGGACTGAATGTCTTAGTTAGTGAGTCTCAATGATTGCTCAACATCTGGATTACAACTTGGCTTTGGGTTTTCTTTATGACCTTAGAATACATATGTGACAAATAATAACCTAAGGAGGTATTCAGGAATTGAGAACTGTACGAATGACAAATTACTGCTTCCTAGTTAAAATTGTGCTACCTTTTTTTCCCCTTATGGTAAAGGTGGCACATACTCACTGCAGGAAAACTCAAAAAGATACAGAAAAAACAAAAGTCAACCACAATCCAACTACACTCTTAAGATTTTGGTGTAAATCCTTCAGAATTCTTTCTACATATATATTTCAAAAACATTTTTCCAAACCAAAATGGGATCATGCTTTTTACATACTATTCTGTGACCTGCTCTTTTAACTCAGTGATGTGTCATGGACATCTTTCCATGTCAATATGAATCTATATTATCATCTTTAGGACTTCATACGTGCCATTATACGCATGTCCTATAATTACTTTAACCGAAGTACCAGCCCCTTATTGATGACTTTTCGGGTTGTCTCCAATTTTTTATTATCATAAATACTGAAATAAACCCTTCTGTTTATTATATATACACAAATATTTATACATATAGAAGGGTTTATTATATACATACATGTATACAAACATACATACACATATAATTTATCTAATTATATCCTCAAGATAAATGCCTGGAGTGCAATTGCTGGGTATACCCATTTTAAAGATAAATACATACTTCCAAACAATCTTCTCAGAAAGACTGTAACTAATTTAGACTTCCAGAAACAGAAAGTCTCCATTTCCACTTGATCCTTTTTATCATGCTTTAATTTACAGTGTTTGGTAATCGGAAGGCTTAACGCTCCCCTCCCACCATGTATTTACTTCTCGTTTTGTGAATTATATACTCCTGCCCTTAGACTATTTTTTTTACTGAGTGTTTTCCTTTTTCTTATTAATTGCTAAGAGTTCTTTATAGACAAGGAAGTTCTGCTATTCAACATAAAACAACTATCAACAGCATATCTCTTTTTCTAGAAAAACATTATTTCTTCCATGTTTGGACATCTAGTAAAAAATCAGAACTCTACTAATGAGTGAATTTAAGAGATGAAACTATTAAACTTTTCACACTCAATAACTGCTACTCTAAAAAAAAAACCTGCTACTCTAATAAAAAGCAGACTCCTTCCTGAAATTTCTAAAAAACTTCAAAGCATTGCATTTGCAGGTTTCAACAGGATATAGTGCCTGCTATATACCAACAAAACAGAATAGAATGATTTCTTTCATCACAGCAAAATAATCTATCAGTATACTGTCTGGGGTACCAAGAAGCAGGATATCTTACCTCTACATGCCCACTACTGGCACAGAGAAAGCAAACCACCCTGGGTGTTATAGGAACAGAGGTCAAGATTCCTAAGCCTCCCATCTCCCACACATTTTCTGCTTCACAATCCTCCTGCGGGGAGAGAGGAAAAGATAATTTTGACAGTTTTTTAATTACGACACAACGCTGCACTGAAAAAACGCTGCATTGAAAATAAGGACGAAAAGCATAAAATTAGAGTGACACCAGAATGTCGAGAATATTTCATCTCAATGAGTTCAAAATAACTGCCGCTTTAAAAATTTTAAATCTCAGACACAAACTCTTAAAAGGCTCACCTGTTAACTACAATGCAAAGATTTACTGGGATTGAATTTCCCTTAGAGTTTTGCTGATTCAAGCGATCATCATGGTTTGATAATACCTATGTGAAAGAAGCACTTCCTCAGATACTGTTCTCATCTAAAAGCACTTTACAGCTCAGGATGGGCAGGACTGGCTCCGTGCCTCTGTACTTCAGTCAGTTCACAGACTGACCTGGTAACACCGACCGGAGTTCTCACACACCTGAACCCATCTATTAATGGCAGATCTTCATTCGTCCGCCCCACCCCCCGAATGAATTTCCTCTCTTTCTCTGTTACCTTTGGTAACATCATTTTCTCGATTTAAAGTCCACAACACTCAATATACTCCATGGTCACTGAACACTTTTACCTTAAAGTCCACTCTGATCCTGTGGACTCCATCTGCTGGGACTTTTTGCTTTGAACTATTGCCATTGGAAAGAGTGCTGAGGATGTTCAAAGTGCCTGCATTCTCCTGCTTATTGACTGGAGGTGGTTTTTCCTATGGGGATAGAAGATGGATAAAGAACAAATCCACACCCTGCCTGCCTTCACTCTTGCAACAGATAATAATGCAAATGACAAATCTTAATAGATCTGGAAAACATGTTTCCAATATAAGTATCCTAGAGAAACAGACAAGTAATCTTCAGGAGAATTTTTTTTTTCCATTGAAGCATTTTATTGGCACGTATGTATTTATACCCCTAGAAAACATATCCCAGGCTTTTCCCTCCTGCGTGTCTTCATCTTGCTTCCTCGTGGTCCACGATGCCAGCTGAGGTTGTCAGTACAATGAAACCACACTGACCAGATGGGAGCAGGTTATTCTGCCATTTTTCTAGATCTTGGAGTTG
This sequence comes from Leucopleurus acutus, assembly GCF_964270905.1. Taxonomy (NCBI): domain Eukaryota; kingdom Metazoa; phylum Chordata; class Mammalia; order Artiodactyla; family Delphinidae; genus Leucopleurus; species Leucopleurus acutus. The sequence goes on from NC_139151.1 coordinate 14,938,528, forward strand.
CACACATCAAATCTGGGGCTGATCACTCCACACTTGTGTAACCTGCCTATGAGATTCAAAACAATTTTCCCAGCTCTGTGATCGTCAATGATTTCAGATTTGCCAATGTAACCATGCTTCATCATCACAGTTTGAAACTGGACAGTACCTCTGGAACACGACTTAATAAGAACCTGGCATTTGTCTCTCTTTTCAGCATTGCTGATGCTCTCGAGAGCATCAGCCTGGACGTGCATGCACACCACTATAGGGGCACAGAAAGAACTGGAAAAGTCTTTAAGACCTCTCTCTCCACATAATAAAAATAGTGAGCGATTGTTATAGACAAATACTGCTAACGGATGTTGAGGGGGAAAAAATTATACTCATCAGCCTGCAGCATGAGCATAAGCGTGTGGGGCTACAAAGAAGGGGAAAACAACAACGGGAAAAAAAAAAGGAAGTGAGCTAAAGCCTAAACCTGAAGTTTGCTAATTTTAAGAAATTCCACTGCCATCTACACAGAAGCAGAAATGCAGTTTCACTCAATCACGTAAATGTCAAGGATAAGGCTATTTCCCTACAGAATAGAACACATCTTTGACAAATGGCAGGGAAACAAATCTTTCCTCACCTTTTCTTTAGGCTTTTGTTTTACAGGAATACTGGGGCGAGGAGCCACTTTTTTCTGCTTGCTTTGCTCTGGACCTAAAGAATTCAAAATAAACTGCTGTCAGATGCCACTAAATTGACAGTTAATGCTAAATAGCAACGATGACTCTAGCACTGATTGGCCTGCAAAGAAAGGGGCATTAGAAAAAACAAAAAACCATTTAAAATCTAGGCTTTAAATAGGAAATTAAGACAGTATCTCCAACTTAACTGGTTTTTGCTTCTATTGCTTTATTATTATGTAACAGTTAAAAGAGAGCTAATTGGAACTTCCCTGGTGGTCCAGTGGTTAATACTCCACGCTCCCAATGCAGAGGGCCCGGGTTTGATCCGTAGTCAGGGAACTAGATCCCGCATGCATGCCGCAACTAAAAGATCCCTTGGGCCACAACTAAGACCCGGCGCAGCCAAAAAAAAAATTAAATAAATATTTAAAAGAGAGCTAGTTTTCTTGTACCAAAGACTTAACAATATACATTTCAGGTTTCCAAATGCTGTTTAAGATGTCAGTGTCCTGGGCTGGTACTTCCGGTTCGGCAGCTCTTCCTGCTGTCCTCACTCACCTGACTCTGGAGGTGGAGGCTGCTTTTTCTTGGGCTCACTAGGAGTGGTCTTGGGGACTTCTTTTCTCGGTGGTGCTGTGCTGGGGGGCTGTAGGGGGATGGCTGGTGCCGGCTGGGAGACCTGCTTGCTGGACTTCCTGGAAGAGGGCGTGGCCACTTGTTTGGCCTCAGGTCCTGGGGTGGAGGCATTCCCTTCCTCACTCTTGTCCTCCGGAGGCTTGCGCGGAGGTGGCTCACTGTTGCTTTTCTTGGGGGCGGGATCCTCTCTTGCTGACGGGGTAGACTTCTGACTAGAGTCCGCCAAGCTCTTCACAACACTGCTCTCTTTGCTCTCTTTCTTTTCACTGGTCTTAGACTTTTTCTCTTTCTTCTTCACAGCTGGGGGTGGGGGGGGAAATGCAAGATTATTTTTCTGTGAGAAAATTTTATTTAAAATATAAGTATAGGAATGTAACAATCTTAGTCTCAGTTTCCTACAGCTAAAGTTGACACTGGAAGACTCAAGAAAGTTAATGCCAAGTTGGCAAGTGAAACAGGTATACTCTTATTACTCTAGGAAATGAAATATAATGTAATTTTTTGTATGAATTTAAAAAAATTTTTCTTATGGAAATATTCAAACATACTCCAAGGTGAAGGGAAGAGTAAAATGAACACTCATGTACCTATCACCCAGCTTCAACAACCAACAGCTCCCTGGGAAACAGCAGTACTTGAAAAAAGGCTAGTATTCTCTTTACACTAGATGTACACAACTATATGACATTAAAGCAGGAAGCATTTGGGGGAAGATCTTTTGACAACACTACCTTTTGCTTGCTTCTGAAGGTAGGCTTTGGAAGGCATCCATTGTAGATTCTGACATTTTCTCATCCTAGAATAATAAGGGATACCATAAAGTAAACTTCATTTAGGAGAGAAGCAATTGAAGCACGTATTAATTCGTCTGCAAGAATCCATGAACCTTGGGCTTCCCTGGTGGCGCAGTGGTTAAGAACCCACCTGCCAATGCAGCGGACACACGTTAGAGCCCTGGTCCGGGAATATCCCACATGCCGCGGAGCAACTAAGCCCGAGCACCACAACTACTGAGCCCGCGCTCTAGAGCCCACAAGCCACAACTACTGAAGCCCGCGCGCCTAGAGCCTGTGCTCCTCAACAAGAGAAGCCACTGCAATGAGAAGCCCCTGCACCGTGACAGAGTAGCCCCCACTCACCACAACTAGAGAATGCCTGCGCGCAGCAACAAAGACCCAACGCAGCCAAAAATAAATTAATTAATTAATTTTAAAAAAATAAAAAAAGAATCCATGAACCTTTACTCAGGTTCATTTTGAGAGTTGAAAAAAGGACTGCTCATTATTTAAATTCAAGCCTTTAAATCCTTTGATCAGCAATTTCACCTACCTTGAGGATCTAAAAGGAGCAAATATCAAATTATTTTTGAAATGGGACTCAAATGTCTTGCAACCCAGTACTGACTAGCGCCACACACAAAACGATCAGTCGTTATTTCTCGCAGCCAAATCAGTTCTGCTCCCTTATGAGATTATTATTCATATAGTAATCTGAATACAAAATGGACTAAAATTACCCGAGTCCTTTGTCTGCCACTACAATGCTACAGGTCTATCTCAGGGCTTTGAGAGATATTTCTATCCTCAGTTTATTGAAACTCAAAACTTAATTTGAAGTTTAATATTGAACTGAATCCACTGCAACCCCTAAATTTAGTGCCATTTTATCTTGCTATCATGTACATTTTTTTTGCTGTTCTGTGAATTGTCTCACTTCTTTCCACTAATGGGACTGAGACAAGATTCTTGCTTAAGGTCAGACTAAACCAAAGCACAGAACTTCTCAGTGTCTCCTAGAAACTGTCTCCCCTTAAGTAAGTAATGCAGCATTTCTCCCAATTATGTTTTATATAAATCACTTTCATGTTATTCGTTCATTCAGCAAATATCTACGGATAATATCCATTCCTGGTGCCAGGCACTTGATGAGATACTCAACCACCAAAATTATTTATTTATGCAATTCTCTTGATCCACTTTAAACAAATTATCTCAGAGAGTAGAAAGTGCATCCACAAACTGACTAGAAAAAGGGAAAAAAGGTAGAGTAATCAAAACTTCCAGGGAATTCCCTGGCGGTCCAGTGGTTAGGACTCGGCGCTTTCACTGCTGTGGCCCGGGTTCGATTCCTGGTTGGGGAACTAAGATTCCGCAAGTAGCGTGCGGGGTGGGGGAAGACTTTCATAGGCATGAAAATATGCTGAGAGTTAGCGAGTGGAGAGACTTATATCACCAATATTTCCTGAATGCCATAAAGATAAAGGTAATTTCAGTTGACCTGATAAATAGCAGGCCTAAACTCATTGCTGATTAAGTAGAAACCCTCCAGAGTTGCACTGATATGGCAGCTCTAGACACACGTGGCTATGTGAATTTAAAATTACAGGGAGTTCTTCAGTCACACCAACCATGTTTCAGGTGCTAAACAGCCATATGCCAACCGCTACCACACCGACCTGAGCAGATACAGAACATTCACAGCACTGCACCTGAGGATTTCTGATTTAAGCACAGCCCAAACCCAGCACAGCCCAAAATCCAAGCGTACAACTCATCTTGCAACTTGAGGTGACTTGGTACAACCACACTGGGCGTTCGGGCGCATTTTCTCTGTGACAAGCGGGACAGTGGCTGAGACCAGCCCCCCAGAGAGACGTGCACTCACTTGCAGCACTGCTTCTTTATGTTGCGGCCACCAAACTTGGGCTTGTCCAAGCAGTTAGTGCACACACCACAGTCCTCAGGCACCTGGCAGCCGGGACACTGTCCACACCGCCTTGACCGCCGTCCCTTCTTTACTGGAGGTTCCTGCGGCGCCTTGTTTCTGGTGACGGGTTTAATTGGTTTGATGGGCGGAGCAAGAGGTTCGGCGTCTTCTGAGCCAGCAATCGATGACTTGTCTGTTAAAGAAATGTGGCATTAGCTCTGACAGAGTATCTGGCTCCTTCCTGGGAGCAGAGGGGAGATTCTCAAAATCTACTGATGTTAGTATATACATTCAAACCTTGTTTTAATTGGGACTCCAAAAATCAAATTCATTACAATAAAAATATTCATATGCAGAACACAGAGACTGTTTTAAATAATTAAATGTTTAAAAATGCCTATAACTTGCAGTTTGATGAAAGCAGAAATCCAAACAATAAAAACAAAATACAGTGTAACCGAAAGTCAAGAACATGAATTGAGCGAGTTCCCTGGTGACCTAGTTGTTAGGATTTGGCACTTTCACTGCAGGGGCCCGGGTTCGATCCCTGGTTGGGGAACATCCTGAAAGCCATGCAGCGTGGCCAAAATACAAAAAATAATTAATTAATGTTTTTTAAAAAAGAAAATATGATTACAAAAAAGAAAGTAAAGAAAGCATTAAAAACAAAAAAGAATATGAATTGAATGCTTCTGAAGACTCTCTAAACCTCTAAATTTCATCTGAGCAGTCACCCATGAGAACGTGCCTCACAGACCTGAAACCACAGGGCCCCCAGCTGCTGTGCTCTGAAATCCAGGGGTACAGAGGCCACAATTACCACAGAGGTTGCTCTCAGGCAGTGACAAGCATGGCAGGGATACTAGGGTAGGCCTGTTCCAGGGAGACACGACACTCCTCTGACAGTCAATGTTTGCTCAAGGGCTCCCTGACAGCCTTGCCGAGCTTTCTCACACTGCACAGCATCCAGGAAGATTCTGCCCAGCCTTCCTTCCCACTCTCCTTCACTAGGGTCAGACTTACAGAGCAGTCTGACAGCTCTCCCAGCCTTTCCTGACTCCCTCCCCATTTTCTCTCTCAGGCATTTCCTCTAATAACACCCTTACACATTTAACCCCCCACCCTCCGCCATCTGGTTTTTGGAGGACCCAGCCTAACATATAATGCTATGAAGAGCCTACTGGGCACTCCCAGGATGATCAGCAAACAAACCCAGTGTCTGCTCAGACCTCAAGGTTGACATCCCCGACCTACCATCATTTCCCATGGAAGACAAAATCTTTTCTCGTTCTTCCCAAGGTAAGGCACTCAGGGTGGGCATGTCATCAGGAAACACAGCTCGTTTTCGGCCAAGGGCAACAGCAGCTCTTCTGCAGACGTGTTTAATCCGGGGTCCTCGCACAGAGGTCTCCGATGAGTCACTTTCTTGACCCTGAGGAGGAGGCAAGCCAAAAACAAACAATAACTACCATATGCGTTGAAAATATAAATGAATGAAGCCAAGGTATAGTTGATTAACTTATAGATTCAACACATACAACTCTAGTTATTCCCAGCTGATAGGCCACATCAATATATAGAAATAACCTACTTCTAAAATTGGCAGAAAAGGATTCTAATCAAAAAACAGAAATCAGCTAGGCTTCTATTCCCAATTATACTACTTCTTTAAAATTTTCCTCAAAAAAAAAAATCAAGCTGCCAGTCTGCATTATCAAGAAGCTCATTCTCGTGTAAACTGGGCTTATCGAGCCACAGACTATTTCTTATATTTCCCTGATCAACAGAGAAGTAGGGGGAAATAACCTATAAATGGAAGTATAAAAGGCCACGGCTCCAAACAGAAATGTCTCACACTTTAAAGAGCCACGGCTCCTACCACTAGGAGGTTAACCTAAAACATCCAAAATGGTGTCGGAAATAAGTCTCATCATATTCCCGCCAGACCTCTCAACTGGCAGAATTACTAAATGTAAACGTGGCCCTACGCTGAATAACATTAAAACCTAAGTTTGTGGTCATCTTAACCTAACTTGACATGTTGGTATAAACACGCATCTACTACATGACGATGTTTAAAAACAATCTAAAGATTGGCAGGTTTTCTCAGAAAAGACCAGTGCCTAGCTCGCTTTGTGAATTAAAAAAAAAAAAAAAAAAGCTCTTCTTTACAAAAATCTGTTTGTCATCATCTTAACTAACTGAATTCTACAGCTTTTCTGTATCACAACTTGAGGCTAAGTGCTTCTCATATGTATTCTGGAGATACCTATTTTCTATTGGTCTGATCACTCACAGCTCAGAGGAAGAGATTCCCCCCCGTCCCTGTTTCCTATAGGAAACAACAGTAAAACAATCTGACTGCAAAAATGCATCTTCAAAATTAAGTCACAGATTCCATCACACCAAACCCATTAAGTACAAAACAACTCAGCATTCAGGGTAATGTGGCCCCACGTACCTTTCAGTCTTGGTTCACCGCTTTCCTACACGTACCAGTCCAGCTATCCCCGTTCCTCAAGTATGCTTTATACTTTTCTATCTCTACCCTACACTGTTTCCTCTCCTTAAAAATTTCTCCCCTATCATTTTCTACCTACCAAAATCCTACCCGTCCGTAAAGGACCACTGCGAATGCCACCATCTTTTCCTGATTCCCATACCTGGATCTAACTGAAACACTCAGCCTAAAACTTGCTCCTAGACGGGGCTCGAGAAACTGTTGATTTTAATGGGCAAGATGGAAAAGAGTACCTGTGCTTTGGGCTGGTCAGTTTGTTTAAGACTCTTACTCTTCTCAATCTTGCAGAGCTGGGCTTTGGCCTTTTTTAGGAGGCTGGCAACCCTCTTGTCAGTCATTGGAAGCTTGTCTGCCTGAGCCAACATGGAGCCTATGGAGGAAGTGGAATGTTTAACAGTGCTAGATGAAGGAGTGGAAAGGCAGAGGGTTTTCTCCTTCTCCAGGGATGGGGCAGTTGGGCCGAGGTCCAAGTTGGTTTTTTCCAGATTTCCTCTCCCTTTCTTTATAAGTATTTTGGTTTTGACAGCTGTTGTATCCCCAAGAGTCACAGAAGCAATATCAGTCCCAGAATCAAGTGATGAAGACTTCTTCCGCCCGGTTGCTTTTTTGGCAGAAGATGAAGTGGCCACATCTTCACCAACAACCTTCTCTTTGGAAACCCTACCCACAGGATACAAAGCAGAGCTACTCTGAATTTCTGATCCCTTTTTCCTTTTCTCTTTCCTGGACTCCCGCTTATTCTCTTTCTCTCTCTCCCGGTCTCTCTCTCTACTCTTGTCCTTCTCCACGCTCTTGTCAGCATCTCGCTCTTTGGACAGCTCCTCAGGGGCTTTGTCTTTATTTCTCCCTCTGTCAGTCTGAGAGCCTGGGGTAAACCAAGGGAAGAGAGGAGTGGGACTACTGGACGAAAATGGCTCTGCCGGAGCACTAGTCTGCTTCCTTGGTCTCTGGTTTTTCTCTGCAGGTTCCCCAGACTGAGTCAGGGAGTGAGAAGGAAAAGTAAAAGTTGGGTTTAAGGCACTAGTGGCAAGAGGACTAACAGAAATGCTTAACGAGGAGGAGACAGAAGACGGTGGGGGGAGAGGTGACAGCTCAGAAGTGCTAAGCCTTCCACTTCTTGTCCTCATGGAGTGAGAAGGAGATCTTGGTTCCGATCGAATAGGGCTAAACACTTTTCTTTTCCTTTTCCTGTTAGATACTCCTGAAGAAGATGTTCCAGCAGAAGTTCGATTACTAGGCAAGGTTACAGACTCAAATATCCTAGAGTGAGCCTCACTTGGAGTAAATCGTGGAGCTCTCAGAAGAGGGCTCCTTTTGTGCATATCAAACCTTGTTCCAGAATGGAGTGGCGAAAACAATCGGGCTGAAGCAGCAGTACCAGATGTAGAAAACCCGGACGCGAAGCCGACATCCTCAGGAGTCAGTGGAGGGGGGCGGAAATTATCAAATATTGGTTTGCGAATAAGACCTTCTTTGGCATACTTTGCTGAGGAAAAGTACTGTGGCTCTGACCTAGAGTGCTTTAAAGAAGTCCACCTAAATGTCGGTTCTCGCAAAATAGATTTTCGCTTCCCTTGCATGGGAGCGGCAGAAGTAGGCAAAAATGGTGATGCTAAAGGGATGGTTGGAGGCATGAGCCAAGGTGTGTGGTCAGAGATACTGGAGGCTGGCTGCAGCGGGGGCGGTGGAGTAAGCAGGGGTGGAGGTGGCGAGGAAGAGGTCTGCTGCTGGGGGGCACTTTGTAGGGTGGACAACTTTTTCGTCGTTCTAGATCCAAAACTTCTCTCTGACACTGAATACCTTCTGCTTCTCCTGTCATTACTATCGTTTTCTGGGGACTGGGAAATAGGCAGTGGAGTGTGAACTTCGGGGGTATCGCTCCGCTCTTCAGGAAGTACCTGAATCTCCTCAGAGGCCTGAGAATCTGTGGAGGTATCAACACTGGGGCTACTGGACCGGGAGGAGTCTGAAGACATCTGAGAGGAGTGCTGAGAAGCTGCACTTGATTTTTCGGAAGATCCACAGGACGTGGCACTGAATCTACTATTCGGTGTAGACTCTAGTCGGGCAATTTTAATTGGAGGGTCATAATCCTCATCCTCTATGAACCGCCGAGGAGTTTTAATGATCCTCGAGGAGATGGCACTGACAACAGGCATAATGAACTGTCGGATGTTTTTGACCTGTGTCTTCACCTTTCTTCCTTGCAGCTGAGCTGCTTCTTTCTCAATTTTCTTTTGAGCCCCCTTTTTTGCCCTCTGCAAGAGCTGCTTAGCAATTGTTGCATCTGTCCTTTTAGAAGAAGGAATAATCCTAACCGGCTTAATCCTTCGAGGGCTTTGTCTGACTACTGTCTTATCTTCTTTTGTGAGTGGAGGTGTTCCTTCCTTGTCTTTCCGGACCTTCTGGGGCTTTTCCAGTTCAGAGTTAATGAGGAGACCTGAAGGGGTCTTTATCCTTTCTGTTGATGGAGGCCTTCCTCGCCGGCGTACAATCTGTACCCCCTTCCTTCCTATTTGAAGCTTCCCTGTCTTAAACTTTGACTTGAGAGGAGAGAGTTTACCTGCTCTTAATTTTTTAATCTTTGTGGCTTGCTGAAATGTAGCAGAAGGTGTTCGTTTCATTTTCTTCAGGCTATCTTCTTTGTTTCCCTTTGGTAACTCTGAAATGTCCTTTCCATGCGTTATTTTGAGTTTTACTCCAGGGAAGGTGGGAGGTCTTCCTCTCTTCTTTTCTATACTTTTAGAATCTTTCTTCTTGATCTTATCTCCAGATTTGGTCTCTGATTTATTTAGAGGGGAGAACACAGATGGGTCTGAGAGGAGAGCTGAATTTCGGTCAGAGCCACTTCTAGGTCTCCCGCGAGGTTTTCGAGGACTAGTTTTAACTGTGTATAGAAATTAAACAATGAAGAGCATATATTTAGCTTTGTAGTTTAGGTCTTAACTAAGCTGAATATAATTTAGCACAAGCCATTCTGTACTGAACTCTACCTGGGTCTAATCAGTCAATAAAACATCTTAATTGTGCTTAGTTTCTTTTCACCAAAAACCTGCCTCAAAGAAATCAAGTAAATAACATCCTACCTAAAAGAACACTTAACTACCTTTTTGATAGAAAAACTAAGATAATAAGAGGTTTTCAACTGAGCAATTAATATATAAAACTAATTTTCCTACAACTTTGGGTGAACAAGAAGGTTTTTTCTGAATTAAAAAAAGGTGTGTTTTACAAAAATCTGTATGAGCTTTTCCATATAGTAGCCACCAAGAGTTAATATCTGAGAACACATTTATAGTAAGTCATCCCATTTTTTAAACTCAGAATTTTGGCTTTAATAAATCTGAACAAGGTGCTCTTCAGTCAACAACATACCAACTTCTATAGGCTACAATAATATACCAACTCCTATAGGCAGCTCAGCTTCCTATATTTTCAATCTGCTTTGCCAAAGTAAGTTTAAAAAGTTTCACTGGGGCTTCCCTGGTGGCTCAGTGGTTGAGAGTCCGCCTGCCGATGCAGGGGACGCGGGTTCGTGCCCCGGTCCGGGAAGATCCCACATGCCATGGAGCGGCTGGGCCTGTGAGCCATAGCCGCTGAGCCTGCGCGTCCAGAGCCTGTGCTCCGCAACGGGAGAGGCCACAACAGTGAGAGGCCCACGTACCGAAAAAAAAAAAAAAGTTTCACTGAAAAGAAAAACATTCATTCATGAGACATCAGAATAAGATCACTGAACTCAGTGGTAGGTGAACTAATCAGTGAAATGACATGAGATGTCCATTAATCTATTCCCCTACCTACAGGTTCTTCAACTAGTTAGTCTCAAATTACAAAAAAGATTTAACCATAATTGATGTCAAGAGCAAACTGACAATTTAAATCAGATTTCTTCTATTCTAAATAAAAGGAATTTGCCAACTTATAAATCAGCTCAATTTGCTGCTTATCAAGAGACTTCAGAAAAACCACTGTTTTCTAAAATTCTCTTTTTTTGTTTTTGTTTTTCTTTTTTGGCCATGCTGCACAGCTTGTGGGATCTCAGTTCCCTGACCGGGGATTGAACCCAGGCCCCAGCACTGAAAGCAGTGAAAGCCTGGAATCCTAACCACTAGACCACCTGGGAACTCCCTAAAATTCTTTGTATAGTCTGTACTTTCTCTTCTTTTTAAAGATGTATTCTTTGTTATTGAAGTATAATTGACATACAATACATATTAGTTCCAGGTGTACAACATAGTGATTTGATTTATATACACCACAGCTTGATCACCACATATAGTCTGTACTTTCTAAATGTATTATGAGTTGCCTCCTCTATCATATCATCTCTTCTCTCGTGACTTTTCAATGCTTTATATGACTCAACATTCTTCTGAGATTAAAACCTCCCCTAAGAGGCACCAGAAGAGATTTATGCCATTATGATGAACATTTTAGACTATGGAACCAGCTTTCTAACAGAACAGAAATCAACAAAGGTCTTATTGTTGAGCTTTCTAAATATAAATGCTTTCCTCACCAATTAACTTGAAACCTCTCTTAATAGTTTAAGATTCACAAATCTGTTCTCAATATATACTAATTACAACGAAAGTAATGGACTAGAAGACAGCAGAGAAACAGTTTCATTTCTTAATAAAGTATACACAGATGGTTTAAAAAAACAAACAAAAAACAACATTTAAGGTACACTGACAGCCAAGAAAAAAACTTGAGGAAACCATCAAGAAAGGGTTGTGAATTAACAAAATAAACTCCTACCCAGCAGTACATCACAAGATTCCTTACAATCTTGGTAGACTTGAAGCTGGCTACTCATAGGCCTTTATTAATTCTGAAAACCTCTTCTATCCATCTTTTAAAGAAAGCTCTTGGTGGACAGGGAGAAAAAGCAGAATAGAGAAGAGCCCTGCTCTGCTAACTTCCATAATCCACAACACATTCAAAGAACTCACAAATCAGTCAGAAGTAAACTGCTCATCATGTCTTTTCTGGGCCTCATTTTATTATCTATAAATGAAGGGTTAGACCAGACAATCTCTAACATCACCTGATACGAAGTTTTAAGATTTCATCACATCTTAAAGAGAATATTGCTACTGTCTAAATGGCACAGATACTGGAATACTATTGGCTAAGTCCTCTCAACTAGAATGGCAATGCCACCACCACTTGGGAAAGGAAAAATTGTCAACTTATGTGTTTGAGTTAGATTACTATATAATATATGATGACTCAAATGAAATGCAAATGCTAACAAACATCACAAACTATGTCAACATCAAGGACCAAAAGCACAGCTAACAACATCATATTTAACTAGACTGTCTACGCACATAAAATCAAAGACAACCATACAAGAAGTCAGAATGGCAGCACAGATGGGGAATGTTTTTTTCATCAAAAGATCTATAGCCCTCTCCTATACAGAACAATTCTGCAAGCCATTAAATGTTATTTCCACTGAGGATCATCTTGCAGGAAACTGCTGTTAAGTCTAGAATTTCAAGACATTCTAGATATATTCTTATTGAGAACAATGACAAATATTGCTAATAAATGGAAATACCCATGTCGTTTTTATTTTCTTTATTTTAACAGTTTTCCAAGGATCAGATAAAATAGTTTCATACAGTGCCAACATTTTGTTTTTAGTTCTTTGACAATAGTAGACCAAATTTCATCTGTAAAAAACAATGGCCAAATTATTTCCCAAGTCATATTTACTGCCACACAATTCAAAATGTGTAAATGTGAGGATGCTGCTCTCAGTAGGTAACCTTCAATTTGCCTACCAGGTTTTGCAAGCATTCCATGGAAATCCAGCCCCCATGCCTCTGGTGGTTCCCATAGAGAAGCATTATCAAGGATAAACCAAAAGTGGCCTGACAGAGAGGTCCCTTAAAGAGGTCTAGCTCATAAGCCATTTCCTACTTAGTGTGAGGGAAAGGGAAGGAGGCACCCAAAAAACCCCAGTATTTAAGACCACCCTTTACATGCAAAGAAGGCAAGGGGAAGTCACAGTCTCTTAAACAAAACGTAAAGATGCCATGCATTTAACTGGCCATACCTGAAGGAGACCTTGTGGGACTTCGTACTCTGACTTCTTCATCTGAGCCAAAACCTAAGAACTGCTCATCCTATAACAAAGGAAAATTATTTTAAAATCAGGAAAAAAACAACAAAAAAAACATGAATCTGAACATATCCCAGAGAAATGCCCAGAGGAGACACAAATGAATTTGGAAAATTTAGCCTCTATGTATTACTCATCATCATTCATATGGATATTATTATAAAATAACTTAATACTGAAATAAATGGACCCAGCCATATGGCTTCATTACAGACAATAGGAGCTGTGTAGTAATTGAACAATGCATTGATAAGTCACCTTTGGTACACAGTACATAGGGGACAGTCCTAAATTTCAAACTATAGATACAGCCCAAAACAATTAAAGAATGACTTTAATTCAAGTAAGCAAATCAGTACAATGGCAGAAATATACAGCCCCAATAAAACAAATACCTTTTCAACAGGTAGTTAAGTCTACAGACACATAAGGAATAATCTACAATATCATAATCTCCTGTCTACTAAATATTAATAGAGACTGAAATTGCCATTATCGTCAGTTCCTTAACTCAGGAACTGACATTTAGATGTGATTTCTATACATTTGAGATCCAGAGATTCTCAACATGCATTTTATGGCATCATTTTTAAATGCCCTGTGATAAGAGACTTAATGGTGGGCAGCAGCATTTGTGAAAGGGATGATGAATTGACTACACCAATTCAAGAATACATCCAAGAATAACTGAAGGAACCATCTTATTTTCAGTCATACTGAGAAAAGGCAAAAGCTTCTCTTTACCTCTAACTTTTAACCTGCCTTTTAAGAAAATACTAAGGATTTAAACGATTTTGAACAAATTGTCAAGAAATATGGTCTATTTAAACAACCTGATTAATAGAAATCCACCGATTCAGAAGCTAAGAGTTTTCTACAAAGAGATAAGAATTTCAGATGCCAGAAACAAAATCCACATAAAATAAGAACAAAATAAGGAATTATAGACAGATTTTCTTGTACCTCCAATTTATACTGATAATCCCCAAACTAAGTTCCAACAGTTAAAGCCCCCCAATTGTAGAGGGGGCCACTTCATCCTCTCGTTTGTCGGCACGTGCCACCACTGAAGAGAGGGAAGGGCTTGTCTGAGGTCTCAATTCTTTTATTTATTGGAGCGTTGTAAGGAATAAATGAAATAATTTATGTAAGGTATGTAATTTATGTAAAATCATTCATAAAACTATAATGTGGTGTCCATATTGTAGTTCTTATTATTGATGTGGCTTTAGAAGCTGAAGTTCTGAAGGGCCAAATGACTTGCCCAAGATCATACAGTTATTTGCAAATAACTTCCTACCATAATGGCTACAATCTAAAACTATAAATAAATATGTAAAGGAATCCAATAAGTCACCTACAGTACAAAATACCCTATTCTTTCAGCTACTATTAAAGTAACATGACACCCATTTCCAAATCCTTAAAGTTTCTGATTTAATTCATTCTTTCCCTGCATTATCCTTATGGAACAACTGCTAATCTATGCATTTCACAAAGACATCTGAGGATTTCCTAACGCTTGCCAGGGGACTACATTGCTAAATGCATAAGTTCTATGCTCCAAGTGTTGCAATGAGAGAGTTCTAGCAACTATACATACAATAGCCAACAGGTAAAGTAACCAACAGCTGAAGTAATGAAAAATGTTTAATCTTTAAAAGAAACATAAGAGATCCACATTGCTATGTTTATTATCAGCAACCTTAGTGAGTCACTTTTCTATATTTCTAACTTTCACAATATGTAACTGTACAACCCTAATTCAGTGTGCTCCAAAAGAGTACTACTGAGCTGTCAAGCAGTAATTTAAGTAACTCTGCCAATGTTTAAAGTTTCCAAGTACTTTCCAAAATGACAGAAGGCATTAACTCTTTCTTTGTGGTCTTGTAGTTGGAATAAGAAAAGAATGACTTGACTTCCACCCAAGAGCTTTCTTTTCACTTCAAATATAGACTGACTTCTTGAAGCATGCTTAAAAAAATAAGCACCCATTGTTTAAACAATCCAGACAGTTTAGCCAAAAACAAAAGCCATCATTGTTATGTTAAAGAGTTCTGGTCAGCTAACTCTGAACTTCCAATTCCACGTAGAAGTCCCCCCAAATCTAAGGAAAACCAAGCTGAGAAAGCACTGGGGGAAAAAATGCTGCAAGAAGGTGCTACAAATGAAGTCCTTTTTGCCTCTCCTGTCGCTCCCATCACCCCCTTTAAACACACGGGGTTCCTGGAAGATGCAGTAAACAAGGTAACAGTGCTAGCTTCCCAGGGATTTAGGCTTGCCTAGAAATCAAAAGACTAAGTCAAAATGTCTACAAAAAAAGGTAACAAGAGAAGCTGCAATTAAATCCATGTTTGGCACTATAGCATCATAAGCCTGGACACTCGTGAAGAGAGGAAACAGAAGACCCCACGCTACACAGGATGAAGTACTCCTGGAAACTGGGCCCAAACAGCCACCCATACTTTTCCTTTCACTCTGGCTTCCTCTGATGAGCACAGCACTCCAAGACAAACTATAGGCAAGAGGCAACAAACCTATTCCTTCTGGATAATGATGTCACTAGATCGTCAAGATTTTACCCTTTTCTTACCTCCAAAGACAGAAAAATATCCTTGCCGAGTTGAGCACCATAAAATACTGTTGGACCATATTTAGCTTCCGGAGATTAGGAATGCAATGAAGCTAATGTTGTTTCCCAAGTGAAAGCTAATTCTAAAATAATACATGTGTGGAATTTCTTTATTATCCCTACCCCTACCTCTAGGGGTTATTTGAGAACTTCCAAACATACGTTTACTAGCAAATTCTACGGTACCCATAAATATCTTAACATTTGATTTTTATTTTAATGGCAGAATTTTAATCCTTTAGTGGCTATTATATTTGTGATGAAGCAACAGGAATATGTTTTCCACAAGTGAATCTAAGTGAACCCAAAGTATTACAGACAACGATGTTTACAGATAAAATGTAATGACGAAGGTATTTTAGAAAAATACATGAAGTTCTGTATTTCAAGGAATTATGTACTGCTAGGACAACTCTGCAAACAAAACACTATTTCTTTTACTTGTCCATTCATTCAAAAACCATTTATATGCTATCTGTTCCCAATGCAAAGGTAAGTAGTAAGACATGATCCTGCTCCCAAGAAGTAGCTAAAGCAGACAGGCAGGTGCACAATCTCAGCCTTCCTTTAAAAAGCCAAAATCCCTTAAAAAGTCGGTGAAGGATAAATTACTACGTAATTCATATTCTGGAATAAAAAACTGGCTTAAATCTTGGAATAGTTCATTCTTCCACTTGTATTAGTATTAGGTTCATGGAGAAATAGTCAACAAATCTCAAAATTCTTTCAAAGGATGGCAATGTCGATCTCCACGCCTCAGTATTGTACTAGGCACCACTCCAGCATTAGAAATCTGAGAGAGTTTAAGTAATCGAGACCTAAATCATCTGCAGTGATTAGATGCGACACAGTTCCTAGTAAGACCAGTGATCTGATAAACTTGCAACTGAGAAAGTCAATGCCTTTTCCTTCCTACCCCCAACTAAAATAGATTTTAGCTCCTCCCGTAAGTTCTTCCCAATTTAGTCAGAGCAGAAATCATTCACCTGGAGTTCTTCACCTCCCAATCTAATGTGGAGGTTCCAAAGCTATTTTGAAAACTCTTCTATTAAACAAGCTTGGCCACACCTGGCCTTTGATGAATAAGGCCTAGGATAACCGCTCATAACCTTCTTTCTTTTCTAGCAAGAGACTCAGCACTTCAGAGCACTGAATTAGATGGTAAGTACCTTAGCATTCTTCTGTCTCCAAAATGGTTTAGTCTTTAGAGTTTAAAAAAAAAATCAAATTTCTTCACCTACAGAGGTTTATTGATGAATCAACTGAAAATAACATCAAAAACCACAGACAGTATCAAAAGCACCTGATACGTAATTGTTTGAAATTCTTTGTTTTGAAGGCTTATAATTTTTGGTATCATCATATATGGTTCCATCATATGAGGAGGCCACAGAACTAAGAAAATTACTAAGAACAACTAAAGAAGACGAAGAAACGTCAAGGAGGCATATTGTGCATCTCAGTAGCTCTAGTTAAAGAAGAGTAACACTTCTCCTCTGGGAATTTATTCCAGTTAGCTACACTGCTGCTGGCACATTTCTCTGAGTGTCTATCGCTACAAGCTCTAAAATAACAAGGGCTTGGGAATTCCCTGGTGGTTCAGTGGTTAGGACTCTGTGCTTTCACTGCTAAGGGCCTGCATTCGATCTCTGGTTGGAGAACTAAGATCCCACAAGCTGGGCAGTGTGGCCAAAAAGATAAATAAATTAAAAAAATAAAATACCAAGGTCTTAGCGCTGCATTTTAAAGACATAATCACCAGTACTTAATTAGCATAATGGATAAAGAATGTGTTTACAAGTTTGTCTCCTTCTCTAGAGCACTCACTCTTTAAAGACAGGGAAAGTTTACTTATTCATTGTTGTATTTTAGTATCTGGCACAAATTTAGAGTAATAAATGTTTGTAAAATGAAAATAAAGGAAATGCAGTACGCTGTTTAAAAAACATTACGTGGTAATAGCACAGTAGCATAAAATACTGGTGCACTCAAAAGAATTAGACAATAAGATTCTTCTTTTAAGAATTCATAGGGAGGGGTCTTCCCTGGTGGCACAGTGGTTAAGAATCCACCTGCCAGTGCAGGGGACATGGATTTGAGCCCTGGTCCAGGAAGATCCCATGTGCTACGGAGCAACTAAGCCTGTGCACCACAACTACTGAGCCCACGTGCCACAACTACTGAAGCCAGCACGCCTAGAACCCGTGCTCCGCAACAAGAGAAGCCTGGCAATGAGAAGCCCACACACTGCAACCAAGAGTAGCCTCTGCTCGCAGCAACTAGAGAAAGCCCTGGCACAGCAACGAAGACCCAACACAGCCAAAAATAAATTAATTAATTAATTTAAAAAAAAACACAAAAACTAATGGAATGCAGTGTGTTTCCTGCTATGCCAGAGGAATACACATGCCAGAGAAATGAATATGGAAGCACAGCAGAAAGGTGACTAACCCAGTCAAGGAGAAAGAGTCAGGAAAGCCACTGCAGAAAGGGTGAAAGCCTACTCAAACTTCGAAAGGATGGTAAATTAGGGTTGAAGGGAGATATTTCAGGCAGAGAGAATAACACATACAAAGGCACAGAGATACAAAAGAGCATGGCATGGAGTGAAATTACAGACAGTTCAGTAGGGCTGAGGCCCTAGCTGATGTGGGAAAGGAGCATTAAGATACTGAGGAGGAAAAAAGGCAGAGGCAGATCATGAAAGGCCTTAAATGCCTTTCTGAGTTTGAAGTTTATCTTCAAGGAAGTGTGGGCCTCATCCTGAGGGCTACAGCTCATCAGTAACACTTTCGGGCAGGAGAGAAGCATGATTAGATTTATATTTTCAAAAGATCACTATGACAGCAGTGGGGAAGTAGAGACTGCCTTTAAAACCAGAGGCAGTAAGAACAGCTATAAAATGACTGCAGTGGCAATGGGGATTAAGGAAAAGGGCAGATTCCATAGACAGTTAGGAGGCAAAATGAACAAGGTTTCAATATAAAGGGTTCAGGGGATGGAAAGAATCAGTAAAGACTTGCAGGTGTTGGGCTTAGGTTGATTAGGTTTATGGTGATATATTTATAAGACTGGGAAAAAAGAAAGAAGAGAGGTTTCTAGGAGCAGGAGGGAAATCAGTTTAGACGCATGAATTTGAAATGTCTGTCCAAGTTGTAAGATATAATGATCTGGAGAAAGCGCATCTGATTCAATGAATTTATGAATGCTGAAACTGTGTATATAAACAGTCACCCAGGGAGAGAATACAGAGAGAAAAAGAGGATACACGGCAGATCCCCAGGGAATACCCACACTTCACGTACAGGGGAAAGGGACGCTAAGGGGGGAGATAGAGATGGAATGGCCAAGGAGACAGATCATGTGTCTAAGTACAGAACAGTCAAGGGAAGAATACGCATCAAGAGATGGCCAAGTTGGGGAGGGATACAAAAGGATTTTGTACAGAGGATATCAAAATTGGGAGGTCACCTATGACCTTACCAAGGTCAACTTCAAGGCAGTGTTAGAGGCAGGAGGAACCAAAGCGCAGTGGGTCAAGGTGTGATTAAAAAGTGACAAAAATGGAAGTCAGTGTAGACCACTCTTTTGGAAAAACTCAATTACATGGGAAAGGACACAGTGGGCACAAAGTAAGGAAAGATTTGCCTGGGGGGATTACTTATTTGTTTGTTTATTGGCCGCACCGCACAGCATGTGGGATCTTAGTTTCCCCACAGTGTGGAGTCTTAACCACTGGACAGCCAGGGAAGTCCAGGACTACTTTTTTTTTTTTTTTTGCGGTACGCGGGCCTCTCACTGTTGTGGCTTCTCCCATTGCGGAGCACAGGCTCCGAACGCGCAGGCTCAGCGGCCATGGCTCACAGGTCCAGCCGCTCCGCGGCATGTGGGATCCTCCCGGACCGGGGCACGAACCCGTGTACCCTGCATCAGCAGGCGGACTCTCAACCACTGCGCCACCAGGGAAGCCCCAGGACTACTTTTTGAGTTGAATGTGTTTACAGGCTGAAAGAGAACACAGCAGCCAGGAAGAGACTGAAAATTCTCAACAGCAAATCTCTAATAAATGGGAAAGGGATGGGGAGGAGGGGTTGGCAGTGAAAGAGAATGAAGGCAAAGTGCAACAGAAGGGAGCTATCAGAAAAGGGGCTAAGCGTGCATTTAGTTGCAGAGAAGTTGATAGGCAGGAGTTAAGCTTAGAGAGTTTGCTGAAATCACAGGCAAAACTCTGTTTATATGGGCATCTGCCAGACGAGAGACACAGATTTCTTCAGATTCTCAAAGAAAAAAAGCAGCTCACAACCTACAAAAGTTTTTTAGACCGTAGCTCTAAAGGAAATAAATCATGGACAATGGCTGGTTAAGAATAAATGGGAGGGCTTCCCTGGTGGCGCGGTGGTTAAGAATCCGCCTGCCAGTGCAGGGGACACAGGTTCGAGCCCTGGTCTGGGAAGATCCCACATGCCGCGGAGCAACTAAGCCCACGCGCCACAACTACTGAGCCTGTGCTCTAGAGCCCGCGAGCCGAAACTACTGAGCCCACGTGCCACAACTACTGAAGTCCGCATGCCTAAAGCCCATGCTCCTCAACTAGAGAAGCCACCACACTGCAAAGAGTAGCCCCGCTCACCGCAACTAGAGAAAACCAGCATGGAGCAACGAAGACCCAACGCAGCCAAAATAAATAAATAATTTATTTATTTAAAAAAAAAAGAATTTTAAAAAAAAAAAGAATAAATGGGAGGGGGGGGACTTCCCTGGTGGTCCAGCGGTTAAGACTCCACGCTCCCAGTGTAGGGAGCCCAGGTTTGATCCCTGGTCAGGGAATTAGATCCCACATGCCACAACTAAAGATCCCCATAGAGATCCCGCATGCTGCAACAAAGATCCCCAATCAATCGATCGATCGATCAATATTTTTTAAAAAAAAGAATAAATGGGAGGGGGTAATGGGGAGAAGTGGGAAATTAGATGCAAAAATTGATAAAAATTGATTTGGTTGGAAAGGGGTAGCCACAGCAGGGCCAAGATCAAAGACAAATAAAGTATCAGAACCTTGTTAATTCTAGGATGGTATGGTCAAAGCTCACCCAATACACAGTAGGAGCTACCTTTGGGTCTCGAATGTAGACAAGGCATAACTCTGAAGTTTGAAGTTTATTCTAGATACATACATATGAAATTAGAGTAGGAAAGAGACTGAATAACTGGAGAGCAGATAGCAGCCTACAGCCAAAATTCAAATGGGACTGGCATTCAATCACTCCAGCAAGTATTTACTGAGTGTTGCCAGGCACTGTTTTAGACTACACAGGTGAAGAACTGACAAAATTCCTGCCCCATGAGAAAATAACCATGTAACAAATAAAGAATGCAGTGAGGGCGTGAAGGATTGATGGGGGTTACCTGTGAGGGCTGTTTTCACTAGGGTGGTCAGAAAAGGCTTCTGACCTTGGCAAACTGTGGGCCACAGGCCAAATCTGGACTGCCAACTGGTTTGTTCAGTCCATGAACTAAGAATGGTTTTTAACATTTTTAAATGGTTAAAAAAATCCAAAGAAGAATATTTTATGCACATGAAAGTTATAAGAAATTCAAATTTCAGTGTGCATAAATAAAGTTTTATTGGCACACAGCCCCATGTGTCATTTCTGTATTGTCTATGGCTGCTCCTGGACCACAACAGCAGGGGGGAGTCGTTGCGACAGAGACCATCTGGCCCTTTACAGAAAAAAGTGGCTGAACCCAGATTTAGACCTAAATGATGAGAAAAAGACAGACATATAAAGATCTAGGTGGCATAGTATTCTAGCTAGATAGTAAGTGCAAAGGCCCAGAGACAGCAACGAGCATGGCATGTATGACAGACCAAAAGGCCAGTGTGGCCGTGCAGCAGAATGAGTGAGATGAGAAGAGGTGGTGCTGGAAGAAGCAGACCTGACCAGAGGCCAGATCATGTACGGCTTTGCCAGACAGGGTAAGAAATCTGGATTTATCCAAGCAGTGGGGAGAAGGGAGATGCGGGAGAGATCCCAACATGTTTAAAGTGAGGGAATAGTAAGATCTGACTGATTTACACATGGAATCTACAGTTGCTGTGTGAAGAACAAACTTCACTGAGGTAAGAACACAAGCAGGGAGATAAGGGAATAGTCCAACCAAAAGATTATAATGGGCAAGTGTGGGGTTTTGGTAGGAGAATTAATAAGAGGAAGTTGGATTTAAGGTATTTTGGAGGTAGTACAGACAGAATTTGCTGATGGGTTATTTGGAATGTGAATATAGAGAGAAATCAAGGATAACTCTCAAATTTTAGGCCTGAGCTATTGGGTAAAGGGCAGAGTCATTCTGAAACAAGGAGAAAGGAGAAAATCAAGACTTTCTGGACATGGGAAGTGTAAGATACCTACTAAATATCCAAGTGCTTCAATGCATATCTGTTTCCTTGTCTGGGAATAGCAGTGGCTACCTCAGCAGGTGGGCAAGATTAGGTGAGATGATACACGTGAAGCACTGAGAATACTGCCTGACCCACAACACTCAATGAACACTCATCATGCTTATTATTATTATGCAAATGGAATGTCAAATAGGCAGCTGGAAATACAAGCCTGGGACTCAGAGAAGCAGTCAAGGTTTAGAGACAAAGATTTAGGAGTCCTCAGCATACAGATGAGGCCTGGATGAGGTCACTGAGGACAAGTGCACAGATAGAGAAGGTGGCCAAAGGCAGACTCTTAGGTGATGCCAGCATTCAGGGGAGTTAAGCAGAGGAAGGAAGCCATACAGAATACTGAAAATTAATAACCAATGAGTTAAGAAAAAAGCAGATGAGTGTAGTGTTACAGAATCCAAGAAAAGAGTGTTTCAAGAAGGGAGTGGTCACCTGGTTCAAATGCTGCCCAAAGGTTGAACAGGAGGAGGACTGAGAATTATCTATTCAATCTGGCAAGAGAGAGGCCCTTGAGGATTTTGATAAGAGCAATTTCCTAGAGTCATGGGGATAAAAGCCCAATTGCAGGGGTTGAGGAGTGGCTGAGAGGTGAGAAAGTGGCACCTGCAATTACATACTGCACTTTCAAGGAGTTCTGTTGCGAAAGGGAGCAGAAAATTGGGTAGTAGCTGGGGGAGGACCTGGGGTCAAGGGTTTTTTAAAACAAGGATTATATTAAGACAGTTTTATATGTTGATGAGAGAGAAACTGGTGATGCAGGAGAGAGGGGGAATAACTGCAGGAATGACCCTGAGTAGATGAGAGGGGATGGAATCCAGAGTACAAGTGGAGAGTGGCACTTCTTCAGTTGTAGAAGGCAGTAAAGGATGTGCTAGTGCTTAAGTTCCCTTTTAACAGGAAGGGGAAAGCTATTAAATACCCTGGGAGTGGGCTTCCCTGGTGGCGCAGTGGTCGAGAGTCCGCCTGCCGATGCAGGGGACGTGGGTTCGTGCCCCAGTCTGGGAAGATCCCACATGCCGCGAAGCGGCTGGGACCGTGAGCCATGGCCGCTGAGCCTGCGCGTCCGGAGCCTGTGCTCCGCAACAGGAGAGGCCACAACAGTGAGAGGCCCGCATACCGCAAAAAAAAAAAAAAAAAAATACCCTGGGCGTACTTTAATATCTTGATTCATATCTTGATTCACGTATCAAGTGGTATAACTGACTGGTATAACTGACTCTCAAGAATCAGTAAATCAGTAAATGAAGACTACTATTTGAATTGCTCCCAAGAACAGTTCTGATATTAGTTTTGAGAGCTTTCTTTGGCCTTCAAATTACCAACTTCCAAAGTATCTTGCAAGGTATTATATTTTTAGTATTTATATTCATGCTATATTTTAAGCCGAGCTCAGTAAAGAGAAATTAGACAGTAAGTTCCATGAGGGAAGGGGGGAAGGGACCTGTTCAATGCTAATGCCCCAATACTTGGTCATCTGCCTGGTACATAAAAGATGTTCTTTGAAAAACAGATTAGATTTCCAGTCACCGTTTCTTACTCTGTAGAGTGCTATGTTTATGAATGCCATTTAGGGGGAAGATGAGCCTCTTTGCAAGCAGTTTTTCACCATTTGTAAAAGAAAAAAAGATAGTGACACCTGTAAATCATTTCCAAAAAGTGAATTTAACAATGGTGTTTTTGAATTTATAAGAAGGGAAAAGAATAAAATACTCAAGCATAGTCAAATACACAGATATCAGGAGACAAACTTCTTAAGCCAAGATGGTTTCTGAAATCCAAGCAGTCTAGAAATGTACACAGTTACTGAACTGACATCATAGTCTCTTGTCAACAGAATGGCAGGGACAGGGCCAAGGCCAGATTCTCTCTGGCTACTGGTGCCTCAAAGAGAACTGTGGCTGTTTGAATGCAAAACAGATAGGAAGAGATTTACACTGTTTTAAATATGATCTCTGCCTGATACTGAGAAATGTTAACCCCCAAAGCCACCTAGGATTAAAGAGTGCAAAGACAGTAACACAATGTTCTTCAATAACAATAGTTGGTAAAATTTTCACCCACACAAGAATGAAATTGTTTTCAAATATTTAATTCAATTCTACCTAGCAACTCTCACCTAAGAAATACAAATGATACCCACTTTGTAATTAAAGAAAGAAGTAGTTCCTCATCCTCACTCCATTATCAACAAGAGCAAGAAGCAAAGATGCTCAAAACAGCTAAACAAATGAGACAGGTGAACTCCACCCATCCTGCTCCGGAAAAAGAGGTCGACAAAAAGAAGATCATTGTCTTAAAAAAAAAAAAAAAAAAAAAAGGCAAAATGAATGCACTACATCAGATAGTAAGCTATACAGATTCTTGGCAATGCCCCAAATCACTTCACACGACCTTAAAAAACAAACAAACAAACAAAAATCAGGACTTCCAAACTCCTAGGTTCCAAGTCTGAACTGGTTTATCTACTTGCTGAAGCAAAAGAAATAAGCCCACTTATATACTGTAGAAATTAAATTAATCAGCACAATGACAGGGTTTATTCGTCTCTGTTTAACAGGAAAGTACCACAAAATGACTAGATCCACTTGAATAGGCTGGAAAAATTAAACAAACACCAACACTGTTTTCAGAGATGGTTCTTTTTATTACAAGAGGTTTTGGTCCTCCATATGCCAACTTTCAGCAGTTAACTTCATTTTGAGCTATATGTTCATTCAACTACAAGTTTCTATTATAAAATTTGTAGTTCTTTCTTCCAGCTTGTTCTGATCTTGCTGCAAAAGTCAGGTTGCATCTTTCCTTCTGGGCTGTCGAATGATCAACAGCAACTAAAGTAACATTGAGAAATTCACAACTTTCTTTCCTCTAAAGGTAAAAAGAGTTATCTCTCCAAAAAGCCAGTTTTCTGAAGGAGCAAAGTGAAGTTACATGACAAAAGTAAATAATCCCTTTGGCAAAACAACAAAGCTACTAAGTCAGCCAACAAAATTTTGACCTAACATTTTTGAGGAATTAATGTACAATATATGAGTTGGGAAGTTGTGTTCTTACTAACTTAAAAAACCAACTGACTCTTCTGACTACTACATCATATTTGGAAGTTTCATCACCACATTCTGAGAAGCACACATTAGGTGGCATTAACTTACTTAAAAAAAAAGTCCCTGGTATTTTATTAGTCAACACTGGAATCTCTCAAGTAGAATAAAGAATCAGGAGAGGGCTTCTCTGGTGGCGCGGTGGTTGGGAGTCTGCCTGCCGATGCGGGGGACGTGGGTTCGTGCCCCAGTCTGGGGGGATGCCGCGTGCCGCGGAGCGGCTGGGCCCGTGGACCGTGGCCGCTGGGCCTGCGTGTCCGGAGCCTGCGCCCCACAACGGGGGAGGCCGCGGCGGTGGGAGGCCCGCGTACCGAAAAAAAAAAAAAAAAGAATCATGAGAATTATTCTTTGCCGTTTTATAATCTTTTGTTTTCTGAATTTCTACTTGTATGAGGAGCAATTGAAAGTTACGGGAAAAGGGGCTTCCCTGGTGGCGCAGTGGTTAAGAATCCACCTGCCAGGGCTTCCCTGGTGGCGCAGTGGTTAAGAATCCGCCTGCCAAAGCAGGGGACACGGGTTCGATCCCTGGTCCAGGAAGATCCCACATGCCGCGGAGCAACTAAGCCCATGTGCCACAACTACTGAGCCTGTGCTCTAGAGCCCGTGAGCCACAACTACTGAGCCTGCATGCTGCAACTACTGAAACCCACGCTCCTAGAACCCGTACTCCACAACAAGAGAAGCCAACGCAATGAGAAGCCCGTGCACTGCAATGAACAGTAGCCCCCACTCAGCCCCTGCTCGCCACAACTAGAGAAAGCCTGCGCGCAGCAACAAAGACCCTACTCAGCCAATAAATAAATAAATAAATAAATTTATTTATTTATTTATTTATTTTAAAAAAGAATCCAACTGCCAATGCAGGGGACACGGGTTCGAGCCCTGGCCCATGAAGATCCCACATGCCGCGGAGCAACTAAGCCTGTGCACCACAACTACTGAGCCTGCGAGCCACAACTACTGAAGCCCAGGCGCCTAGAGCCTGTGCTCTGCAACAAGAGAAGCCACTGCAAGGAGAAGCCCGCTGCACCGCAATGAAGAGTAGCCCGGCTCACTGCAAGTAGAGAAAGCCCGCGCACAGCAACAAAGACCCAATGCAGCCAAAAATAAATAAAGAAAATAAATAAAAATTAAAAAAAAAAAAGTTACGGGAAAAGTATGCCTCCCTTATATTTCCAATTCCCAGTTTCTCAAATGACACCAATTTTACAATTAGGGAATCAAGCTGCCCTTCACTTTGCCACCACTTGCAGAATCCCTGCAACAATCCAGCTTCACCTTTGAACTCCAGTCATTTTATGAGATGATCTGGTTAACAGTAGACAGCATTTACTATATGAAACTTAGAAAATATTCATTATATTTTTAATATTTAAAGCCAAATAACCTTAAATAAGCCTAGTATCCATTTATCTACAAGAAGGAAATTATACACAATTCCAGTACTAAATTCCAAAGTCCTAAAGCTTCAATAACCCACTCAAGGTTTTGCGACTAAGAGCTAGTAGGAAAATGAGCTGGTGTTAATATCAGCTCTGCCCAGACTTTTGGTAATCTATATGAATAATCCCAATTCACAGTTTTCATTCTGACTGTACCGGAAATGCTTTTCGCAACCCAACATATCTAAAAAGGTTTCATTCTAAGTAATGTAAGCCCTCCTCATGGCCTCAAAAGCCAAGGGTCAGAGGCCTTTATAATCCTCATTCACATGAAGCCAACTTATTAGACTGGAAAGGATTTACAAAGCACTTGTTATAATGCATCCACAAGCAGTGATACCCTTAACAAGGGATATTCTGAAGCACAGCTCTTTAGACTACAACTGAAAATGGACATAAAAGCTACAAATATTTGTTTCCTATATTGAGACCACATCTACTACTTTCCCTGGTTTCTCTTGATGTTTAAGGTTTCCCTCTTAGCTCCCTCTTAGCTCATTTTCTAAGTTTTTATTCTCCTATAAAACCACTATAAAATCATTTCACACACAAAAAAATCATTTCATAAAGACATTTCTTTGGAGCTTACTACTGAAAGTTAATTATTGCCATAAACTGACAATTCAAATACTTCTTAGGGAGCCAGTGAGACCCTAGGACCCCTTGGGGAATATTAAAAAGTATAAAACATGATCCATGCCCTCTAGGATCTAAATAGAAATATACTTATTGAGTCAGAGAATGAGAAGGTAGCTTGAGAAGTCATTTTACACATACATAGGCAGGACTCCTGTCCTTTAAAATTCACTCCAGAGAAGATCATAAAATTATTTCGGTAATCTTTTCGCCATCACTATAATGAAAACCATCATTAGCAACAAGTTCCTTACACAACTACCCTTTGCTTCAATTTAAAACTATTTTTCTCTTATTTTAGCATCAGTAGAGCTGGAAAACAGCTGGTTACCATTCCTAATAATGGATCCATTCATGTTTTTTGAAGAGTTATTAAGTTGCCTCTTAACTTTTCATTCTCCCAACCTTTCCTCATAGGTCTGACTTCCAATCATATAATCATCTTTTGAGTCTCCTCAGAAACCTCTCCAAGGTACCCTCATCCCCTCTAAGTTGAGGAACCTAGAAGTGGAAACAACACTCAAGTAAGTGGGTGATCAGTGCCAGCATTATCTATATAAAAGATGATGCCGGGCTTCCCTGGTGGCGCGGTGGTTGAGAGTCTGCCTGCTGATGCAGGGGACATGGGTTTGTGCCCCGGTCCGGGAAGATCCCACATGCCGCGGAGCGGCTGGGCCCATGAGCCACGGCTGCTGAGCCTGTGCGTCCGGAGCCTGTGCTCTGCAACGGGAGAGGCCACAACAGTGAGAGGCCCGCGTACCGCAAAAAAAAAAGATGATGCCATCCCATCAGGATTCCTCAACACTTTTTTTTTTTTAACATCTTTATTAGAGTATAATTGCTTTACAATGGTGTGTTAGTTTCTGCTTTACAACACTCAACATCACTTTTAAAGCCCTAATCGGTACTTTTACAAAAATGTCCTTTGATGGCTCTTAAGACTTTCCTCTGCGGTACTTAAGTTAGCTTACTATTTTTCAAAATTACTCAAAATTATCCTGCTAATAGTCTTCCACAACATAATAGCTTATGCGATATGTCCTTGCAAAGTGTTCCTAGAAGTTGTATGTATACCAAATTTTCAGTTCAACAAACATTCACTGATCACCTTCTATATGAAAAGTCACCACTGTAAACAATATAAAACACAAATGATGACTCAGAAATGGTCTGTGTCTTAAGGAAATCATAATCTATTGGGGGAAAGACAGACACAATCAGAAGTATTTACAACACAAAGTATTCTGGAGTAAATTCTTTAAGGGTAGGTAAAGTACAGTAAGAAAACAGGAAAGAAGTTGAATTTCAGCTAGTAGTGGTATCTTGAAAGCTTCACGGAAGAGTTGGGATCTGGGGATCTGAACTGAGCCATGAAAGATGAATAAGTCAGAGGCAGGTCAAGATGGGAAACATTTTAAGGCAAAGGAAAGGCATTAGCAAAGGTGTAAAGGCAGGTACACACAGACTGTGGAGAACATCTAATAGACTGGTAGTTCAATATGGTTGAAGCACTTTAAGTGAAAATGTGTGTTCAGGAGATAACGTTCAAAATGTAGAAATGTAGGCCAGCTAGATTATAAAGGGCTGGGAATTCTAAATCTTATTTTACATTCAGTGAGTAGTCAAAGGGTTTTAGGAATAAAGTGACAGAATCAGATCTGTATTTAAGAAAACCACTGGCACCACTATACAGTGAAAAGGAAGGCAGTGAGACCGGTTAGGTGCTTATGGTTTTAATCCATGCAAAGGTAATGGAAATTTAAAGTAGGATGGTAAAAACAGAAAAACAGGGACACATTAAAGAAACAATACAATAGTATCACAGACAAGCCTCAGAAATTTATTGGATGGGCTGAGAAGAGAAAGGGACTGAAGGTACCACAGTGCAGAGAGCGTGAACAAGCCTTCGAATAGTTACAGATTTGGATTTGAATTCTAGCTCTGCCACTTACTAGCCATACGACTTAAGGAAACCTATTTAACGTGTCTGTACCTCGGTTTCTTCATCTGTAAAAGGCAGTGTATTAAGTATTTCAGCAAACCCTTTTTTTTTTTTTTTTTTTGCAGTACGCGGGCCTCTCACTGCCGCGGCCTCTCCCGCCACGGAGCACAGGCCCCGGACGCGCAGGCTCAGCGGCCATGGCTCACGGGCCCAGCCGCTCCGCGGCATGCGGGATCCTTCCGGACCGGGGCCCGAACCCGCGTCCCCTGCATCGGCAGGCGGACTCCCAACCACTGCGCCACCAGGGAAGCCCAAACCCTTTTTTTTTTTAAGCGAGATAAAAGAGAACTATATTTTTCCTCCTTAAGCATATTATCCTCTACTAGGTGAAGTTTAACTTGTTTTTGACTATTCTGCTCGTGGTTATTTTTATTTCTCAAGTTAAGTTCCAACCTACAACTTAGCATTTCTTCTGTAATTAAATTGTTAGCTGCATTGATCTCCACAGACCAACACTTACTCTCCACTCTCCCTAAGCTAAAACTTGAGAACAAATGTCAAATAGCTACCAAGTATAGACTAATGAATCTGAACTTGGGGGCCAAGAAGCCTGAAGAACCTCGAAGTTGTTTTAGGAAATCACCAAGTACTCATACTCAAAAAGATAAGGAACACTAGTTACAGGGACCAAGGGTAGCAACCCCAATATAGCTGTCTTGGCTTGACAGTTATGCAACTCATGAAGGCACTGCCTTCCTTGGTTACCTACCTGCCTATTTACTGTCCTGTTCTTTTTATTCCCTTTTATGCCTTATCGCTAATAACATTCTAGTTGGATACCAACGGTACCCACTGTTACCAAGATGTGTGACTGGCTTCAGTTTGGTTCCACCTAGCTTACTGATGAACTTGACACCCATACCAAAATCAAGAACATTCTAAAGTCAAGATTATAGCACTCGAATAGGTATATATGTGTACACATATATATGTATACCTCCAAGTAAAAAAAACCTGTTACCTCGGTGGGGGGAAAAAAAAAAAGATTAAGCACTCCTGTCCTTACAATCTGAGTCCTACTGAGTCCTAATAATAATTAGGGATCCCTCTGTACCAGGCAAAGTGCTAAGTACTTTGCATGCATAATTTCAATTAAGCCTCACAATAATCTTATGAAGCACAATTACCACTGATTTACAAATGAAGAAACTGAAGCACAGAGAGGTTAAGGAAGTTTTTCAAGGTCATTCAGCTAATAAATAGTGGAGCCAAGATTTGAACCCAGGCAGTCTGAACCCAGAGCCCATGGTCTTAATAAACTCTTAATTACTGTGCTGTACTATCTCACACTATTACAGATTACATAATGAGATTCTGTCCTTCCTTTGTAAAGGTATTTACATATGCACAAATAAAAAATCCTTGCTGGAGAGATTACAAAAGGATTTCCTCATTAACTAAGCTTAAAGAGATGTTATCCACATGGTTTTACTGCTTATAATTAAAGGCAATAATAATCTAGGGACAATGTTGTATGCTTGTGTTTGATCTAAAAATCAGTCAATACTCATGGATGGACAGAAGTTGAATACAAGCACGTGTAAATATTTATTCCTTTAGGTGTAGATATTTATTACAGATACGTGTGATTAACTACTCCCCAGTTTTTAGAACTGAGATAGTACAAAGGAGAGCTTAGTGAAAAAAAATTTCTCCAAATACACTCCTCACAAGTAATGTTACTCCCCTAATTCAAGACAGAAAGCCACAATTACTTTGATGCTGTAAAATGAGAATGAAACAATGATGCTTCAGCAAAGCGTGGACCATAAGGGTTGGATCTCTCTAAAACAATTCGAATGTTAGAAAGCTTCATAGCTCTCAATGATGAGAGACATCAAAACATCTACACCCAAACATTCCAACCAAACCCAAAAACACAGAAATGCAAGAAAACAGATAAAATATATGGAAAAAACTCCAACTCCAGAAATAAATGGCAGTTGAATAGCTCCTACCCACTGGTGCCCCACAAGGCACTGCTGAAGCGATAATTAAAGGTAAAACAGCTGGGGAAATCCCTTTAGTCTATTTGTCCAACAGAAAAACAACTACTCATTTCAAAGAAAGGGGAATTTTCATACACTGCACAGAAAACTGCCAACTAACTCTTACATTTATATCTTTGTTTCCTTAAAACTAAAACTCATTAGAATAGTTGCATTCAAAATCTAAAAAGTTAAACCAAGTTTGAACTCTAAGAAGTTTCATACGAATCCTACAAGGGGATTTATATCATCCAAAACAACTGCAAGTCACACAGCAGCATTCTTCTTTCAAATGTCTTAGTCTTTAAAAGCAAACGCCTAGCAGCACCTCCAGCCTCCTGGTTGGCTTCCCCTGGTGTGTAACCTGACAAGGTACAAAGCTCATTGAAATATTTAACAGTGGTGGTATGGATTTCTTTGGATAGATCAAGAAAAGCAGCTCATCCTTTTTAAAAACATAAAGAACCATTTTATGGGATGCCATTCCCTCAGTCCAAGTGTCTCTGTATTTCCTCAGGGCTTTCTCAGAGAAGTTATTGAGGGGGAAAATGAAAAGGCTAACAAAAGGACCCCTTTTCTCTCCCTATTCCCAACATAATCCACCTCAGCCACAGGGCCAGTTGCATCCACACTGTCATAAATGCCAGCAATTAGAGAATTAGGCCATAAAACCACCCACTCAGGTATAAGAGCGCAGGCCTCCAGCTTTATTTCATGCATGCCATAAACTTCCTTCTTTCAGGCCTTCTTCACAACCAAGGAAATGACAATAACAACAACAAAAAAGTAGCCCTTTGTCCGCCTCATACTGATGTGATCAATGAAACCATCTGGGTCCAGGTGAAGGACTCAAGATTCCTTCTTCTTAATAAAGACTGCATTTCCTCTAGCATGGCACATATAGATCCGTTAAAGGACATGCTGTATTTTGAGCACTAACATAACGCGAACTAAAGTGAAGCTACATTTTCCAGAAAAATTACTTTCCCTGCTTCTGAAACTGCTCTAGAAACCTAGCCAATTCTTGATCTTCTCAGGAAATACTGGAGGCTACAAGAGTTTTCTTAATTAACTCAATAATTTCTAGATCCTCCTGCAGTCTTTTCTAATCAAAAAAGTTAATTCAAATATCAAAGTTAACTCTATGCTTTAAAATCTGATACAATTTAGGAACAATCAGTAATTTCATTTGATTGACTGTCTTCACAACCACAAAACCCCGAAGTCTGTGATTTACTCCATAAGCTTTTATTTATCAAGCTTTAAATCAATCTAGATAAGACCCAAACAACACTTTTTAATAGTAAACTCTTTAGCTTCCTTCTTCCTACTAGTGCCTATAGGGTTAAGCATCTGACTAAAATGTAGGTACCTCATGTCAGACTCATTAGTAATTTAACTTTTCTTAATTCCTGAAAATAACGTATGCAAACAAAAGAAGGTCCCATCCCAGCAATCCTAGAATAAATTCCTCCCAAAGTAGTGATAGTCACAAAGCTTCCCCCTTTCTCATAGGTCTATGCCACTGGGCTCTCCACCTTGGCAGAGGAAGAATGGAAAGAGACAAGATATTTACAAAAGGCCGGATTGAAGGCCTTCAGTTAAGTGCTAGAAGGAAGCTGAAGTTCTGTGCCAACACTAGTGGAATGTGGGCAGGCACAAAGAGATCTTAATTAGGAGACCTACAATTAAAACAGTGAGTCTCCAAAGGAGAGAGAGGCACTGCAGTCTGTTATGCCTCAGAGCAAGCGAAACAAGTGTTGGCCACCCCCCCTAGCCACAGGGCAAGGAAGGCAACGGGTATTAAGCCTGCACAGCTGCTCTATGGAAGGCCAGCTCCCAGGTGAGCAGAGATGGGAGGGGAGTCAAGATGGGAGTATTTTCTCTTCTCAACTTCCAATCAAAAGTCAATCACTATTTTGTGAACGATGATTTCCTACAAGAGCATGTGCCTTAAGATAATTAGATGGAAGGTAAAGATGGGGACAAGTGATATGCCTTTCAGCGAAAGATGAAGAAAAGTTCTAAAGACTGCACTTGTGATGATCAGTACAAACTAAACTACGTTTTAGAGCGTATTAACAACTACTCCCTGCAATGTAGGTACCATCACTTTGGATTTGTAAATACATTAGTGTACTGGATTTTTTTTCATTTAAAAGCTCACACATCTAAAGGAATATACCACCTAGACTGAAAATAACTTCCCTTTTGGAGAGTCAGGAATCTACAATATTGAAAACATGAAAACAAATTTAGCCAAACAAGAGGGCCTCTCAACACCAGATAATGAGTTATACTTAAAATTTTATCTTCACTTTTCTTATAAATGAAATTGGTCAACTTCAGCAAAGAACTTTTTCCATAAAATCCTTACATTTTTTTCCATACAATGAAAACTATCCCACCAAGTTCAAATTTCTCTTCCCAATAATAATGGCAGTTTAATGGCAAATGTACACTCTGACATTAAAAATTACCAAACAGGGCTTCCCTGGTGGCACAGTGGTTGAGAATCCGCCTGCCAATGCAGGAAACGCGGGTTCCATCCCTGGTCCGGGAAGATCCCACATGCCGTGGAGCAACTAAGCCTGTGCGCCACAACGACCGAGCCTGCGCTCTAGAGCCCACAAGCCACAACTACTGAGCTCGCGTGCTACAACTACTGAAGCCCGCGCACCTAAAGCCCGTGCTCCGCGAGAAGAGAAGGAAGCCACCACAATGAGAAGACTGCGCACCGCAACGAAGAGTAGCCCCCGTTCGCCACAACTAGAGAAAGCCCGCGCACAGCAACAAAGACCCAATGCAGCCAAAAAAGAAAAAAAAAAATTACCAAACAAGCTCACTGACTCTGACTTTTTAAATAAATTCAGAATAAGAAGTTCTGACCTGAGCAAATAATTAATATAACAGAGAGGAATCAGAATACTGGAGCAGAAAAGATTCCTGCGCTGACATTTAGCCCAACCGTTTCATTTTACTGATCGGAAATTTCAAGTTAAAAGTGAAACTGTCCAGACTGGTGAGTGACAGAGACGAGTGCGAGGAGAGCCCATGTCCATCGACTTTCACGCGGAGGGGCTTCTTCTAGTCTACTTGTGTTCTCTGCTTCACTTTCCTTCTGCCCAGCTCAGGATTAGCTGTGAAGGTAATGAAGGAGCAACTCCCACTCTTGGCACATATGCCCAACGAACATCAAAAAAAAAATCACAGACACTCTCCCACTCCAGGACCACCATCTTTTCTAAGCCCAACCCAAGAGCCCACCTTAGTCCACCCGAACTAAACTGCCATTTCAAATACAGACAAATACATACCAATGTTGTGATTCGGTTTCCATTTATATCTAATCAAAGTTCGCCATGTTATGATCAGGGTGGATATTCTGCTTTTAACATTTTGTGAGGTGGTAGGAATGGTAACTGGATTATGAAAGTAATAAACAAAGATTACTTGCTGATAAATAGACCATTTCTGGGGTTCACATTAAAACAGCCCAAATTCTAGTCAACAGAGAGGATGCTGTACTGTGTTTAATTAGATGGCAAAGTAGAGTCACATATATACCACCTGAAACAATCCTCAGAAAAGTGGGACCCTGACACCATGCAGGGGAAAGGGAAGGCGGAAAAGCAGACCTCCGTGATTTCTCACAGTGTTCAATCAAATAAAACTCTAACTCTACTTCATAATTGTCACACAGAAAGCCCAAATAGGAGTTCAGCAACATCTATATCTTTTTTAAAATAATCCCATTCTGATAGACCTTGGTCACGAAGAACTCTTACATGTAGTTATTACTCAGAGAGATATCAATCCCGAGGGAAGTTCAGAACCTATGGCAGTAAAGGACAAATCTTCTACAGCTAAAGGAGTTTAAACAGGGAACTGATATGGAAGTTTTGTCACCTTTCAACCACCTTAGCTTAGTATTCATAAGTATTAACTTACGTTTTGTTATGAAGTTATAGTCATTATTCACTGAAAGCGAACCAGAATTTAAAGAGGCTAGAATCCTTTTGGATCACAAACCACGTCTTCATGAATCCAGACAAGCCTTGATACAGATCTGTGAGCAACTTCTGAGAAACAATCTTTAGAACTCTATGTCAGCCCGTGGGAACCCTAAACCTCCTTGTTGGAACTTTATCATTGATTTGTAAGACTCTGTAACAAAATGCTTGGTTTCCACCTTGAAAACAACCAGGTCAAAGGATATAATCACATGGTTTAGTACTAAGCCATACCATGGGTTAGCACTCATGAACGCATACCATTAACCCATCCTAGATTAACTCAAACTACCACATAAAAGGCTTACCAATGGAACAACAGCTCATTCAAGCCTAATTCAGAAAAAATACTGAAGTTTAATGTAAGGAGTCAACCACTTTCCTCATAATGAAGTAGCAACTACTGTTCAGGCAAAAGTTTTAAAGAAAAAAGGTATTAATATGATCTTATTTGAAATTACTGCATTTCCTTGACAGGCTTTACACTACATACTACTGCTAAGCAAAATAATGCCAGTGGGTAAGAAAATGTTAGCACCTGATTAAAACTTTAAAGGTGATTTGTCAAAGACCAACAGACAAAATATTCTGGTGCCCAGACATTAGGTCCCTGAATCCAGGTGGCTCTCTTTCTAACCAGTCTCTTGTAAAGCTATGATTGGAAGCTGTCAGCATAAAACTTTGCTTTTGAATATGTGATAACAACATTTGGAATGTGAACACTTGGTCCTTCAGTATAAAATAAATAAGCATGCTAAACAAGAAGAAAATGCTTCTCAGGATCCCCTTAAAAATAGACTGACTTCTCCTAATAGAGACTTTCTTATTATACTCAAATATACATGGGGCTAAAATTCTACATATAACCAGGCAAGTCTCAATTTTGAAAACAAGCAGGTAAATGAAATGTCAGTAAGTCTATTTTTTTTTTTTTTTGCTGCTGTATCTTTTAAAAAAGCAAAATCAACTCACATTTAAGCACCAACTCCATGCAAGTAACCTGAACGGTTCAGTCTTTTTGTCATGTATGAGGCCTTTGGTTCTCCAACTACATGGGATCTGTGTTGTTAGCTTAAAAAATACAGAATTGGCCTTTCAAAAAAAAAATAATAATCTACAGCAACCAATAAATAGTCTCAAACAACCTTGCTGACTGCAGCTGCCTTCTGAAGGCTGGGAAAAGGAGGTGGAGAGAGAGCAGAGAGAGGCAGGGAAAAGGGACGCTGCAGCTAGCTACATCGCAAGGAACACGCCCCCATCATGTCCTCCTTGCTCTGTCAGAAGGCGGGTTGTTGTCAGTCTCCTGATCAGGATGCCTTAGAAACGATTTAAAAAAGGAGGCAGGAAGACTAACAACTAAAAAATGCCAGCTCCTTGAAAGGAGGGGCCAGGGTCCCTGGGATCTCCTCCCTCCCCTTCTGCCCAGGATCTTTCTGTAGATCTAAAGGGGTGCGGGGCACAATAGGGGGCGAGGGGTTTGCCCAGGATATTTTGTGTGCACCAACGGCAGAGCACGCAGGAAACGGCTGGTTGTTATCTTTCCCTTTCTGTTTCAATCAAGAGCACTCCAAAGCAGCAACCCCCTACCCCCCTCCGCTTCAGCCCCTAGCAGCTGCTCTTCCTCCTAGCATCCCCCATCCCATTCTCCCCCTTCCCCTAGGATTCAAACTCCCCCTTCTGCATCCAATGTAAAACAAATGCGCAACGCCACTGGCTGAACCTGAACTCAACTTCCCTTCCCAGGGCAACTTTCCTTTTGGCTGAAGGGAGCTGAATAATGCCTATCAAAGCATCCCCATTCTCGCCCCAGTACTAAATGGGGAAGGGGCAAAGCTGGAGATCCTTCATCCACCTTGGGTCCCCCTCAAACAAATCAGAGAGAGAACGCTAACTCCTTCTAAGGAATAACTTTGCTTCATAACCTCTTCATAACCCTCTTTCTCTCAACCAGAAGCAGCCACCACCACCGCACTACAGTAAAACTGTCCCTTATCTACTCTCCTCACCCCAACCCTGCTTCCCCCACCCCTTCCAAGCCCCAGGATTGGCCTAGGAAAAGGTGGATCAATAATGAAATGACGGAGAAAAGGAGAAGGGCGGGAGGGAGCTAGGTTTGAAGACTGCGTGCTCTCAGGCGCAGTGGGTGGGGTAGGAGAGCAGCTGCTTCCCCTGGGAGGATGCTGCCCAAGTACCCCACAAACACCGCCCCTCACGGGGGCCCCCTTCCCCAGAGCTGGAGGGAAAACCTGCCTCCTCTCCAGGGGGAATGGTGGAAAGCTGCTCTTCTCTGAGCCTAGGGGACAGTGGACAATTTTCCCCTCGAAGATGCCACTAATCCTTCATTCTAAAGGAGGGAAAGGGTGGAGTGAAGGTAGAGTAATCCCCTGCTACCAATAGGCTAGAAACTGCAGCTCTGTAAAATGGGGGAAACAGACTGCTGTAGGAGGAGATCGCCGTTATCTTCAGAAGGAAAGAAGGCGAAGGGAGGCAAGGTGGAGAGGAAAGTAGCTTTTTCCTGGTGGGGAAGGGCGGGATGAGGGGAGAACCTCTCCGCTGGGGGTAGGGGGGGTGCGGGTGGAGGTGAAGGAAGGGGGAGTGGCTGGTAGTGTAGGGACCTGGCCCGGGGACGGAGCGAGGGTTCATCAGGTTTTCGAAAGCAAGGTGCTAGAAGGGACATCGGTCCCCAAGGGTGGGAGAAGAACGTGGCTTTGGATGAGGCCATCCCCCGAGAGATGCCCAAGAGGAAAACTGCCCCAGGAGTAAAACATCTGCCCAGAGAGGGAGGCGGGGATGTGGCGGGATCAAGTCTCTAGGAGGGAGGGAGGGAGGAATCTCGCTCGGATGAGGTAATCTGTGAAAGGGAGGAGGGGTTCAGTCCCGGGATGGGAAACCCGGGCGAGGGGTCTGTGCCAGAGGATGTGGGGAAGGGTCAGGGGAAGGAGGGTGGGGGGTCAAACGCCCTCGGCCAGATGGGTCCGAACCCCGGGGTGGGGACGCCTGGGGGCCTGCACCCCTGGATGGGGGTCCCGAGATGGGAGGGCCATCTGCCCCGGGTCAGGGACCCCAGGATGGTCCCCGAATTGGGATGCTCCACAATCCCGGATGGGGGAGGGGAGGGGGCTCCGCAGAGGGTCGAGACCCCGGACCTGGGGGTTCCTCGCCCCCTTACCTCTCCGCTGCCGCCTCCCCCGCCGCTCTCCCCAAACACGGCCCGGAACCGGCGCAGGTTGGTGCCGATGGCTGCCGAGACCTGCAGCGCCGCGTCGAAGCCCGGGCCCACCCGGAGCAGGGCCGGCCCAGAGGAGGCTGAGGACGATGACGAAGACGAAGACGAGGCGGACGACGAGGAGGCTGCTGAGGCGGCGGCCGCTCCCCCTGGAACACCAACCCCGCCGCTTCGCCGCCGCCGCCGCCGCCGCCGCCGCCGCCGCCGCCGCCGCGGCCGCCGCCGCGGCCGCCACAGCCGGGGGGGAGGGGGGCGCCCCGGGGCCGCCGCCGCCGACCAGGGGCCCGGGGGGAAGCAGCAGGGCCGGGACGCGTTGCCGCGGGGCGCCCCCTAGGCCCCGGCGCCCCCCGCCGCCGCCGCCCCCGGTGGTCCCGGGTCGGGCGGGGAAGCGCCACCGACAGCTGTGCGCCATGTTCGCCCCGTGAAGTGAAGCAGCGAGAGGGAGAGGCGACAACACAGGGGGGCGGGGAGGCGGAGGGGGGGGCCGCGGGCCCCGGAACCTGCCTGGCCCGCTCGGCGCCGCCCGGCCGCCTGCACCCCGTGGCCGCTATGCCGAGGGCCGGGCCGCGCCAGCCGGCCCAGCAAGCTGTATAGCGGGCTCGGGCCCGCGCTGCCGACGCCGGGCCGCGGCTACGCCATCCCGAGGCCCGGGCCGCAGCCTGCCGCCCGCCCGCCCGCCCCGCAACCTGGATAACTGCGTGCCCCGCCCTCCGGGAGCGGCATTACTCGGGAAAAGGAGGGGGGAAGGAAGCCCAGGAGCCCGACGCGGAGCGCGGGTTCCGGGGAGAGGGGGAGGGGTGAGGACTACGGAGAGGATGGAGGCGGAGGGAGGCCGGCCGCCTGCAGCCTCTAGAGCCGAGAGGCCGATTACACACGTTCCCGGGATGCTCTGGGAATCGAACCGCCCGGGAGAGCAGCTTCCAGTCTAACGCGGCTGCCGGGCCGGGGACGAGTGCGCCTTCTCCGCCTCGAGGCACGGATACGAGAGGGGTTAGCCCGGATTTAACGCTTCTAGAATAAAAGAGCCCTTATTGTGCTACAGGCAAGACGGAATTGTTGCCCAGTTTACTATATGCAAAATAGAAAGGGCCTCAATGAATGCGCTTTAAAAAATAATAAGAAAAGAGCCCCTCCCATTTTCAGGCTGGAGCTCTCTCCAAAATGCACACACCGAGTGGTCGGCCTCTCGCCACCTCCTCGCCCTACTGTGCGCTCGGGGCTGAGAAACCTCTGGCTTTGGTGCCCTTCTGCAGAGTTGGGTTGTGTTTCTCCAGCCCGGGCACTGGAGCCGCGGCGTGCTCCGCTAACGAGGCGGCGTTACAACGAAGCTGAAACTGGGTGGCTAACGGGGCCTGGAGGGAAGAGGCGGGCAAAAGCGCCCCCGCCCCTTCTTCCTCAGTTCTCTGCCTGCCGCTGCATGCAAAGCAGACCCTAATGTATGCACGCAGAGCGGGGGGGCTCGCGACCACGTTTCTGATTAAGAGAGGGGGAGGAGAAGAGCGTTGGGCATTATGATACACTGGGTGGAAGGGGCCCGCCGGCGGCGAGCTCTGTGCGCGGGGTTAGTAGGCAGAGGGGGGAGGGGGAAGGGGAGGGTTAGGGCGGGGGATGCATACCCACCCGGTTCACTTTATTGCGGGAAAGAGAGGAGGGCGCCACAAGCTAGGCGTTAGAAGCCTGCAAGGCTGGGAAAGCACAGAAGGGAGGGAGGGGTTTGTACCGGGAGAACTTGTGTTGGCTGAGGCTGGGGGATCGATACACAGCCAGCAGGCCCCGGGGCAGCCTCCATCCCTCCCACCCCTGGCCGAGGTGGAGTTCGCTGGAAGGTCACGCAGCCTTCCTGGACTCCCGCACCGGTACAGCGCCCCGCCTGTAATATAACAGCCTGGGGCAGCGAATTTGGGGAGGAGGGGGAGGGTCGTGGTGAGCAGGTTGCAATCAGCTCTGGCCCTCTGGAGGGTGCACTGCAGCCTCCAGAGAAGGTCCACGGCCTCCTGGTGCTGAAAACCTACGTCCCTCCACCCGCGAACGTTTGTGCAGAGCGAACGATGGGGTGGGGGCTAGAGAGGAGCAGGGAGAGGAAGGAGACACAGGCCAGCTCCAACTCCCCCAACTCGTCCTGGATCGATCGTGGTTCCAACCGCGCAGGATGGAGCCCAGATGGTTTGCAAAGCTCACACTCCCACAGCGCACACACAGAACCAGATTCCGTTGTTACATCGCGTGGTTTACTAGGTGCAAAAAGGGTGGGAGTACGGGGAGAGTCTCTTAAACGGCAGCCCCAGGACTCTGCTAAGGACATAGACACCCCATTGTGGACGGTTTCTCCATTGCAATATATTTAGCGTTAGGCGTTGGGGGTTTTGCTTCAGTGTCGCTGCTCTGATCAGTTACAGATTGGCGACCACGTGGATTCCCTCAAGCATCCTGATTTGTTCCCTCTCTCACTCACTCTCGCTTATTTTTCTTTTGTATTTGCCGCCCCCCCCCCTTCTTAAATATGCATAACGGTCTGCAGAGGTAATAGGCAGGGGACTGAGTGACAGGCTTTACAAAACTGTGTCAACAGGATTTCTTCCCGACCTCCGCCCCTGAGAAAACATAAACCGGCTGGGTTCTGAGTAACCTCTTCCTTTCAAGCACTCTTCTTTGGGCACAGGTGGGAGGTCTGCAGGCTGAGTGGGGACAGCAGGAAGGAAGAATGTCTGTGAAGATTATGTGAAGTCCTCAGACTCAAGCCTCTAAGTAGAAAACTCCTTGATAAAATCATCTAGTTTGTCTCTTTGCCTCCTGACTCGTCCAGAAGGAGCCAGAGCAAGTCGGAATTTGGTTTATTATTGGAGCTTTTAAGGTGGAAAGAATAATAACTTATATTTCTTGAGTGCTTTCTGTGAGCCTGAGTGCTTTATGCACATTCAATTCTCACCAACCCTCCGAGATAATTCTGATTTTACTAATGGGGAAACTGGCGTAATGTCCAAAGTCACACAGCTAGTAAGTGGCAAGACCAAATCTCATTGGGGTCTGACACCACTATCAACTAACCATACTGCTGATTCCCCAAAAGATATACTATGCCACCTCACTCCCATTAGGAAAACAACAAGTGTTGGTGAAGATGTGGAGAAATTGGACCCTTTGTGCATAGTTGGCAGGAATATAAAATGGTGCAGCCATTGTGGAAAACAGTATGGTGGTTCCTTGAGGGAAAAAAAAAATTACTATATGATCCAGCAGTTCCGCTTCTGGGTATATACCCAAAAGAACTGAAAGCAGGATCTTGAGGAGATATTTGTATACCCATGTTCATGGCAGCATTATTCACAATGGCCAAAACATGGAAGCAAACCAAGTGTCCATCAACCAGTGAACAGATTACCAAAATGTGGCATACTCATACAATAGAATATTATTCAGCCTTAAAAAAAGGAACGAAATTCTGTAATATGTTACAACATGGATGAATCTTGAGGACATTATGCTAAGTGAAATAAGCCAGACACAAAAAGACAAATACTGTATGATTCCACTTATCTGAGGTCCTCAGAGTAGTCAAAATTGTAAAGACAGAAAGTAATGGTGGTTGCCAGCGGACAGAGTGAGGGGAGAATGGGGCGTTATTGTTTAATAGGTATAGAGTTTCAGATTTATAAGATGAAAAGAGTTATGGGGATGGATGTGGAAATAACTTCACAGCAATGTGAATATATTTTTGAAAAAAGGCATTCTATGCCTTACTCATAAGTTACCTTAAACTGCATATGCTTTATTTAATCTTTTATTTTAAATTTTAATTCAGCTTATTTTTCCTGACTACATAATATATTAATATGGTTAAAAATTTAAAGAAATAAAGTTTTCACTCCACTCTTACTTTAACTACCCTCTCCTCCCGCAGTCATACCTTATCCTTTCTTAGGGGCAACTAAGATTATCAGTCTCTTGTATATTCTTCCAGAGGTAGTCTGTACCTTTACAAGCAAATACGTATAGAAGTTTTTCCTCAAATGAAAAAATATCAAACCCATTTCCTGTATCTTGCTTAGAAATCTATATCTTGGAAATCATTCTGGTCAGTAGACAGCATTTCCTCATTCTTGGGGCTGCATGGAATAGATGTAGCATACTTTATTTAACCAGTTCTCTGTTAGTGGGCATTTATTTCCAAATTTTTGCTATTTCAAACAAGGCTGCAGTGCACAACCTTGAACATATGTTACTTTGCAAGCATGCAAATATATCTGTTGTATACATTTCTAGAAGTGGAATTTGCTAAGTCAAAAGGTATGTGCACCTATAATTTTGATAAATGTATGCCATGTTGTCCGCTGTAAAGATTGAGTTGCCGCCCTGTAAAGATTGTACTAATCATACTCCCACCAGCAATGTCTGAGTGCTTTCTCCACACCCTTCCGAAAAGGATTTTTTAACTTCTTGATTTTTGCCAACTTAATAGACACGCACATATTTAAAATTTTTTCCCAAATGATATAAGGAAATTTTTAAGAAGGGCACCCCAAATTTTGCCCCTTCCTGCAAACTCATGAATTGCTTCTGGTTTAAAGGGACCTCTAGATGTTCATTCCCTTTTCTCCTGTCTGGAAAGATTTCTAGTTGCAAACCAGTATTGTGGTGAAACTAACATGGACTCAGATACAGTCATTGTAACTATGTGATCTTGAACCAGGCACCTAGGCTCATGATGCCTCAGTTTCCTAATCTGCAAAAATAAGGATATTAGGGCTTCCCTGGTGGCGCAGTGGTTGAGAGTCCACCTGCTGATGCAGGGGACGCGGGTTCGTGCCCCGGTCTGGGAAGATCCCACATGCCGCAGAGCGGCTAGGCCCATAAGCCATGGCCGCTGAGCCAGCACGTCCGGAGCCTGTGCTCCGCAATGAGAGAGGCCACGACAGTGAGAGGTCCACATAACGCAAAAAAAAAAAAAAAAAAAAATAAGGATATTAATAGCAACTTCACAGGATTATTATGAAGACTGAATGACCTAATCCAAGTAAAGTGCATTCTCTCGCATTCAGATAGAAACACTTCCTTAGTCATTGGTGAAGATACCCCCTCTCAAATAAGCAATTTCCTTTTCCAAACAGGCCCCCAGTGGAAAACGTTGCATTAGTAGTCCCCAAAGTCATGGAACTAAGAAAAGAATGGTGGCTGAGTCATTTAAGCTTGCCCATAGGAAGGCTTGATCATCACTGAACAGAGAGGACTGTTCAGAGTCCTTAGATCCTGCTTTCTTCTGCAGAAGGAAAAGCCAAGTCCATTACTCTTCTACGAAGGCACCCTTCCATTAAGGAAGCAATGGTTGCATTTTGCTACTGCCCCTTCCATGAGTTTCCATTCCAAAAGAATTAGGTATAGCTATATCTGTGACTAAAAGGACTTTAGATAATCACCCCAGCATGAACAGCTGGCTTTCTGTAAAGGATTAGGTGTAGTCCTGGCCAAAGGCAAAGACTAGATAATTTGGGGGCCGTGAGCTCCTTGAGAACAGGAGCTGTATATTGCTTTTCTTTGTATCCCTGTGCCAAGCAGTGTCTGTATCAGCTAAATTAATATTTGTGGAATAAATGACCCTTCCCAGCTGCACTGTTGGACCTTGGGATTTATACCCAAGGGGTCTTATTTTGTCAGAGGCAGTCGCATGTGCTGGGTTTTAAAAATATACATTTTATTTAAAATCAGTTAAGTTGTCTCCATTTGAAACTGTACCGATGATCAAAGTTTATATCTCTCAAAGAGAAAAAAATAATAGGAATAATTATTATTTGATTATTACTGCTTCACCTTGTAGAAACTTGAAGGAAATGTTGAACGAAAGCATTTCCTTTCCCTCTCTTCCTGGTTACCTGTAAATTGTACTCATTTTTGTTTTTTTAAATAGTTATGGGACTTCCCTGGTGGCACAGTGGTTAAGAATCCGCCTGCCAATGCAGGGGACATAGGTTCGATCCCTGGTCCAGGAAGATCCCACATGCCCCGGAGCAACTAAGCCCGTGTGCCATAACTACTGAGCGCGCGCACTCTAGGCCCTGCGAGCCGCAACTACTGAAGCCCGTGCACCTGGAGCCTGTGCTCTGCAACAAGAGAAGCCACCGCAATGAGAAGCTCATGCACCGCAGCGAAGAGTAGCCCCCGCTCGCCGCAACT
The DNA here is from genome assembly GCF_964270905.1 of Leucopleurus acutus. Taxonomy (NCBI): domain Eukaryota; kingdom Metazoa; phylum Chordata; class Mammalia; order Artiodactyla; family Delphinidae; genus Leucopleurus; species Leucopleurus acutus. The sequence continues at coordinate 14,982,839 of NC_139151.1, forward strand.
AGAGAAAGCCCACGCGCAGCAACAAAGACGCAGCACAGCCAAAAAATAAATTAAATTTAAAAAAATTTTAAAAACAAATATTTATTTGGTTGCATCGGCTCTTCATTGCGGCAGTCAGGCTCCTTAGTTGTGGCTCCAGGGCTCCTTAGTTGTGGTGGCATGCAAACTCTTAGTTGTGGCATGCATGTGGGATCTAGTTCCCTGACCAGGGATTGAACCTGGGCCCCCTGCAGTGGGAGTGTGGAGTCTTATCCACTGCACCACCAGGGAAGTCCCTAAATTGTACTCTTATAGTAAGTCTTCTGATTGGTGTTCTTACCTTCAACCTCTGTGCTTTCTGATTTTCTGTTCTTTCATTTATTCAACTAGCATTTATTGAACATCTACTTTGTACCAGATATTATGTTAGATCTGGAGATACAAAGATGTTATGTCACAAAACTTCCATAGAAACATGAAAAGGAAAGAGGTCTTTGAAAAACAAAGAGTACTTCAGTATTGCTCGAACACTAGGTACACGAGGGAAAGTGTCAAAAAATGACTGGCCAGGGGATTCCCTGGTGGTCCAGTGGTTAGGACTCCATGCTTTCACTGCTGAGGGCCAGGGTTCAATCCTTAGTCAGGGAACTAAGATCCCACAAGCTGCGTAGCAGGGCAAAAAAAAAAAAAAAAAAAAAGACTGGCCAGATCATATTAAGGAGTTTGGGATTTATTCTGGAAGGTTAGGGGGAAAGGACAGATTCCAAACAGAGACTGACATGAGGGAATTTGTGCCACACTACTGTAGCAACTGGGTGTAAAGAAGCAGGCTGATGGTGAGCCTAGAAGCAGAAAATGCAGTGAGGATATTTCTGACCTCTTTCCACGCCTTCAGACTCACATGTCTGAAGTACACTGAAATACTACTACATGCAGTAGTCCAGATGATGGGAGCAGTGGCAGTGAAGACGTAGGAATGAGGACAGATTCCAGAGGTATTTAGCAGATAGAATGACTTTTGGTGTCCATTTAGATCTGGGGGATGAAAAAGAGGGGCTTGTCTCAGGTTGCCAGCGGCAGTCGATCAAGCAGATGGCAATACCACCAACTAAGATAAGGACAACAGGAGAAGGAAGGTGTTTTTGCTTGGAGATGATGAGCTTGGTTTTAGAACACTGGAGTTTAAGATCCTGCGAGATCTGCAGGTGGAGCTGTCTAATAGGCAGTTGGATGTCCTGGACTAGAGCTCAGGAGAAAAGGCTAAAAATACAGATCTGGGACTTGAAGCATGAAGATGGTCACTGAAACCATGGGCAGGGATGAGACCACACAGAAAGACTGTGTGTGGCACACAGAAGCAAATGCGTCAAGAACAGAACCAGAAGAAACTTATCTTTCTATCTAGTAGGCTAACAAAAAGTAGCCAGTGGAAGGAGACTGAGAAAGAACGCTCAGTGTGGGACTTCCCTGGCGGTCCAGTGGTTAAGACTCCGAGCTTCCGCTGCAGGAGGCACGGGATCCCTGGATGGGGAACTAAGATCCCGCGTGCCACATGGCATGGCCCCCCCCAAATTTTTTTAATGAATTATTTTTAAAAAATGCTCAGTGAGATAAAAGGGGGCAAGAGGGAAGCCAAAGGAAAAAGAGTTTCAACCAGAGGAGCTGTAAACAATGTCAAAGGTAGCAGAGAGTTCCAGAAGCAAAAAGGACTGAGGAGTGTTCCTCGTAGTCCCAGGGAAGTCGCAGGTGAGCCCTGTAAGTGCGGTGGCCGGGGAGACATGAAGTCTGGAGTCGGACTGTATTTGGTTGAGGAGGACAGGGAGAGAGCAAGAAGCCAGTGGAGGCAACTTTGGAGAGGCTCAGCCATAAAGGGAAAGAGGACTTTAACTTGGGCCCCTTAACACGTGGTTAAGAGTTTTAGCTATTTTTTGGTTATTATACAAGTCACATATGCGAGGTAAAATTTTCCAAATTGTAGGGAAGAATATAAAATAAAAAGTCTAAATATCCCTTCCTTCCCTCAAAAGATAATCACTATTAAGTTTGTTGTCTATTATTTCAGAATATAAACACATTTATATTTATCTATCTATCTATCATCTATCTATATGGATGTACACGCAGACACACACATACTTCTTTACTCAATGTGATTATACCATACAAACTACTATGCCTTATCCCTTAATCTTTTTCACTTAACAATATGTCCTGGAAGCCTTTCTGTACCTTTCTGACCTTATCTCCCGCCTCTCTCTCCCTAGTTCATTGTGCTCCTACCTCTTTGACCTCCTTGCAGTTCCTGGAACACACCTGCACACTCACACTTTAAGGCTTCTGCACTCACTGTTCCCTCTGCCTGGAATGTTCTTCCCTCAGATATCCTCTTGGCTCACTCTCTCACTTCCTCCAGATCTCTACTTCAACGTCACCTCCTCAGAGAGGCCACCACTGTCATTTGTGATACCTTACCCTGCTTCTGTTTTCCTTCATAGCACTTGTAACTGCATCTACGGACTTGTTTCATGTCAATCACCCCCACAAGGATATGCACTCCATGAAGGGAGGTACTTGGTCCACTTGGCCACTGAAGCCAGGCCCCAGTCCCTGCAGTGTGCTGTATCCAGAGGCTAGAACAGTACCTGACCTTAATAGCTCCTCAATAAAATAGGAAAATGCATATAGAGCTGGCATAGTATTGTATTAAGGATAACAACATAGTGTTTAAGAGTGCAAGCTCAAACTGTTTGGGTTCTAATCTTTATTTCTCAGTAGGTGGGTGCACTTGGCGTAAGTGAATCCATTTCCCCTCTGTAAAATGAGGCCATACTAGTGCCTAACTTCCTGCGTCATTGTGAGGTTTAATGTGTGAACATATGGAACATGCTTAGAACAGTAACAGCACGTAGCCAACTGTTAATAAATGTTTTCATTTCAATGATTAGTAGTAATATTCTAGAAAGACAATATAGTAGCTTCAACCTCAGTGAGCTTCTGTCTTGTCTTTCTTCCATTCTTCCAGCCCTTCTTCACCTCTTTGATTCTTCTTGGCTGCTTTCTCTGTCCTTCACCCCTTAGACACTGATGCCTCCCGAGTGCTTTTCGTTTCTCACATTCTCTTAGAGTGAACTCATGGTTGTAACTACTACCCAGGCGGAAGAGTGCCCGAATTGCTGCCCCAAACCACACTGTTCCCCGGGGCCTGACTCTTGCATTCAGACAGCTTTGAGCATTTCCATTCTAATTACTTGTTAGGTTGTATGACTCACTGAAGTGTGGGTTCCTCAAGGGCAGGAATAGTTCCTCAGTTATCTTTGTCTCTGCTTCTCCAAGGGAGGTGCTCTTGGTAGGGACACTTTGTAGGTGCTCAGAGTCTAGTGAAGGGAAACAGACAGCAAATAAGTTACTATTATAAGTCAGCTGGTGACAAGTGCTATGTAGGTACGATGAAGAGGGTAGAGAGCTGGGAGAGGCTAAGGTGCAATTGTTTTTGAAGGCTGGCCAGGGGAGACCTTTGGGTTAAGGGGCTATTTGAACAGAGTGCTGAGGAAGTGAGAGAGTAAACCAAATGCAGATGGGCTGAGACAGAGTGTGTTTAGGGGACAACAAAGAGGCCAGTGTGGCTGCAGTCAGGTCAATGGCGGGAACAGTGGTAGAAATGTGTTGAGCCAAGCAATGGGGGAGGGGGTGCTTCAGCTCATACAGAGGCTTAAAATGAGATGAAGAGCCACTGGAGGGTTCTGAATAGAAGACTGACAAAATACTTAATACTTGAACGGATAACTTTGGCTGCTAGTATAAGAATAGATAATAGAGAGGCAAGGGTGAAGGTGGGGAGATCTGTTGGCAGGTGACTGCTGTGGTCCAGGTGAGAGATGAGGATGTCCTGGTCTTGGGTGGTAATGCGGAGGTGATGAGAAATGGACAGATTCAGGATATATTTTGAAGATAGAGTAAGGATTTGTTGATGTACTAAATGTAGGGAGAGAAAGAAAAGAGGCAAGGATGAATGGATAAGTAAATGAACAAGTTAATGGTATATATATATATATAGTCATTACAGAGTGATACATTACAAGGGCTGCCTAGGTCAGAAAATAAATGAAAGGGAAAGTTAACAGAAGAAAGAGGATTCAAGATACACTCACATACTTCCATTCGCTCGAGAAGAAGGGTAATGAAAGATAGGTCAATAGCTTGAGAATGAATTAAAGGGAAGGTGGTGTTTTTGTTTGTTTTTAAGAGAGGGAGACTTGAGCCTATCTATAGCTTCAGGGAAAGTATCAATGAAAAAGGAAAGAAAAAATTGCTTAATGAAGATGCAGCCAAATTTCTGAAAAGAATCATCTACCTTCAGAGCCTCCACTTCCTTCCCATTTTCCACATACTCTTCAAACACTATCATCCGGCCACCCACTACCCCGACTGAAACTGCTTCCACCAAAAAACTCCCATGACTTTCTAGTTGCTAAAACTAATGGAGACTTTTTAGTTCTTGTTATACCTAGTCTTTTTGCAGCATGGTTGAACTTCTGGAAACTCTCTTCCCTTGGTTTCCATGACCCCACTCTCTCCTTCTTGCTTTTCTACCCACCTCTCTAATCTTTCTATCTCAGATCCCTTCAGTGGCTTCTTTTCTGTGTCCATCCCTAAATGTTGATGTTTCTCAGAGTTATGTTCTTAATCCTCTTTTCTTTTCATTATTTCATTCATGTATTCAAATACTTACTGAGTGCTGACTACATACCAGGCACAGCTGTAGGTGCTGGGGATACAGCAATAAATAAAACCTACAGAAACACCTACCGTCCCCTCCTGGAGCTTTCCCATTCTTCCTAAGCAATCTCATCTCAGAAGCCAGGCCCCAGTCCCTGCAGTGTGCTTGTTACTTCCAAGTTTACATCTTCAGCACTAACCGCTCTTTCCAATTTCAGACACACAGAACCAACACTTTGTTGGGCATCTTCACTTGTATGTCCTTAAACTAAATTCCTGTTTACACCAAAGTTTGCCTCTTTCTGTACAGCCTCCTCTAATTACACCACTGTGCACTTCCAATTGCTCATTTCTTTTCAGGATAACTGCTATAGTTCCCAGTCTAATCATCCTCTGATAGAAGACTGATCTTCCTAAAATGCAAATCTGACCATATTACTTCCATCCTTAAAATACTTTAATAATTCCTTATCATCTTGAAGATCCTGTGTTATTTGGTCTAACTCTCCCTCACCCCTTCCTCCAACACACATCTATTCCTTGTGTTCCTGCCTTACTAAATTTGAATTCTCTCCTACGGTCCTGCTTTGGTGCATATGCTATTCCCTCTGTCTAAAAAGTCCTTCTTTCCCCTTTTGTTCTCTTGGCTAACTTCTAGACCCATCTCAGGCGCCAGCCCCCCTACCCCAGCATTCTTCAACCTCTCCTGTGTATACAGCCATAGCATAATATGCAGACTTCTCTTGTTGATCGTTACGTGATGTATCATAATTGTGTGATTTGTAATTGTTTATTTTGCTACCCCTTCCCTTTGAGCTCTTTGAAGGTAGGATATGTGTCTTTTATTTTCAGTATCCCAAGCACTTAATATGCCCTATAACAAGAGTGTAATACATGTTTGTTGAACAAATAAATAAATGAACAAAGGAAAATGGGGAATGGGTAGGTGTCTTCAGATCACTGAAGAGTGGAAAGGCAGAGAAGCAAGAGCAAATGTAGAAGGATAATTTCGGAAAGAGTGTTCTAAATGTTTTCCTCTAGGACAGGAGAAAGGAGGGAAGAAATAGATCAGTTTGAGGTCGGGGAGGAAATTGAAGGAGTCTTTGCTAGATAGTTTCTATTTTTCCTTAATGTAATAGGTAAGGCACTCCTCTTTTCTCAAAGACTGCCATGTGAACGAAGGTGTATAATGGCTTCTTTGAATCTCAAATTCCATGCCTGCCAAACACTTGATTCTATATTCTTTATCCCATAAACCTTATCTCTTGTGAAACTTTAAGAGCCAAGGAGATCATATAATATAAGGCTTTGGGATCTTTAGATAAGTCAATGGACCTACTGATTCTCACTTAAAAATGACTTTAAATCCATGTCGCTGAAAGCTGCTAAATTCCAAAGCCCTTCGCATTTTAACACTCCTTTTAATTACTTCTGTGTATTGTCAATGCTGCAGTTCCTAGAACTGGAAACATTTTGTTTGCCTCCAAATTACTTTGAAAAAATTCACTAGACCTAACATTACCAAATAAAAATAATTTTTTTAACTACAGACAGAAAAAGGGTACTACTGAGCAATGTCATCCTCCTACCGATATGTCTAGATTTTTTTGAGTCACGCTTAAAGTCTAACTAAATGGTCTGAAATTGGTTTAGGATTCCTTTCAGCCACCAATGCTAACTCACCTTAGGCTAACAAGACTAGAGTTCAGTTGGTCTAAATTAGAACAAATTTTTATCCATAGATGGGGTGGAAACTCTAGGTGAGGATTAAGGTCATGGCCAAGGTACAAGAGGAGGAGGAAGTCTGAGTTAATTATAACCTAGGTTCTTCAGTCTTAATTCCAGGAAGCTGTCCCTTAGCTAGATGGACAACTTGTTGATTGAGGAATATTCTCAGAGGAACTGGAAGCTACCAATTCCTGATTCTGAGATGAATTTCCACAAGTGAAGATGTTAGCATTGAAAGACTAGACTTTATGGTCACTTGAAGAAGCCTTTTGAGTAATAAGCATTTGGTTATTTTCTCTCCAGCAATCATGACTGGCCTGGAAGTTTTCCTAAAGGTTATCTTTTTCAAGGCTAGATGAATAAGCTTGTTTTGACATGTTTTTGAATCTATAATACAACGCATGCATTGTGTTTAGTTTATTCCTAGACTTAAAAAAAAAACTCACTGTAGGAGCTTCCCTGGTGGCGCAGTGGTTGAGAATCTGCCTGCCGATGCAGGGGACACGGGTTCGAGCCCTGGTCTGGGAGGATCACACATGCCGCGGAGCAACTAGGCCCGTGAGCCACAACTACTGAGCCTGCGCGTCTGGAGTCTGTGCTCCGCAACAAGAGAGGCCGCCATAGTGAGAGGCCCGCACACCGCGATGAAGAGTGGCTCCCGCTTGCCACAACGAGAGAAAGCCGTCGCACAGAAACGAAGACGCAACACAGTAAAAATAAATAAATTAATAAACTGCTGCCCCCAACATCTTTAAAAAAAAAAATACTGTATATCTTTTGGAAGATAACTGAAGTAAAAAACCAAACAAACAAAACCATGAGAGCATGGCCATCATTGCACAAGGCAGACCTCATAATCTGATACAAAAATGTAAGCCTAGGGCTTCCCTGGTGGCGCAGTGGTTGAGAGTCCGCCTGCCGATGCAGGGGACACGGGTTCGTGCCCCGGTCCGGGAAGATCCCACATGCCGCAGAGCGGCTGGGCCCGTGAGCCATGGCCGCTGAGCCTGTGCGTCCGGAGCCTGTGCTCCGCAACGGGAGAGGCCACAACAGTGAGAGGCCTGCGTACCGCAAAAAAAAAAAAAAAAAAAAAAGTAAACCTGTTTTAAAAGCTACGCTTATGTCTCTAACAGGTGAAGTTACATGAGCTTCTGATACCAAGTTTAAAAACTGAGAATTTATTTTGAAACATTATGGGTAGAGACTAGGTTGTTAAAGGATCACTGGTTAACTTGACTTTTAAGATAATTAGGATTAGGGTTTAGCCTTTTCAGCCGCATTCTCTTCTCTGTTCTGAGTCCTCTCTATTAACATCTAGACAATCCTATTGCTTAAGACCCAGGAAAAATCATGGGACTCAGACACAAAGAATACGTTATGAATCATCACTTGCTCCTGCTAGAGTTGAAATGAAGTGTCTTACATGTGGGTTAGAGTTCAGATGTAAGTTTCTGAATAAACACATAAAAAGCAAACCATCCCCCATCCCCATTCCTGCCCCTAACGGTGCAATGACCAGGTTAAATATCCAAGCATATAGAGGATGTAGTTAGAGTTAGGAAACCAGGAATCAAGTCCTGCATTCCAGTCCTTCAACCCTGACTCACTCACCTCACCGCGAATGGTTCCACATCATTTCATTCTGCACTGAACAGTGAGGAGAGTAACATTTTGTTTCAAAACGTCTAAGCGGAGTGGCTTCTGCTAACCTGTACCAGGCCTTTGCCTTAGCTGAGACTGGCAATAAGGAAACCATGCAGCTACGGATACCATTTTAGGAGAAAAAAGAAAAAGGGTTTCGTTGCTGATGTGTTCTTTAGGTGGGCCTTTCCACAGACAACTTTGAGAGGCTTGCTACTCAGTGTTTAGAGGCAGCCTTCTTCTGGGATGGGTGGCTCGCGGTGGCAGGCGGTGGAGGGGGGGGTGGTGTCAGACGGTGAAGGTAGAGCAAACAAACTCAAGGGTCTCAAATCCAGGGCCATTTGGCTTCAGTGTTTACCCTTAGTGCAGTGGGGGTGAAATTTGGAGCCTGCACAGAAGTGGAAATCAGTTTCCCTAATGTAGCAGTAACGTGGGTATCACATAATAAAGCATTCTTCTGCTCTCAATATTCAAGGCAGATGAAACCATAACAGAATTCAAAGTAAAGCAGGGACTTCCCTGGTGGCGCAGTGGATAAGACTCAACACTGGCAATGCAGAGGGCCCGGGTTCAATCCCTGGTCGGGGAACTAGATCCCACGTGTATGCTGCAACTAACAGCTTGCATGTCACAACTAAGGAGACCATGTGTTGCAGCTAAGACCCAGTGCAACTAACTAACTATTAAAAAACAAACAAACAAAGCAAAGTAATGATGATCAAAATATCACTCCTGACAATATTTATTTGGCTCACATTATTTTAAAAAAACTCCCCAAAACAACAATCCTGGGCTTACATGGTTTTCTTTCCATTACTCCACCTGAAGGTCATCAGAAGTGGTAATCACTTTAAAAAAAAAAAAAAGTGGTAATCACTTTTCTACCATCATGTTAGAATTCACTGTTATCTCAGAACTATAGTTATTCACTTGTTCTATTAACTTCCCTAAACTCTTGAGACCCAAAGTGAGATGACATCAAGGTAAAAATGCAGGCAATCCTTAGGGGAAACAATAGCTATTTTAACAAGTAGTCTATAATTCAAACCCACACAACAGTGTTTGAATTGCTTTTGGATTTGACAACACTGGAATGCATCAAAACTTCGAGGCTCTAAAGATAACCTTTTTTACTTTGTGCAAGAAGTCCAACATATAATTCTTATAAAAATCCACCATATCTATTTACAATAGCCAGGACATGGAAGCAACCTAAGTGTCCATCAACAGCTGAATGGATAAAGAAGACGTGGCACACATATACAATGGAATATTACTCAGCCATAAAAAGAAACGAAATTAAGTTATTTGTAGTGAGGTGGGTGGACCTAGAGTCTGTCATACAAAGTGAAGTAAATCAGAAAGAGAAAAACAAATGCTGTATGCTAACACATATATGTGGTATCTAAAAAAAAAAAAAAAAGGTTCTGAAGAACCTAGGGGCAGGACAGGAATAAAGACGCAGACGCAGATGTAGAGAAGGGACTTGAGGACACGGTGAGGGGGAAGGGTAAGCTGGGACGAAGTGAAAGAGTGGCATGGACTTATATATACTACCAAATGTAAAATAGATAGCTAGTGGGAAGCATAGCATAGGGTGATCAGCTCGGTGCTTTGTGACCACCTAGAGTGGTGGGATAGGGAGGGTGGGAGGGAGACACAAGAGGGAGGAGATATAGGGATATATGTAAATGTATAGCTGATTCACTTTGTTATAAAGCAGAAACTAACACACCATTGTAAAGCAATTATACTCCAATAAAAATGTTAAAAAAAAATCCACCCATAGGCTGCATGTGTAAATCCTATGAGGAATAGCGTGGTGCTATAAACTTATATATGATGTGCTTCTTTCAGCTCTCTGAAGGGTATAATTCCTGAAAGGCAGGTGTGGTAAAGAAAGAGGAAGCTAACATGATCAGTTCCTAAGGGATTTCTGGGATTTTCAGATTTCAGGCTAGGTCTTCTGTCAAGGATCTTCTGCTGCCCACCCTCTCATTCTTCCCTCCTAGGCCTTATGTGAAGGTAGCACTGCACTAACCTTGCTTAGTAGAGAAGGGCTGATAATCAGGGATCGAGATCTCTGAGTTTCAGAGTTAGAGGTTGAGATGCAGGAGTGACTCAGCTGGCATCAGCTTTGTAGCAGTCTCAGACTGCAGGCCTTCAGGAAATGAGTCCCCTAGGCCTGCATCTGCCTCTGTGGCAAACTGCCACTAAACTCTGTTTTATCAACCTAGCACCAAACACGGTAAGCTAGAGTTGGCTGTTTTACTGTTTGAAAACCTACTATAGACAAGTCAGATAGACAATGGGATAGGCTAGGATTACAAAGGTGAATTAGATACTGTACCTTCCTTAAAAAGCTTAGCAAGGGGAATAAACAAATGTAAATGTGTCATTAGGGTCCAGTGATGTGTGCTAGAAGAGGCCCAACAGGAGGGAAAAGGGAAGCAGTTTGGGAAAATCAGAAAAGACTTCTCAAAGTGGAACAGAGATGTACAGGTAGAAAGAGATGTACAGGGTAAAGGCCGAGAGAACAGCATTTATAAAGGTATAGATTCATTAATGGATAAATTAATTTATTCATCATACCTGTATTGAGTGATTATGTGCTTGGAGCTTGGGATAGTATCAGTGAACAAAATAGATTTTTAAACATTTCTGCCTTTGTGGGGCTTGCATTTATTTTAGCAAGGTAAAACAATAAACATAATAATCCAGTAAATCATGTGGAATATTAGAAGTTGAAATTTTTGGATAAAAAAGCAGGCTAGGAGAAAAGAGTATTTGGAGGAAGGTTTCTTGCAATTATAATTAGGATGTTTGGGGAAGCCCACACTGAAAATACTGAATGAGGTGAGGGAGCCAGCCCTGGGAAGATCTTGGGGTAGAGTATTCCAAACTGCGGAACCAGTCAGTGCTAAGGCAGGAGTTGCCTGGTGAGCTTGAGAAACAGCAAGGGGGCCAGTGGGGCAGGGTGAGAAAAGAGAAGGGTAGAGGGGGATGAAGTCGGAGATATAATGGAAAGCCAGATCTTGTTGGGTGGGCCTTGTGGCCCACAGTAAGGACTTTAGCTTCAAATCTGAGTGAGGCGGGAGCGACTGAGGGTTCTGAGCAGAGGAGTGACATGGTTATGACTTACACTTTGATACAATCACTCTGACTGATGTAAATAGACTGTAGACAGGCAAGCTTGGCAGCAGGAGGCCATTTAAGAGGGCATTTCAGCAATCCCAGTGAGAGATGATAGCACCTTGGTGTTAGTGGTGGAGGTGGTAAGAAATAGACATATTTTTAAGGTAGAACCAATAGGACTTTTTGAAGGATTGATATAGAATATGAAAGACAGGGAGTCAAGGATGACTCCAAAGGTTTTTAGCCTGAGCAACTGGAAGGATAGAGTTGCCATCAGCTGAGAGGGAGAAAACTATGGAACAGGTTTGGGATGGGGGTGGGGAAGGAAATCAGGAGTTCACTTTGGATATACGAAGTTTGAGATGTCTATTAAACACCCAAGTGGAGGTGTAGTGGCATATAAGCCTAGAGCTCAGAGGAGAGGTAGGGACTACAGCTATAAATTTGAGAGTCATCAGTTAAGAGGTGTCATTTAAACCGGGAGACTGGATGAGATCTCCAGTGGAATGATGAGAGAGAGAGGGAGAAAGAGAGCAAGAGAGCTGAGCCTTATGTTTGGGATATTCCAAAGACAGGCTGCCAGGGAAAGGAGGAACCAGAAAAGGAAACTGAGAAGTGAACAAAAAGTAAGGAAGAAGGAAGGCCAAAGGAAAGTTCTGGAAGTCAAGTCTATCAGAAAGTGCATCAAGTAGGAGGAAATAGTCAGCTGAGTCAAATATTGCTGAAAGAGCAAGTAAAATGAGGACTGAGAAGTGACCCATTTAAAGTGTCAGAGAGCAGTTTCAGTGGAGTGGTAGGAATGAATGCTGGATTGGAATGGGTTGAAGGGAGAACAGGATTTGGAGACACTGAATATCGGTAACTTCCAAAAAATATTTATTTAGGCTGCACCGGGTCTTAGTTGCTGCACATGGGATCTTCGCTGTGGCATGTGGGATCTTTAGTTGTGGCATGTGGGATCTAGTTCCCGACCAGGGATCAAACCCAGGCCCCCTGCATTGGGAGTGTGGAGTCTTACCCACTGGACCACCAGGGAAGGCCCTGAATATTGACAACTTTTGAGGTGTTTTGGTGCAAAAGGGGGCTAATTTTGTAAAAGATGGGATGTGTATACACTCACAGGAACAACAGACAAAACAACAGGAAAAGGGGAGAAATGATAGCACAAAGACATTGAATGGAGGGATTGGCTTTAAAAAGGAGCATGAATTGGGAATTCCCTGGTGGTCCGACGGTTAGGACTCTGCACTTTCACTGCCGAGGGGCTGAGTCCGATCCCTGGTCAGGGAACTAAGATCCCACAAGCCGCAGGGCCAAAACAAACAAAAGGAAAGAGAAAAAAAAAAAAAGGCACATGAACTATCTAGTATAGGCAAGGTGGAGAATATTCATGGGTGCAGACAGTTTGTTGAGAATGATGCTGTGGGAGCCCATGGAAGTTCTCCAATTGCTTTAGTTTTCTTAGTTAAGTAGTAAGCAAGGTCACCTGCTCACAGAAATAATCGTGGCCCAAGGAAACACAGTGTGGTTGTCAGGTAGTACTAGGTACCATCTGAAGATTCTGATCATGAATATAAAGTGAGATTAGCTACCTTGGCTGTTTCCCCCAGCTACATTCTGCTACACGGGTGCAAGTACAGACTGCGCAGACTTAGCCGAGGATGTGGTTTTGGCAAATGAGGACAACAAAATGAGTGAGAGGTAAAGAAGTTCAGGGTTTATTCAAAAGAGTGATCCCAATTGACCATGGAATATAAATAAGCCGGGAGAAGAGGGGACATCAAGGTGGTGAAGGAGATGGCAGCATCAATTTATTGATGGTCATGGTGACTCCAAATTAATATAGCTGGGATATTACAGGGAATGGGCTGGAAAGATTATAGGTGGTCAGAGAGAGGGATGCGTGAAGCTGAAACTATGGAGTGGCTGAAATTCCTTGGTAACGACAGGAATGAATGCTCAGGGGAAGGTGCGACATAATCATTGGACTTTTTAGGGAACTGAGCCCAGTCTGTTGGAAGGACAATTTATGTCAATAGTTCTCAAACTTTAGCATGCATCAGAATTAAACGGAGAGCCAATTCAAACAGAGATTGCCAGATCCCATCCCCCGTTCCTAGGTAGAACCTGAGAATTTTCATTACCAAGTTTCCTTACTTTGAAAACTACTGATCCACGTGTATGTTGAAATGGCCAAGAATTAAGACGGAACCCGTTTTGTAGACTGACAGAAAGCCAGGAGAAAAAATATTTATCAAGAAATAAAGAAGCGTGGCCTGGTGACTGGTAAAAAACTGCAACCATCAGGGGCAGTGGGTACATGATCTGAAAACTAGATTTAAAGCTTTTGAGTTTTTACGGGGACTGGTTAGAAGCTGTGTGGCTGAAACCCTGGTTGGTAGCAAAATGTGATTACACCAAGGCTGAAGGCATGTTGTCAAGGGCCTTGCATGTATTTATCAGTATTTTAATAGTATCGGGGCCTTTCATTTGGTAAGCAGGCCTACTGTTAAGTTCCCTGGTAAGGGAATCTCTGGTGGAATTGCTACTGTATTTATCTCAAGAGTCATCCTGATCATACCAATTCGTATTCCAGTAGAAATGAAAACCATATTAATTAGGAAATACTTAAGTCTCACAAAGCTAGATATCACTTTATATAAGATTAGGTAGGCTGACATCTGATTTGCCAAGAAAGCTTAAACAGCTTGACAGTAGGGCAAAGGACTGAGGATATACAGAAAGCACTGCAGAATGGAACCATGAAAAACGTGAGGGAGTCTACAAGGAGTGAAGGCAGGGCAGAGGCTACACATGGGATCACGACCTGGGCCCAACTTGCGATTCTACGGATTACTCACGGGATCCTAGCCAAATCACTGAGTGTTTCTGCAGCTTAGTTCCTGACTTCTTAACACATTACTGACCAGGGGATTTTTTGCAGAAACTAACTCCTGTGGCTGTAGTATGCCTCTGACCAAAAATGTCTTAAGTGGGTCTATCATTTGTGCCACATGCCTCAGAAGGAAGTTGAGGGCTAAATGAGATAGTGAAAATGTAAAGTGCTATACAAACATGAGATGTTAAAAAAGTAAATTATATTGAGCTATCCTTAGAAATCAGGGCAGAATATGTACTTAGGTATATAAAAGATAAGTGGAAAAGAAAAAAGAAGCTTATCCAAGGAGAGTAGTGCTGAGGCATATAGAACAGAGGATTAAGTATGCAACGCGGACAGAATCACATTCAATGTGGTCTTGAAATGCAAGCCTCAGGAAGGCTTTGCTGTTATTGACAATTTATGTATAATAACTTTAAGACCACATGCACCCCATGCATATTTCTACCCTAGCTTTTGTTAATGGATTTGAAATTGCCCGCTGCTGCTAGACTATACAAAGTGAAGGCAGGGATTGTGCCTTGTCTAAGTCCTTCAATGGGTTTCCATTCACAAGCCACATGGTACTCTAGCTGCATGCTTAGTTACCCATCTCACCAGATCAAGCTCTGTGAAACAGGTAACAGTCTTGTTCATGAATGTTTCTACCATTTAGCATACCTGGATTTAGAAGGTGCACCAAAAATATCTGACTTCAAACTTAACTTCACTTATGTGGCTAGTGGCAAACACCTGGCACGCAAAAATTCAGTGAAAGACAGTCTGAACAGTTCTCTGCTAGGAGGCAAGACATTTGGGGTTTAGGAGGACAAAAAGTAACAGGCCTGCAGAAGTCAAGTGGCCGCTTCAGAGTCCACTGCTATTTTAACCAAGGAAATTCTGTACATACACTGTTAGCCACCCTACACCAGAGGTGTGCCATATGGCAAAGGAGGAGGAAGTAGCAGTGGAGTTAGTAGTAAACATTTATTTTGAGGACTTTCTGTTGTGACCATGTAGTTAAAATAAAATCACATTACATATCATGAATCAATTTGGCCTCTGTAGGTTCTTACTAGTGCTAGCTATCTCATACCTTTAAATTTTTAAAAAATTAATTGCACTGCTCACTCACATATGCAATAGAAAAATTCATGAAAATCACCATTATTGTAGTAGTGTCTTTTGTCTGTTGCTATGCATATTTTAAGTTACTGAATGCCTTCTGAAAAGAGGTAGTTTCAGTTTTGACCACCTGCAGTAAGTTAGGCATTACTTCACAGTTCAGAGAGTAGCAGTCTCTCCTTGGTGAGTTCTTGCCTATCACAAAGAAAAGCTGTGCCCTTTATTGGCTAAAGCAGCAGTGTTCAAAACCAGTTGGTAAATTTGGGATTGACTGGATAAAGGTTCAATACTATTAAAGGATTAATACTATATTGTGAGCCATGATGCTTTTCCAATATGCAATCATCTTTTGCTTATCATCAGCTGGGATTCCATGTTGTGCAGTGGCTGCAAAGAGAGTTACAACAGATTTAGAAACATACCAACGAGACATTCATAGATGGTAAGAACCCCAGGAAAGGCCAATGAATGATTAAGTCGCTCCCAAATCCTCAATAAAGTGGCTCAAGATGACAGACTGATACCAATCACTTGTATTTATTTCAGGACATAATATATTATTTTGACCCATGGACGATACTAAACTATAATCCTGTTAAACATCTATAGGATATTTTATTTTTGTAAAGGTAGGTCTTTAAAAAAAAAAGACAGGTTAATAACATATCAAAATTAAACTGAAAACATAGGTCATTGCTTTCATTCTCTGTCCTAGTGTTAAAGATGTTACAAAGACACACAGAATATCACCCAGCTGGTCTCTTTTGGGGAAGCTATATTCAAATTGACAAAAAGTACCCCTACATTTACAGACACAGCTGTTGTCAAAGGGGTCTTTCTCTGATTTTAGCAAAGAAAAACAGTCCAAATTGTATTCTTTATACTAGGTGATTTAACTAGTATATACCATGTTTGGCACACGGTATTATTTTTCTCCTACTGGAACAAGTTCTTGTTTTCTCAAAGCCTTTCCCCAACTTTTCTAAAATTAAGCTTAAATATCATTTATTTCAAGACTTCAAAGTAAAATGCTATCCTCATATATACATGTACCAGGTTGGTATATTCATATCTATCCTTTCCAATTTCAGGCTAAGCAAAGACATGCATTTAGAGCTGTATTAATGTATTAAAGCAAAAGACAACCGAACTTAATATCAAGAGAAATTGTGACCTTCCATGTAGTGCTTGACAGAGAAAACACTGATTTTGACACATTGTCTTATTTTATTCAAATAGCAGTCTGCTCACACATGGTCCAAGAACACCCAAATAATAAAGCAAAGACTGGTCTTCAAACATTATAGCCAATGATGCCACGCTTGCCTATGATCTCGCCAACATAAAACCACATCCACACCTCAGTGGCCACCAAACCATTCAGTAGAGCTTCCTGAAAAAAGAAGCACAAATTTTAATGTACATTTTTTTCTTATATATTTAAAACGATTCTTTTCCAGGATTAAGTGACAGAGAATATAAGGATGCTATTCAAATTAAAGGGGAGTTTTAGTCAAAGTCAAGAATTACTGATGTTAACTTTAACTGCTGAGAACCCTTGAACTTTCAATTATGTAAGGTAAGTAGGCCAGAGCTTATAAATTCTTTCAAAGCATTCTTTAAAGACCTGAACTGACTTAACCCTTTCATTATTAGTTTATGAGACACTTTATGAGCCCTAAAACAACCCACATCCTGGAAATAGCTGCCGCATTTAGACAGGGCATCCATATGAAAGGACGGCCACAGGAAGGCAAGTCTCTGAACAGACATTTCTGTCTGGCCAAAGAAAATCTGTTGAAAGTTGAAGGGCTCTATCATTCCCTTTAGACATAATTTTTATTCATTTATTATTTGGTTTAATTCTTTCCAAGTATTCAGTAATTAGTTTCACAGATCAATGTTTTATTGCCCTAAAAAGTACACACACAGTTCCAGAAAACAGCGTTCACACAAGCACAAATATGGATCTTGAAACTCCAGTTGAAAAAAATACCTTTCCACAACAAAACTGGGCCTTTTCCTTTTAGCACCTGGAAGTGAATTTGTTCCAATTCTTTTTCCTTTTTTTTTTGGATGTGCTGAGCGGCATGTGGGATCTTAGTTCCCTGACCAGGGACAGAACCTGTGCCCCCTGCACTGGGAGCACAGAGGAGTCTTAACCACTGGACCACCAGGGAAGTCCTCAAGTTCCAATTCTTTAGAATTCTTAAGTCTTTAGATTTTATCTCCACCCTTCACATCATATTATATGCTTCTAGGTTTTGGTATTTTTACCCTCCATGAGTGTTAGCTGCTTGACTGTGATATAGACCAAGAGCTTTTAGCCAAATCGGGGATAGTTTTAGGACTACAGACAAAAAAAGTACAGAATCAGCAAAGCAAGCCATTCTATTTAGTACACTAAACAAACAGGAAAGGAAAAAAAAAAGCTGCCCAGTAAAAGTGATCACTTCTTTGTTATAAGATTAATAGGAAACTAAGACATAAAACAGCCCAATTATTTCAACCCAGATGACAAAATTACAAAGTATCTTTCTCCACAGTCAAAAAAGAGATTATCTCTCATTATGTTGGTTTCAGCCTCACTGAAAAATACATATATTAATCAAAACAATCAGAAAAATCCCAAGGGGAGACATTTTCTTTTATGCACATACGTTTTCATTTAGCCCATAGTTACCTTAACTGTAAGCTGTTTGAAGCTACCAGTTTGAGCACTATTGATAATTTTTTTCAAGCTCTGAATAGCTGTAGGGATCTCAGCAGGGGTTGGAGGAACCAGCTCAACCTTGGCATAGTGCCAAAATGTGGCCAATCGAGGTTTCGAGTAAGTCACAGCAGCTGGAAAACAAAACAAAACAAAAAACCAGGATGAACTCACTAGAGACCGAAAGAAGCAGATGTGTGGGCTGGACACAAATATTTATTCATGCATCACATTCATTCAATGCTTGTACCAAATGTGCACCCGGTGTGAAAAGTCAAAGCTGCTCCCTGGAAACCAGAGGCTTTTAAAGATGCAGAACACCTGTGTCACAGGGCAGTTCAATCAGGCAGGAAGCTATAAGCACATTCAATTATGCCAGGACTTCACTAGTGGCCAGTACCAGAGTACTAGTACTTCATTTATGAATGGCAAATCTAGTTAACTATAAAGTTACCAGAAATTGTGTTCAAAAACAAGAAAACAGCAGCAATGTAATCATATTGTCTTGTAGAGACCAAAAAATTTGGAGGGAAGAGGTGCAGAAGGGGAGGGAAGGAGCTCTGTAGAATGGCATCCTTAAGAATAAGATTAAAACTTGTCACTATATTGGCCACAAATCCAGATAGAATTATACCAATTAGTACCCATTTCTGGTATCCTCATCAATATGTGCTGGATTAACAAAAGCACAGCTGCTCCTCCTTCAAAATATCACAAATAATAAAAATAAAGCCTACATGTATTGTTAAGAGCAGCCAAAACTTAACTGTTATTAAGCTGAAATTCCTCAAGGTATTTACTATTTCAGGAAAAAAAAATTTTAACGACCAGGGTAGATGTGAGACTATGGTAGTGATTTCAGCAAAAGAAAAGGTATTTTATATAAAAAATTACAAGACAGCATGACAAAAACAGCACAAATACATGAACATCCATAAAGTGTCTACTGCTTAAAGACAGATAACCCAAAACTCCTGGTACTTTCCCTAATATTAACTGCCTGTATTTAGGTATTTCACTACTCTTAAAGTTACTATCTCCATCATCCTCTGGCTTAGGGCCATGGGTAAATCTTTAAGCAGACCCAAAGCTCTACCAGATAGTTCTAAATAGAACTGCCAACGCCTGTAAGACGGCGCCATCAAAGAGAACAAAGTCTTGTTTAACAGTCAACAGTCTTTAAAATTATCTTCAACATACAGATATGTTATTCTTTATAAACAAACAAATCAGTACAATGTACACAAACACTGTACTTTAGTTGGTAAATTTGTTTCTCAGGGAGTTTAGGTTAAAAAGTTTGAAACTGCTTTACATGTATACAAGGGATGAACAAAATATAAGTAAATGAATGGTGGATGATGGGAGCCAGGTTTCTCACTGTAAGAGAGGGAAGTTATAGATGTGGAAGAAAAGAACAAACCTTGTGGTACTGGATTAGAGTTGGAGACATTCATTATGAACCCATGTTTAGTTTTATATACAGATTGATCAATAAGAAACAACTATAGTTGACCTTTGAACTGCACAGGTCCACTTATATGTGGAGGTTTTTCAATAAATATGTACTATGGTACTTCACGATCTGAGGCTGGTTGCATGCGTGGACGTGGAACTGTGGATATGGAGGGCCAACTGTAAAGTTATATTTGGATTTTCAACTGCATGGGAGTCAGCGTCCTTAATCCCCACATTGTCCAATGGTCGTGTGTGTGTGTGTGTGTGTGTGTGCGCGTGTGTACACACACACCCATGGGTGAATATACAGATGGTCCCCAATTTTTTTTTTTTTTTTGGCGGTGCGCGGGCCTCTCACTGTTGTGGAGCACAGGCTCCAGACGCGCAGGCTCAGCAGCCATGGCTCACGGGCCCAGCCGCTCCAAGGCATGTGGGATCTTCCCGGACCGGGGCACGAACCCATGTTCCCTGCATCAGCAGGCAGACTCTCAACCACTGCACCACCAGGGAAGCCCCATGGTCCCCAATTTTTGATGGTTCAACTTATAATTTTTCAACTTTACAGTGTGAAAGTGACATACATTCAATAAAAATGATACTTTGAACTTTGATCTTTTCCCAGGCTAGCGATAGTGGGTACCATACTTTTTTGTAATGCTGGGCAGTGCCAGCAAGCTGCAGTTGGTCTATCATGTGATATGAGGGTAAACAACCAACACACAACCATTCTGTTTTTCACTTTCAGTACAGTACTCAATAAATTACGTGAGATATTCAACACTGTTTTCTAAAATAGGCTTTGTGGTAGGTGATTCTGCCCAACCGTAGGCTAATGTAAGTATTCTGAGCACAATTAAGGTAGGCTAGGCTAAGTTATGATGTTGGTAGGCTAGCTGTAATAAATGCATTTTCGACTTACAATATTCTCAACTTGTGATAGGTTTACTGGTACGTAATTTTATTCTAAGTAGAGGAATACCTATACGCACACACCTCCTTGTCCACTGAGAGGGCCTAGAGGCAATGATATTCTAGTACAACAGTCTCCCCATATCTGATTTTGCTTTCCATAGTTTCAGTTACCTGCAGTCAACCACTGTCCGAAAATATTAAATGGAAAATTCCAGAACTAAACAATCTGTAAATTTTAAATTGTGTGCCTTTCTGAGTAGTGTGATGAAATTTCATGCTGTCCCTGTTCCATCCTAATGCTGTGTCACAATGCCTACATCATCTGCCCCACCTTATCCTATCATGTAGGCATTATAACATCTCACTCATCAGAAGGGTGAGTACAGTACAATAAGATATTCTGAGAGAGCCCCCCTCACATAACTTTTACTGCAGTATTTTAATTGTTCTGTTTTATTAGTTATTGTCGTTAATCTTTTACTGTGCTTAATTTTTTTTTTTTTTGCGGTACGCGGGCCTCTCACTGTTGTGGCCTCTCCCGTTGCGGAGCACAGGCTCCGGACACGCAGGCTCAGCGGTCATGGCTCACGGGCGTAGCTGCTCCGCGGCATGTGGGATCTTCCTGGACTGGGGAACGAACCCACGTCCCCTGCATTGGCAGGCGGACTCTCAACCACTGCACCACCAGGGAAGCCCACTGTGCCTAATCTATAGATTAAACTTTATCATAGGTATGTATGTATAGGAAAAAAACAGCATATATAGGATTCAGTACTATCTGTGGTTTCAGGCATCCACTGGAGGTCTTGGAACTTACGTTCCATGAATATGGGGTTACTAGCATAGTTTAGTGGCAAGGAACATATCCAGTACCTAGATCTTAGTTTCAAAATACAATTGTCCAATAAAAGGAACTAGGGTTCCTTGGAGAAATGGCTAATTCTAAGGCTGGGGCAGAGGATACACAAGATGAATCTGGAGAATTCCCTGGCGGTCCAGTGGTTAGGACTCAGCGTTTTCGCTGCCGGGGCCCGGGTTCAATCCCTGGTCAGGGAACTAAGATCCTGCAAGCCATGTGGCATGGCAGGGGAAGAAAAAAAAAAGTCTGAAGCATCTTGTAGTACCAGAAAGTAAAGGGGAATGTCGAAGGGACAGAGGTGCCAAAGTGACAGTTCTCAATGACCAAAGCTGGAACAACGTGAGCAACAAAATAAATAACATACTACTGTACTACTGGAGGTACAAAGTTTGAAATGAATGTACGTGAGTCCATACAATAAATGACTGAATAAAAAAATGGGGAAGAAGAGACAAATCTTTCTCACAGAAGAATTCTATTTAAATATATGTAAATATTCCCTCTTACAGGAGATAAGAATCCTGCCCCTGCCTCCCCCAATTTAGTTACTTGCTTCTAAAGAATACAGTATGAAAAGGAAAAAACAGTAACTTTAGGAGAAACCTAGTGAAACTACCTTAACCAAGTGATGAAAGCTAACTTCACTAGTGATGTTATATGGATATCACTTACATCATGATATGTGATTAGGGGACTTCACTTTTGTGGTATTCTTTCTCAAAATCCATAGCTCCAGGGACTTCCCTGGCGGTCCAGTGGTTAAGACCCTGCACTTGCACTGCAGGGGGCACGGGTTCAAACCCCCATGCCGCTAGGTGCGGCCAAAGAAAAAAAAAAAGAAAAAAAAACAACAACAGCCCCATAGCTCCAGACTAATCATGACAAAGACACCAGACAAATCCAAAATGGGGAACATCTAAAGGATACCTAGACAGATACCTACACAGACATCTTGAGACTGTCAAGGTCATGAAAGGTAAGGAAAGTTTGGGAAACTGTCACACAGGAGACTAGAGAGATAGACAACTCATTGCACTGTGGTACCCTGGATTGGTTCCTGGAACAGACAGAGATTAACTCAAAAAGCTGGTGAAATCCAAATAAAGTCTCAAGTTTAGTTAATAGGAAAAAAAAAACCCCAAAAAAACCCCAGACTCTATGACCTTTCCGAGGAAGTTTGATGAATTAAAATTACTTATTTCTGTAAGTGTCTTTGTCCTCCAGGAGAATTAACAGATACAGTTAGCAATATTTTAGATATTTAACATTAACATTTAATACACCAAGTTAAGCTACGAAGCAAAATACAGCTCCATTTTAACATTCTGGCCCCAGTTGAGTTCTCCTTTCTGAGTACTTCTGGAAGAATAACAACCTGTATCTTTTAATTATTCATAGTAACAGAGGAAATGGTTGATATATTTCATAATTATTTTCACATTACTTTTCTTTTTGTAAATTATCATTAAAATTAGTTTGCAATTCCCCAAGATGCACCACCGAAAAGATGTGAAAGCCCTGGTAGGAGAAAAAAAACCCACCTGAAATTTAAAAAAATTTGCCTCAAATCATCCACAAAGTCCAAATAATCAAGCCACTATTCCTTCTCCTTGCATTATGTAAAAATGTAGAGCTTTATCTTAGTCAAGCTGTAAACTTAAGTTCTTTGGTAAAGTGTGTAAACTTATAATAGTAGTGGACTGTGGGGTTCTGTAGGAGAAGAGGATCAAGTATTTAAAGTATCTGACACTGTCAGGCATTTAGTAACTCATTGTTCGACTGCTGATGGAGAAAAGGGAGGAGACAACGAACAAAATTTGAGCGAAAGCCGTTCAGAGACCTGCGCTTCAACCACTTACTAGAATATAGCACATCTAGCGAAGAAGCTTCCGTCTACTTAACTGATCTCACTATGGGGATAAAATGAATAGCTTGCTACAGGAGACAAATGAAATATTTACTGACATAAGATTACTACCTGGGCTGTGACTACTCAGGGTTGCTCTGAAATACAACCTTCTACTAGTAAAGATACATCCAGCTTTTTCGAACAGAAAATCCCCACGAACGCTAACGTATGGTAATAAACATTGCTGCTTACCAATATCCCTTCCTATGCTTACCGGGGCAGGAATATTCGTTCGTAAAGCTCAATTTCACCTAAAAATTCCCTTAGATTAAAGGCGAAGTATCTCAGGATCTGGCCAGGACAAAATACAAAGGCAACGTTCCAAAGGTCACCCATCCTTAAAAATTCTGCAGACTTTCACATACTCCACTGAGCAGCAGACAAGCTGATGCGGCCGCATTTCTATGCTTTCATGTACCTCTGCCTGCCGTCTCCCACGCTCTCCTAGCGGAGCCATCCCCTCTCTATTCCTCCTCCTGGAGGTCGAAGGGCGTCATGGCGGCGGCTGCTGGGCAACCCCGGCTGCCTACACACTCCCTCCGCTCGCTGTTGCGGTCAGAATTCAGAATCTCTAGGTTGTAGACAGAACCCAAGCCGCAGGCCTGGCCAGCGAAAAGCTAGAGAAGAGCCGCCAATCCGCCTCCTGCCTCCCCCGCCTCCACGTTCAGGCCGTGCCCGCCG
Source organism: Leucopleurus acutus (assembly GCF_964270905.1). Classification (NCBI taxonomy): domain Eukaryota; kingdom Metazoa; phylum Chordata; class Mammalia; order Artiodactyla; family Delphinidae; genus Leucopleurus; species Leucopleurus acutus. Next base: position 15,006,570 of record NC_139151.1, read on the forward strand.
CGGCTCCCGCCGGCCGCTCGGGTGACCGCCTCCCGCGTCCTCCCCTCGGGCCCTCGCAGGCCTTTCCGCCCGCCCGGCTACCCGCGTAGCCGGGCTGATGCCGCGCTCACCGCTGACCAGCGCCGGGGCCTTCTCCGCGAGGTTACGGACAAACTGGGCCATGGTTCTAGGACGGAAAGCCCGTCGCGCCGACCGGCCGGCTGAATGTCACCCTCCCGGAAGGACCTGCCGCAGGACCCCGTTCCGCTTCCAAGGTCAGGCCTCTCCTTTCCGTGCCGGTCCAAGATATTTAGGTGTCCTAGTATTTTTCCGGAATTCTGTGGGCCAATTCATTTTCTTCAGTCACAAATGAGAAAGTGGGTACGAGAAGATGAGACCAGAGATCACGTAAAATACAACGGAATTCCGCAGAGAAACAGGCATTTCTTGGGTCAGCCGCTCAGGGAAGTCCGAAAGGCCGGCGCGACGAGGGATGGCGCATGCGCTCTGCGGTGGCGCAGACCTCCACTTTTTTTTTTTTTTGCGCAGGGTGATTTTGCAGCTTTTCAGAGAGAACGAGGCAAGTTAGGGCTGGAAGGCACCGCTGCGACTTTTCTAGGCCAACATGATCGCCTTACAAAGGCAGAGAGGGTGGGTCCTAGGCCAAACACGGACAGTTAGGTGTAATCCTGGTCTCCCCCGCATCCTGTATTAGGATTGGAATCCAATTCCCTTAATTCCCTATCCAGCCGCAAGGAACTATGGGGATATAAGAAACAAAATCACAGTTACTGAGGGCCTTCAGTCTGTCAGGCATTTTGGAATTTAAAGAAAGCCTTTGTTAGGTAGTGTGCCCATTTAAGACTGGCATTGGTAAATGGCCACAGTAGCTAGTGAGTGGCAGAGTTGGGATCTGATGAGGTTGCAATGTAAACAGAGAAGAGGCATTAGTATCGGATTAGGCGTGGTGCTGATCTGGGAAGAGTTCCTAGAGAAGGAGATCCTTGGGTTGATGCATAACAGAACAGCTGTGTCCTACGGAGGTGAACTTTATAGTTAATATGACTGGAAGGAAAGATATACGTAGGGATGTGGCATTTGATGAGAAAAACAATAAGTAATGGACCCGGGGAAGCCTGAGCAGAAGTAAAACTGATTGATGGAATGGTTAGAGGTGGAATGAAAAATTAGGAGTGATATCAAGGAGTCAATAACAGCGCTTCAGTGAAGGAGTGATTCAGTTGCCTGATACTCCAGAGAAGTAAAATTAAGGATGAGGAAGTTAATGTAGCAATATAGAAACATTAGCTAGAGCAGTTTCAATTAGGATAGAAGCCAGAGTGAAGAAATATGCCTATAAAGGAAGACCAGCCAGAAAACCAAATGTGAGATATGAGACTCAAGGGGGAGATTGAAGATCGAGAAGCGGTATTGACAAGATTCCTGATGAGGCTGGAAATAAGGTTGGAGGGATTAGCTTTGAAACTGTGGGGCCTTTTCCACAGATGAGATGATGGAAGAGAAGTTTGAAAGTGGAAATTCTGAAATCTGTGAATTAGAAGGCAAGGTCATCTGAGTGTGAGGGTTAAGTGGGAGGGTGGGAGAAAATCTAAGGGAAGAAGTTAAAGTTTGGAGTAGCTGTTGAAGGACACACAGAAGGGTGGTTGGTCACACCACTCTAAAGTTTGTGTCATTTTTCTCCAACAATAGCCTGTAGCTGGGATATTGGAGCAGAGGGAAATGGTTGGGTTAATCTGGGCTGAGGTTTTGCATAGCAGAGGTGCAGAAACAAGGGGCAAGAAAGGGGAACTTGATAGTGAATGATTAAAGTGAAAGACCTGGGGTTTAGGCCAGATGAAGAAAAGTGAAGCCAAAAGTGAACTGCTTAGGAAGAAACATGCCCTGAGACTCATCTGAAGATAACTCCAAGGTCCAAAAGCCTGGTAAGGCAGGTTAGGTCAGCCAGGCCACACATTTGATACGACCTTTAAAAAAAAGTAAAGTTCAGAGCCCACTAAGTTTTCAGAGGGATTTCTGGAACTGCCACTAGCTTTTGATACTGTAATAAAGCAGTGATAACAAAGGTTAAGTCAGATGTTCATTTATTAAATACAAGCTTTGAACAAACACCCCCAGGCAAGTATGACAAGAAGTAACCTTCCTGGAATGTTCCAAAATACAGTTACGTTGATCAAGTTTTATTTCAATCAAACTTTTTGTCGTTTTGTTCTTCATTTTCTTTGTTTCTAGGTTCTTTTTCTTTTCCAAGCAGTTAGAGCATGTGCATTATTTCTTCACATGACATCAACAGTGCAGCATCAGCCTCTGGCTTGTAGAGGCACCCAGTAGACTTATGCTCTGTGCAATGGCTGCTTAGTAACCAGCATCAAATAAAGTAATGAAGCTTTTGTAGAGTGTGATACCAAATAGCAACTGGCACCTTCACCTGCACCATTAAAAAACCTTCGACATTTCTTTCAGTTTTCACATATCCATTAAAAACTATATTAAAAACAAACAAACCCAGATTGCTTGATAAAACCTACTTAATTTTCCAAGTTTAGTATTACCCTCTTAGTAAGCAATACTAGAGCTGATTAGAGTCTTCACTTTCCTATCATACGCTAGCAAAGCCAACACATAAAACTAGGTATGTCAGAAAGTCTGCTCTGATAGATTTAGAGCTTGCTGAGTTCCAGAAAACACAAGCCCTCTTTAAGCTGAGTGCACATACGCACCATGTTGTACCACGATCATAATTTTTTAGTCGCATTTTTGGGATGTCTTAAATTACTTCAAGGAAAGGAAAAAGGCACAGAGGACACTTGGTTTCCTTACCAATAGTGGCCTTAAGCTACGCACTTGCCTTTGTGATGAGTTTATAGATATTCAGCAGCATTAATGGTGCCATAGCCATTCATAAAAAGTTTCAGGAAAAAAGATTTTTAAAAAACAAAAACAAAAACAAAAAACCTTGCCAGAAAAGGCTTACAATCTGAAGACTTAACTTAATACAGAAGTAGAATACAGACACAGATACAAGAGGCAGCATAGAGGTTGTTAACTAGAAAGCTGCTGGGAACAGCTGCCTTCTGAGGTTTTGTGCCCGTTTTTTCCTCCAATTTTCTCCTATAAAACTCTGGTCTTTTCCCCACTTCTTTTAAAAATGAAAATATCCTTCTACATTGGGTTTGGAAGATAAATGCAAATAAATTGAAGCTTATTTTATACAGTTCATTCTCAGAGAAGTAAAGGAGGATAATAAATATGAAAAGAAGCTCATTTTAAGAAAATAAACACATCCTGTCAACCCATGCCTTAAAGACCCAGGGAGCATACTGAATTACTATCTTACATTCTGGCATTTGCGAGAGTCCTAGACTGCCTTTTTCATTTATAAGCACAGCAACAGGCAACATCTACTTTATATCTAGTGTGGGATGCCCTCTGACTTGAGGGTTTCCAGCTGATACCATCAAAAACACATCAAGGACTGCTTATAACAACTTGTGTTGGATTACCGTAAAACTACCATCTTATTTGAAAGAGGCCATGGTTAACAATAATATCCTCTAAATGAAGCAATGACCCCTGTTTCTGGATCATACCACTTTTCTTGTTAGTTATATTTTTGGGCTTAGAGGGATAGTGATATAGACAGTCCATAGGGGAATGTGCCTCACTCAGCATGTTAAGCTGCACAACTGAGTAGGGAACTCAAGCTCAACCTGTAAAAGTGGGGCCCATCCATCTACTAACTACATAGGCCTAAGTGGGTATTTAAAATGGTTTGTGGACAAGGTTGTGCTCAAATTCCTGCTCTGTTAATTGATGACCTAAGGCTGAGTTAGAAGCAGCTCTTAGAAGTCAGGTCTTAAGCCCAAACAAACGTTAACTATATACATTTTACAGTCTCAGAATTTTGTCTAGAATAAGTGTTAGTAAACATGGCCACACACTGCATACATCTTACCATGGAAGAGACAATATAAATTGGTACTCTGTTTACACTAGACCAATATAAAAATGTACACGGTGTGTGTATGTAGGTGTGTATATATATATATACACTGAGATATACTGCTGATATTAGTGTCTTAAAATGACATTTTTCATAGTTACAATATTTGTTGCCTAACTTTTCTACTCAAGCCTAATCCTTGATTTCCAGCAGATGAAAAGGGCCCAACAGCCTTCTTTTTTCACCTCAGAATTTTCTGAATAAAGTGTCAAAACTGCAAATTTGTTCTACCAATCCTCCTAAAAATATTATAGGGCTAAATTTTCTGTGGTAATGACAACTCCATGGGGGAGTGTTTGGCCTCCAAGATATCTTTGAGTTACAATGTAACACAAAACTAAGAGCTACCAACTGAAGTTGCATAAGATTCCTTTTTTTCATGTCATCTTTCATCTTATTCAAAAATCTACTCAAACATCAAGGTATCTGCTTTTATACAAAATGTTATTCTGTAACATTGCAGAGCTGTAACAAGGAAAAGGGCTGAAGTCTGGGTCATAAAGTCTAGTAAATACCTTGATAACACAGGACTTTCTGATATCAGCTGTCAATACGTGACATCATATACTTAAAAGCAGTGCTCACCAAAGATGTCTGAGCAGTTCTTGGAAGAGAAATAGTAGGGTGGCAGGAGGTTTTAGTAGTTGAAGTTAATGTAATTTAAGGTAAGAAAAGGAAGAAGAACGAACAGGAAGAGATATAACAAAGGGTAAAAATTAGTGATGATTTCCAAACATGGTGATGCTATAAGTATAATTTCCTGCAAGCCAGGAGCACTGTAAAGTTCTTAGGAATTTTAATTATCATAATTTGAGAAAGAGCAGTTCTCTAATTTAGTAAAGGGTGAAGAATAAAAAAGAAAGCAAGAAAAAGGAAAGGAACAGAACCAGAAAGAGAGAAACCACAAACAATTGTTTATCTACACTCTGGGGTTGGTTTTTGGTTTGTTTAGGTCACAGTATTTATTCAAGTTGCTCCTTTTGTTGTTGTTTCCTCTCTGCAAGCCAACGTTGGATTTTTTCTTTTAGTTCTGTGTTTGGCCGGATCTGGTCCATGGTGAGGGGACTACGGTTAAAGGGATCTGTTTGGTCACTGAGACAAAGAGAAAAAGAGAAATGGGGTTATTTCCGTAAGTTCTAACATCTTCAGCCAAAAAGAGAATACCTAGGCATCCCACCTTGAGACTGAAGCTAGAGTGTATTATGATTCTGAATCAAGTGCTGACTTGAGGTTAGAAAGAATGGGATGACAGAGAGTGATTTGGGAGGTTTTTTTTTTGTTTTTTGTTTTTTGCAGATTTTTTAGCTACTTTGTCTCTCCGCTTAACAAACTTTATCTCAACATTGCTCTTCAGATGGTATTTGATTCCATTTCCCCAAGACAGAGACCCTGTAACAATCATGTCGGCATAAAGAGCTGTTTGTAGTTTTAGTGACAGACTCTTGAAACAGTATAAGGTGTTAAGGGAGAAAGCTTTGTAGGCTGACACTCGATTTAGCTAGCTGATTGCTCTTCAAGTAAATGCAGATTATGGCTTCCTCACAGGTAAAATGATATACCTTCTCTCTGTATTCTCAAGCCACGATAAAAATATAAACTCTCACTGACACTTTGGAAAAGACATACTACCCAGCACAGCATCATGCATATAGCGAGTGCTTAATACCAAATACCATCAAGTAGAACATCCTTTTTTCCAATATTTAAAAAATATTATTTCCCTAGATCTGGGTCAACTTATATAACTTCATTTTAAATAGGCAGAGTTTCTCAGTACCCATTTCTTTCTAATGCTGCACTTAGAGTAGGCAGGCTGGGGAAAACTTGTAGTCACCATGGCTGAGTGCAACAGCTGCAGCAGAATGTGGGTAAACCCATACGATGAGTGTAAAACCTGAATTTTTTTTTTCAATCTGTCTTTTATATTTTTACAACTAAAGTAAAATTAAGACAATGTCAAGTCAACTTATACTCCAGGTTGACTTTTTTTTTTTTTTTGCGGTACGCGGGCCTCTCACTGTTGTGGCCTCTCCCGTTGCGGAGCACAGGCTCCGGACGCGCAGGCTCAGCGGCCATGGCTCACGGGCCCAGCCGCCCCGCAGCATGTGGGATCTTCCCGGACCGGGGCATGAACCCGTGTCCCCTGCATCGGCAGGCAGACTCTCAACCACTACGCCACCAGGGAAGCCCAAGGTTGACATATTTTATAATTGATAGAAATTATTTCCTTGAGGAAGGAAGAGGTAAAGTTAGCTCCAGCATTTCTCAACAGGTGTCTTGTTTTGGATGTTGAAATCCTTAACAATCAAGTGATATACTTCTACCAAAATGCCTCCTCAACACAATACGTTAATAAATCAACAATGTGGAGTACCTATTGGGTGCACTGTACTGGGAGAAAAAGATGATAGCAGACAAATGCACACCTGTACTCTTGAGGCTGCTTTTGGGGGCTGGCTTACCTGAGCAAATGTCTGGCAATGGTGGATCTATCCACAGTGACTCTGGAAGACGGCAGCACCACAGGGTCAGACATCAGTGTGCTCATGATGGGATCCAGAAACTCATCACAGGCATCTGCATAGGTCTCCTCTTCCTGTTGCTGGAGGTCTGCTAGAGACTGAGCACAAATACCGGGCAGTTACGGGGAAATCACAGAAGCAGCTGAACTCAAAATGCTCAATGACTATACCTTAACCTTCAAGGGTTATTGTTAGTAACCCTTTATGGCGACAGTAACAATTCTCAGCTTTATGTTCTAAACAAGCCAATATGGATACTATAGGAGCAAATTTAACATTCAGCCCCAACTCTGAATCTTCAGTTTGGCTCAGCTGCTAGCAGCCATGACCAGAAATGGATCTAAATGTTAACAGGGGAAAAAAACCACACCACACTCAACATCCATCCTTCTGACAACAACCCGGCTGTAAGGGGTGGGGGTTGGAGGGGTTATTATTTGTATAATTACAGAGTTACCCATGCAGTCTGTGTATGAAAAGCAGTTTCCGGTTTTAGGAACAAACAGGTATGGGAATTTAAAAGTGGCTTCAACATCTGCTTGAACTTTAGTTCCTCAGCGATCCATCTGCCTAAGCTCTAGGCAAAGATGAAGCCCAATTCAATAAATAACTCAATGAAGGGAAGACTGTTATCAATTAGGAAGGTTTTCCATTAGACTCCGTGCCATAATTTTTCCTTCTTCATAAATGCAAATGCAGCTGCTCCAACGAAAGGGATTAGCTGAGTACAATACAGTATTTTAATCTTTAAAATGTATGGCCATTCCTACATAAGCCAACTACCAACTACAATTAGAGAGAACAGAGAAAAATCAATAAAAATCAATGACTAAAAGTTACTAATCTTGAATTGTATTCTAAAAAGTTCTGTATAAATATCGTAGATTTTCAAGTCTATTGGTAACACTGTACAGAGAAGTTTTCATAAAAACGGCCTATTAAAAATCTGTAAATTCTTTTTAGTAGAAGCTTCTTAAATTATTTTTCTGTTCTCACCCTCATATTGAAAAGAGTAGTACTATTAAAGAATATGGTAGTTTTAGCTATTGACTAATCAGGAAGAATCAGCTATTTATATTTTCTCAACGCAATACTCTTTTCCCCCCTCAAATTGGGTAAAAAAGCAGAACGGCTGAGTTGACATAGTTTTTATTGAACAAGTTAATAAGCAAATTATCCTCCTCCTTACCTTGATTCTCTCCGCTAAGTTGCTGAAAGCCACAATCATATTCCCAGGCTTATTTATTTTCTTCAGGACTCGGACTGTCTGTGCAAAGAGAGTTGGGGAATAGGAACGTCCATCCTTGGGCACAGTGGCACAGAAATTCTCCTCATCCCTAGAAGGTCAGCATCAGAAAGAAATTGAGCATCAGAGGATAGGTCAAAGAGGGCAATAACGGATGGGTTGAGGAACAAAGTTCCCCATCACTTATATACCATGAATGTTCTTTTGATATAGAATGATTTCTTCTAATTTTTAGGAAGGAAGTCTTATCAACTATCCCATGACCTTAAAAATATACTGCTTTTCCAAACAATGGATCAGTAAAGTTTATCTTTGCACAGATCAAGGCAGAATGTTGGAAATTCCAAATAACGTCCCACAGGTCGTACAAAATCTCATTATTTAAAACTATAGAAGATTCCTTCATCAGCCAACTAGAAACAAACCATTTCCTTTCTATTTCCACATAATTACCAGCTAGTCATTCCACTGTCAAAACCCCCAGTTAAAACACGAGCAAGGCCTCTGGCCTGCCCAATTAAATCTCAGGTACCCAAGATTTAAGTAGATGGTGCAGATATCTGAAACGAGCTGCTGGGGTTTGAAGTCAAATTCACTGAAGTCCTTGACTTTTAAGGCCCCCATCTTGGGGCCAACCAGGTGCTGCAGGAAGTAGTTCAACATGGAGATGATGCGCTCAGCCAGGAAAGGATGCACAAAGAGGGATTTGATCTCTGGAAAAAAAGCCGAAGTCTGTGAAAACTCAATCCATTAGCAATCTTCAACTTACAATGTCTTAGAGTTTTACTTGGAGACCTCTGGGGACTGCTATTTTTTAAAATACATTTTCATTGCAGTAATATTAGAAAATATTAGACAAGGAACAGCAAACAAACAAAATATAAAAACTACTACTCAGATGTAAACACTGTTAACATTTTGCTAATATATCCTTCTAGTTTTCCTGTCCATATTTACATACATATACATTTATAAAACAAAATGATTATCATGTTGTACATATTCTGTAACTTACTTTTTTCATTAATGATATCGTAAATACCTTACCATTTCAGTAAATATAGGTTCCTGTGCTGTCCAACATGGTAGCCACTGGCTACATGTGACTATTTAAATTAATTAAAATTAAGTAAAAAATTCAGTTTTTCAGATACACTATGCACATTTCAAGTGTTCAATGGCCACATGTGGCTAGTATCTATAGTATTGGACAGTCTAGATTTATAGAACATTTCCATCAAATAAAGTTCTATAGGATAGTGACGATTCATACCTTTTTTTTTTTTTTTTTTTTGCGGTACGTGGGCCTCTCACTGTTGTGGCCTCTCCCGTTGCGGAGCACAGGCTCCGGACACACAGGCTCAGCGGCCATGGCTCACGGGCTCAGCCGCTCCACGGCATGTGGGATCCTCCCGGACCGGGGCACGAACCCACGTCCCCTGCATCGGCAGGCAGACTCTCAACCACTGTGCCACCAGGGAAGCCCCTATATATACTTTTTAATACTTTTTTTTCCTGCTTATTTTCAGAGTACCTATCATTAAATCTTTCTAAACTCTCCACCAGAAATGTAAAACTCTCAAAAATAGTTTTTGGAGATGTTCTTTCTGGAAGCTTCCATTCCTCACTCCAATCTGGACTCCTTGTTTTATAGGCCTATGGTGTGGTGGTCATACAAGCTACCTCTATCATCAGCCTGGGAACTTCCTTTGCATCTCTCTTACAGGATTCCACTTTCCTCCTTCATTTTGATGGAGTATATTTATCCTTTTGTAGCTTCTCAAAAAAGGGTACACCGGAAGTAAATCTGATACCTTCACGTCTGAAGATGTCCTTACATTTTACCCTCAAACAGGGTAAAATGGTTTGGTGGGCAATAAGATTCTAGGCTGAAAAGATATTTTCCATCAGGACTGTGTTCCAGCTTCAAACGTCAGTGCTGTGAAATTCAAAGATGTTTAAACCATTGTACATGACCTGATTTTTCTCTGGAACCTTTTAGGTACCCTGATTTTCTGAAATGCCACAATGATATACCTTAGTGTGGGGGTTTAAAAATTCCCTGCACTGGGTACTTGGTGGCTCCTTTTAATTTAGACTTAGTTTTGGGGAATTTGGGGGGTATTATTTCTTTGATAACGTCCTTTCATTTTTCTCTTTTGATACTTCCTAGATTGATCCTTTATTTTCTTGTTTTCTCTTCTAATTTCCATCTCTTTTTCTGTTCTACTTTCATGGAAGAGTTCCTTGAATTTATCTTCTAAGCCTTCTACTGACTTTTCAAAATTTCTGAAGTTACATTTTCAATATCCAAGAGCTCCTTCTTGTTCTTTGCATAATCCCTTGTGTTGCCTCTTTGTTTCTGTTTTATGTATGCTGTATCTTCTCTCATACCTCTGAGATTATAAAGATATTTTAAAGCAGCAGTCCCCAACATTTTTGGCACTAGGGACCAGTTTCGTGTAAGACAATTTTTCCACGGACCGGGGGTGGGGGTGGGGTGATAGTTCAGGCGGTAATGCGAGTGATGGGGAGCAATGGGGAGCGGCAGATGACGCTTCACTCACTCGCCTGCCGCTCACCTCCTGCTGTGCGGCCCTGTTCCTAACAGGCTGTGGACCCCTGTTTTAAAGAGTTTTCATCTATTATCTGTGTTTCACATTAGAGGATTTCCTCAAATGTCTGGTGATCCTTGGCTGTCATTTCATATATAATCAATATAAAAATTATTAATGAAAGGTTTTACTTTGTTTTTAAATACCAAGTCTTGCAATGTGTATTTTCTACTTATATCACATCTCAATTCCGACTAGCTAAAGTTTAAATGCTTGAGAGCCACATGTGGCGAGTGACTACTGAACTGGACAATGCAGCTCTAGAGGGAGTAGAGATAAATATCTCTGTTTGATCTACCACATTTAACCAGAGTTCAAGAATATTTTTTTCAGGTAACACAAACACCCCCAGCTATACTGATACGGGTAAGTTGTGTCCTCAAGAAAAATGATACTAACTTATGCTTTCTGGCAGCTGTGTGAGGATGACCATTTCCTCATTCCCATGTCAACAATGGACAACATCATTCTTTTTGAAGCTTTTCTAGTGATTCAGTTCCTCTCAGACTGTGGAAGAGGATACTGTCACCAGAGTCTCAGTGGGCTGATCCCTCAAATGAAGCAGATCTTAACCACTGCATGTTTTGGGAAAGCAGTGTGTTGTATCCTTACCTGATGTCAGAAAGGCAAGGGTACCAATTGTTTCATTGGACATGATGTTATGGAAACGTGCCAGCTGTCCAAACATCTGTAGGCCAGCCTCCTTCTCTCGGCGGGCTTCTGGAGTCAGACTGTCCCATTCACCTCGGTCCTTCTCAATTTGTTGAATTTTTATCTTGCTCAAATACTACAGAAACCAGAGGTGGAAGGTATCAGAGAACAAAGTGTATTGAAGGGAAGATGATATTTAAGAGGTCCTATTTAAAATCTAGTCTACTAAGCTGGGAAAACCACAGATTACCTAAGAGACATGAGGCTTTATTTCTCAGCACAGGGCTGAAGTTTAAAAAGAAATTGTGGGGAGATTTCCCTGGCGGTCCAGTGGCTAAGACTCCACGCTCCCAAAGCAGGGGACATGGGTTCGATCCCTGGTCGGGAAACTAAGAATCCTGCATGCCACAAGGCACAGACTTAAAAAAAAAAAAAAAAAAGAAAAAGAAAAAGAAAAAAAGACAAAAAAAGATAAAAAAGAAATTGTGGGAAAAATTGTTTCAGCTTGGGTAGACTTATGGGTAATTCCCCTGGAAGTATTATAGTCTATGAAATAGAAACGAGGATAAATAGTATATGAAATATTGGTAAAAGCAAACAGGCTACAGGGAAAAAAAAGATGAAAGATGGGGAAAAAAAGATGAAAGATGAAAAAAAAAACCACCCCCCAAAACTGCTTATCAAAAAACAAAGCTCTATCAAATATGCAAAATGTCTGGAAGGAGAACCATAAATATTTAAAACCCTCTACCTCTCACCATTCTTGCTGTTGTAGCAAGCATGTTAAACTTACAGTCCCATGAAAACGCCGTCTGTGTCATTCTGTCACAAGCTGTTCCTTAGAAAGGTCTATTTATTACAGGACTTGTTTTCTAAGGCAACAGATCTAAAATCTTCAAGTATGGGATTATGAACAAAGCAGGAACATTTGCTCACAAATTAAATACAAGTTACTGGGAGATTGCTAATCAATACGAGGAGTGTGTGGGTTATCCAACAGGCTACCCTCATGATTTACCTGCTTTGTCTCCCTTTGGGTCACTGCCCTATCTTACACCTGTCGCAGATAAGGGAAGTTTTTATAGCAGCAATAAGCAGCTCCACAAGGGAGGGTTAAGCTGAAGGAACTGAGAGACCCCCAGGTGTATACTTTGTAAAACTCATGTTTCAGATATAGCTAAAGATTTGGGAGGCAGTGGACAGATGAAGAGTACTGATGACTTGGAGTCTTTATGTGAAAAATAACCCAAACCAGAGATTTTTTTCCAAATAGTGGTATAAAAGTCAGAATCTTTTAGGAAAGAGGGCTAAGAATCATTGCCTTGGTCAGTCACTGTTACTGATGTCTAGGGATGGAAGAAAGCTGAAAGTCACTAACTGAACGAAGATCCTCTGCTTTCTTTCTGTAGTGCTAGACTGATTAGTTCTGCCAGGGTACCTTAGTTTGGCCTTTCACACTTTCTTTTCCACTGTCTGCCAGAATATCATCCTAGCTCATAAGGCCCTTGGTCTTGGTCTCTAACGGAACAATACCTATCAAACTCTACAAGGGCAAGGTTGGTGGTACATTACTACTTGCAAATTTTTGGTGTCCAAGACTGGTACTAGGGGATTGCTAGCATAAGGACTGCTCTATTATGACTAAGAGGTAAAAAGTATGTATGATGGTATAAGGGCAGTTAAATCTGTTTCTTTGTTTGTTTTTTTACCTGTATGGCTTCATCCAAAAGGAAGATGGCATCGTTCATTAGCAGGTTAAGAAAGCGGAGGAAAAGTGGGGGATTCATGGCTTCTAAATTCTTAGAGGCATAGTCAGCCAAATCCTGTAAGTCCCAGCCCAAGAAAAAAACATTTCAGTACTGAATCACAACCCATTGGGGCTTATGTGGAGCAAAACTCAGATAACTCAATTTTGGTTTCACCAAAAACATTCTCACCTTAATGCTCTCTCGATAGGTATCTGTTCCCCACATGTACCTGAGGATGGGATACATGGGGCGGCGGTAATTAAACTTCTGCTCAAACTGATGGGGGTCTCCTGGAGTAAGGCAAGAGCAAAACATCAACAAAGGTGGTGCTATCAGAGAAAAGGCAAGAGCTTATGTTTATGTGTAGCCATTTTATAAAAATTCTGAATGTGTCAAGGCTACCGGCAAGACCTGCCGCGGGAGTTTATGGAGGCCTAGAGTCATAATCAAGTGTTTGTTTATCTCCTTACCGACAGAACAAGAGGGGGACATATGAACGATACAGTACTCAGAAAAGGACAAGAACTGAGCTGCAAATTAAAAGCCAAGGGAAACAAATGCTTCCACATCCAAACGTAGACTACTTATCAGACTTTGAATGAGGCCTCTGAGCTGGCCATTGTGGCAGTGCCAGCCACGTGCAGGATGGGCTACTAAAAGTAATCCCCACATTCTTCATGGATAACATCCCAACTGTGTGGCTAACTGGTTCTTGATTACTCTGAAAAATCAGGCCAGGAGCTAAAAATCTGAGGCTTATACTGCTTTTGACATGCCACAGGTACCACCAGAGCTCTACAGGTTGGGTCATATAATAAGGGAGGGGCATGGGATTTGGAGTCAGGAGACTTAGGTTTTCCTTCTGGCTCCACTTAAGGCAAGTCTCTTACTCTTTCTCAACTCCCACTTCCTCAGAAAATAAAACAGGAATTATAATACACCCTCTAATATTACAACCAGAGGGTCATAGTGGCTGTATAATGAGATAACTGCAATGATTTATTGTGCAACTTCTTATATATTATAAAGATTTACATACACTGCCTCAACCATCACTTCAACCCCTTTTACAAATGAGGAAACTAAGTCTCAGAGGTAAGCAAGTAACAAAGTCAAAATTCAAATATGGAAAAACAGTCAGTAAAGTGTTAAATGTCTCTTTAATGTTAATTGTATTTATCACTGGCTGGTAGGACATCCCCTTTAAAAGGGGTCTTAAGTAACTGATCTTGTTTAGTGGTTGAGAGGGGGTACTGTTTACTCAGACATAGCATCTCAGGGTTACAGCTCAAAAGGGCATGAGAGAAAGGGAATGTTGCCTGCTGTTATTCTTAATCTAACAATGAAACTGTACGAGAGTTAGACCGTCTGGATAAGACAAAAGAATATCTCAATCAGCACACTGTCTCATTATCCACCATTCTGTAATTTTGAGGCAGAGAAAAATAAAGACCTGGGGTTTTAACTGGACAGCCTAATTTATTTGAGTATGATTCTATCAAAAATTATAGTAAAGTTGTTAACAGTATGTGTTTTTCTTTTTTAAGGTGAGAGAGACCTGATTCTACCACTTAATTGTATGACATAAACAAATAATTTAATCTTTTTGAGCATCCATGTCTTCATAGGTAAATGGGGATAATAGAGTAAAACTTTCCAGATGGTGACAGATTAAGGAAACAATGTGAAAAAAGCACTTAGCATCAAGGGTAGCACATGGTAGGTATTCAATAAATAATGGCTTATGATTATTTTCCTGACATTTAAAAACTGATCAGCGATCAGTTTCTTGGTTCTAGACTGCTTTACCTGTAAACTCAATGTCCACAAAGACCTTGATTAGAGCTTCTGCAAGGTGGGATGCATAGGGAAAGTTGCAGAACACACGTTTCCGGTGGAACACACTGGATACCAAGGGATTTGGGGTCTGATCCATGTGGGGCATCACTGCTTCCAACACCTCAGCGAGTTTGGCCCTTAGGTGGGGATTCTTCATCCTATGAATAGGGCAGAAAGCAAACTGAGCAAGCAGAAAATTTAACTCCCAAATTTATAACTATTCTCTCCATACGAGGAGTCAAAACATCATATATCATCTGTACAGAGAGTTACAGGAGAAAACACGACTCCACAGTTTTAAGTCGGTCAATTTCTGGGGGATATACAGAGTGTACCATGCAGCTCTTTAAGATCACAGCTTACCAATTACGAGGATGAGTACTTAAGTTTCTATTTAATGCTCTGCTATTCTGTTTACTTCACTATAACAATGCACGACTTACTATTTACTATTCTCTGACAGCTTCATCTGGGATAAACTTGCCTTTCCAAGCTTTCTGAGCCTAAGGGCCAGGATATAATTATTCCACGTTACTTATAATGCATACCATGTGCGCCTAATACTTGTTGACTTATGATTTTTCATTAGGTCTGCTCAGTTCAGTGAAGGACTGGCTTCTACCTATGTCTCACTGACACAGCTCAGGGGATTGTGGATCTCTTCTTTGTGCAGCAAATTCTCTCTTACATACATACTGTTTCCTTTGGCCTACCACCAAAAAATCAGAGAAGCAACTCTACAGGTCAATGAGCATCTTCCTTTGGGAAGGAGGACTAGAAGCTATGAATGCTAAGACTTGAGATCAGAGAGCATTTACCCAAGTTTACTGCTCATCCAACTCAGAATTTTAAGAGCAAACTTTGTTATCATACATTAGAAGATCATTAGCACCTGGCAAGGTCTCTGGCATTAAGGTAACTATTTTAACCAGGGACTAGCAGTGAAATTCCCATCAGGTACCTTATATGCAGGTTCAAATTCTCTGTGGGCAAAGTCCTTTGTTTATTATGCCTCTCAAGTGTGGGATTTTGGGCTACCCATAAGGATAGTCAGGTGATTCATTAATGTTAACACAACTTCTGAAGGCAACCCCTTATGATTCAGGCTTGTTTATTTCTTGGTTTAGAAGTCTTCTGAATGTTTTGCAGCTCTAAACTGTGACAGAGCCACGCTTTCAGCACTTCACCTTTCTATGCTTCCAGTGAAAATGGTGATAAAATGAAGGACATGTTCCAGGGAATCTGCTGATGTCTCCAAGATGTCATCGGCAAAGCGGCGGAGAAAAATGAGGAAATCACCCAAGTTATCTGCAAAAAATTCTGAGAAAGAAAATATTCACTGGAATTAGCCAAACATCTGACTCTTTGTATTATGCAATATTTAAATTCCTCCCTTTTACTCTACTTAGTGAAGGTTAAAAAAACCCCAAATGTCTTGTAGATACTAGAAATGACGATAAATTAATATAGAATCTCCTTTGAATGTAAGTCAATTTTTATTTTTATCCAAGTAAACAGAATAGTAGAGACATAAAATGTTAACACACCAGTGCAGTTTAAGAAAGTATACTGATAGACATATACTTCCACACTCAAGGTTAACAGTGTGTTAAAATAACCCTTTAGATGAAAAAGAATCTTGAATAGAAATGAATACATTAGATGACTATGGTCTTCACTCTCTGGGGTCCTCCACTGGTCTTTGCCTTTTAGTATTTATGCCCTTGTATATCTCCTCCTACACTATTCCAGGGTAGAAGACACACTATGGGGCACATAGAAGTGACGGCATATCATTTCCATAATTAGGTTATAGAAGCCTACAGCTTCCATTTTGGTTCCCTGCTCTGAGGGAAGCCACCTGCCATACCATTAGCAGTACTAAGGAGAGTCCTGTGTGGGCTGGAAAAGAAGCCAGTAAGCAACTGAGGTTTGCCACAACCACACGACTAGGCTTGTAAGCAGATCCTCCAGCTCTGATCGAGTCTTCAGATTCCCATGGCACTGGTGGGCAGTCTGGCTGCAACCTCACGAAGGACCAGAGTCAGAACCATGCAGCTAAGCTACTCCTGGATCACTGACCCGTGGAAACTGTGTGTGATAATGTCTGTTGTGTTAAGTTGCTATGTTTTGGGGTAATTTGTGACTCAGCAATAGATGACCAGTACAGTGATCAAGAACATGTAACTTGATTTTGATGGACAGTTTCTGCCGGCCCCTCACCAACATACATACATACACAATCTCACTTCTGGGTTAACCAAGAGGAGATGATTTTTTTTTTCTAAAGACTAGCACAGGTGGGTGGGTTAGACAAATAAATTTGTAAGTTGAATGACAAACAACAGTAATGATAGAAACTAACAGCTCTGAAAACCCTGACTGCACTTCGTCCTTTGAAGACTATTTTCTTATCTGCACAGCAGTGGCGACACAATGCTGAGGAACAAGCTATCAGTTCCCCCAGGCTTCAGCCAACAGACATTACCTACAAGTTTGAGTTGTTTCTCCAAAAACAGCTGAATGATAACTAAGGAAGGATATTTTGAGGATTAAACTTCCAACGTGACCCAGTTAAACTTAGATGGCTATAAATAGGAAGCTCCCAAGGGAGAGCCTGCTTACCTGGCACGTAAGCCAAAGAACTGTAGCCATCTGGCAAAGGAAAAGTTAGCTCTATCGGCTGTGAGCCTTCATTGCCTATGGCCAGTTGAACTAGGAGGACAGCCATGGACACCTGCAAATTTAGGCAGTTTTGCAGCATTTGCGGCTCAGTCATGGCAGTCTTGGTAGAAAGATAGATGGTCATCAGTCGTTCAAACTGCTCACGGAGGTTGTCAGCAGCTGGGCTAGAACTTTGCTGAGCATCCCGCCAGGCTACCTGCAGCCGATGCAGATTTTGGTTGATTTTTACCATCTGATCATGCAACCTGCCCCCAAGAAAGCAGAAGAGACTGGGTCAGGAGGCTCATATAGGGACAGTTGAGTACAGACCATTTTTTTTTTAATTTTAACATCTTTATTGGAGTATAATTGCTTTACAATGTTGTGTTAATTTCTGCTGTATAGCAAAGTGAATCAGCTATACGTATACATATATCCCCATATCCCCTCCCTCTTGCACCTCCCTCCCATCCTCCCTTACAGACCATTTTTGAAAACCAAATCCTCACTTATTTATTCTATTATTCCCTTTTAGGCTGTAGGGAGCTGCAGTTGTGATGACACAAAAAGCAATCACAAAAGTTATTGACAGGACAGAGGTGGGAGCATAGCACCGGGAAAATGTTACCAAGTATTCAATAATTGAATCTAATTACATAGATTAGTTGTCTTCGGCTGAAATGCACCATCCATAGAATGGCTCGGTTGAGCAGGGTGTAGATTGGGCTTTTATTATGTACAATATATAACGATCAGGCAAAGTACAAGAAGCCCAGCAGGGTAGTTTGACACCACACAAGTGCAATGATTGTACCTGGATGTGGTTATATGGACAGTCTTTCCACGGTTAGTAGAGAACTAAAGCTGGTGAGAAAGGAGTCTAGATTACTAATGACCACCAGTAGCCACCTATGATGCAGCCTAAGAGCAGCTTCCAGTCCTCTGATGCTCAATATAAAATTAAATGATTCTTCACAAAGGGTCAGCCAAATGTTCTCTAATGAAAGGAAGACCCATAATTCAATGTTATAGATAGTTGTGTCTATGTGTACAGTCCAAAGTCATTCTTGGCCTTGTGGATAACGTCTAGGGTTAGCTAGCCAATACTGGGAAACTAGATGACGTTCATTTTTGTGTTTACATCTAGGTGGTTGAACAGGTTAAACACATGCTAAATTGTTATCTATTGTCTCACTTAAAATGTCAATGATAGGGATAGAAAATGCCTCTAATAAAGATATAATTTCATTTTTCCAAAAATTTGCTGAGTTTTGAAAAATGCTGTGTCAGTTTAAGTATCCTGAAAAGGCATTAAAAACTGCTGTCCTCAATATACCTTCCTATAGACTGTGAGTGAGTAGCTATTTGCTCCCCTTATTTATACTTGTCACAGTCAGCTAAATCAGAGGGAAAAAAAAATCATAGAATGACATACGGTTAGCCAGAACCAGACAATTTTTGGAAGTCATACACTTTAGCTCTCAAATCTTCACACTTCCAGAATCCTCCTTATCTTTGATACATAGATTTTTATGTTCCTACTGATCTTATTGAAATACCTTATAAACATTTAATTTTGTCAATTTTGTCTTTATACCATAGAATAAAGCTTTCTCTTTTTTCATCAGGAGTAATAAGTAATGAAAATTCAAGAGCAGAATGTGAGATGTTAAATGAAAACAATTCCACTTTAGCAGATGACAAAAGGAAGATAGTGATTTAAGAATTTGCAAGTTTAGAGAAAAATACTAGTGTATCTTTAATTTTAAAAAGTTTAACAGGTCAAAAATTAAAAATAAATTCAAGTTATATGGATAAAGCCACTTCATGTAGACACAAATAAATGCATATAATGCCCTCTTCCTACTAGATCCTAATGTCAGCCTTCAGAATAAAGTGAGATTGTTATCTGTAAGACGCACTTTCAACCTTCTGGTTATCAACACAACCAAGCAGTTCTTTCCTAATGACATCAGAGGAGTTACCTGTGAAATCCCAAGTACAAGGTGTACTCTGTCAGGACAAGGTTTTCTGTTACAAGGTTGTAGTTCTGGGGAAACTTTGGCTCCTGTACAGCTGGGATCAAACAGGTTTCTTTGTCCAAACCTCAAAGAAATTAAAAGGAAGAGTAAATGGCTTGCCACAGACATCTATCTTGGCTCCAGTGTCCCCTTATTCTAGTTCAACTTCCATCCTGCTATTAGTGAATTAAGTAATATCTTCTTAAAAACACATCTTCTCACATTCCTACTCTCTTGTCTAAAAATGTAATTTGGCTTCTCAGTCTATAGAAATGCAGTTAAATCTCTTTAGCTTGATCATGAAATCACCAACAATTAAAAGGAATGATAGCACTGTAGATTTTCCCAGGGGATAGATAATGGATCATTTGTACCTATTCTGTGCTTTTTTGTATATAAGATTATTTGCTTTTGAGCATGTTACTTTTATAATTAGAAGAGTTATACAACTGGGAGGAAATACATCAAGATTGAGCGATTCATTTTGAGTGGTAGAATTAAGAGTGATTTATCTTCTTCTTTTCACTTCTCTGTATTATTTGAGTTTTCCCCAATATTCTTCCTCCCTAGGCTAATATTTCCTGCCAATTCCCATACCCCTTCCCCCATCTACCCCTTGTTCCAGCCACATTGAGCTTCTCACTGTTCCTTAGTTAAGACATTTCACAGCTGTGTACCTTCATACTTGTTTTTCCCTCTACATAAAGGGCCTCCTTTGCTCCTTTGCTTGATAAACCCAACTCATTTTTCAGGAATCAGCTACGAAGACCTCCAGCTTCTGTAGAATGAATCATTTACTCCCTCCTCTGTGCTCCTGTAGATTATCCCTAGACCATATTATGATGATCTGTTAACATATCTGCCTTCCTGTGGAGACTTTGAGTTCAAAAAGGACAGGGAATGTACTTTATTCATTTTCATAATGAATGAATGAATGAGCGAATATCCAAGTCTGCCAAATTCAGAGAGAAGGTCTCATTAAAGGACATCTAAAAAATAACAGTTTTAAAAAGTTTGCCTTTTTTACAAAAAAAAAAAAAAAAAAAGCTTGCCTTTTTAAAACTCATAATAGCTTTTCTTTTTGCCTCATCTTCTTTGAGAAAGAGGGACCTCTGTGAAAAAGGATATAGAAGTGAATGGCTTAGATGTTACGCACACACTGTTTTGAGAAGACCAGCTCCCCCTTACCTCTCATGTGTACATTTTTTATTTTTCGTTCTTCATCATTCAACTCCTTCAGGGCACAGTAAGTGGGATTAAAGGTGAGGAGCCGAGAGGATCTGGGTTTGCAAAATGGCTGGCATAACTTCAGGAGAGCAGCACCCAAATTCAGAAAGAAGGCATCCGAGGCATACATTTGGAAGAAGATTTCTGGCATCTGATTGGCCCAAATCTTGGTGCGGCCTGCATTTGCATGCAAACAGTTTCCAAGCCAGGACAAGATACAGTGTTTGGTTTCTGGAGAGAGCTGGAGTAAGTTCTTCAACATCTGGTAGATCTTTTCATGGAACCGAGCCATGAACTGTTTAACCAGAAAACACAACCACAGAACATTCCAGTTTCACAATCCTAATATTTGTTACTCTCAAATCTTAGCCACTGGCAATTTCCAAAAATACACGAATCCTAATCTTCTCCCTCACTTTCCCTGTGCCTTATGCCACCATTTCTGATTAAAAAAAAATTTTTTTTTTTTTCTGGGAATTTTTAAGAGATTTCCTGATGAGCTGCCAAACTGCAAGTAGCATTCACATAGCTTTAGAGTAGGGGATGGTAAACTTTTTCTGCAGAGGGCCAGATGATAAATATTTTTGGCTTTGCATGCCATATGGTCTCTGTAGCAACTATTCAACTCTACCACTGTGGCATGAAATCAAGCCATGAACAATACATATACACATGGGCATGGCTGGGTTCAATAAAACTATTTACAAAAATGGGCGGCAGGCTGGATTTGGCCACTGGTATAATTTGCCAACCCCTGCTTTAGAAAGTTGTGATGATGGGAGATTTAAACTGCCCCCAATTCAACCATTTATTGTCATATGTTGGCCAGACTTCTACCATAATTTATGCTAAGCCCAAAAAGAGAGGACATAAGTAGAAGGAGGAAAAGGAAAATAATTTGGCTTTTAAGCTGGAGTTCAGTCAGAAGATTTTAGGAGCTAAAGTTATAAGAAATAGCTTGGTGAGGAAAATGAGGATTGAGAGCAGGTAGCTGTGCTACAGCACAGGGCAAAGAAGAGCAGCAGCTCACTCTTAAACCACACAAAGGTTTGTGCTCTGCTCTTAGCGCCTGCTAAAAAGAGGGCCATTTCTGTACATGATTATGGTAGACAGCCAACCAGATTGATCTGCTTTCCCAAAGAGGCTCAAGCAGCCTTATCTGCATCTGCTTTCTGAGGAAACGATACTTAATCTAAGACCAGGGGGCCGGGATACACCGATTAACAGCTCCACCTGGTGAATGTTGGCCTCTTGTACTTTGATCTCCTGGGGACTGGAACGAGATGGATTCAGGAAGTAGCCATGATTTTCTACTACACCCGGAGTCTTTAATAAGCAGGAGATATTCAGGATTACTCCCAGCAAGGTCTTCTGGTACATCTGCCCATTACTAGGATCCTTGGGCTGAATGTATTCTACAAAAACCTGTAGGAAAAGACAAGCCTAGTTATTTGTCTGTATGATGAGATAAATGATGGGATGAGAGGGCCTCAAAGAGTTAAGATTATACAACAACCAATGTATCTTTCTCTTATTCCATAGGTAATATTACACTGCTCTCAGGATACGGAAGCATAGAGTATTAAGCTTCCAACTCAACTGAATATATACGAGCTTTCAGACCTACCTTTGCCATATCCTTTTGCCTAGTGAAATACAGAAGAATGTCCAGATATGCATACAACAGGATCTGGCAGAGTTCTAGATCTTTTATTCGGCCCAATAAAATATCAAACACTGGAATCATGACTTCTGGAAATGTTCTAACTTCCTCATCCAGTATCAAGGCTTCGATGACCTCATCCAGAAACTCAGCTACACCTTCAAAATCTGACAGAAGACAAGAGAGAGAGGAGGCCATAAGAATTTTTAGACGCCTTTACACACAGCTCTTTACTCTTCTGATACTTTTGATAATTCTATTGGTATTCAACCTCAAAGGTCAAGGTGTGAGCTCTCTTCCTTAATTTACGCTGGAACCACAGTGGCTCTGAGGCTTTCTAATGCAATTAGAGGAATGTTACACTTGGAAATCAAATGTAGAAGCTCATAGATGTTGCTTATGTACTCACGGCCTCCTAGGATGGCTTCCAACATCAAATCTACCAGTTGCTCGTGGATGTTTTGGTCAACATAGATCTCGGGGGTGAGGAGAACTGTTCGGGTATTGGACACAGTGAGGTTCCTGCACTGCACTGCAAAGGGTAGCAGGTTCTCTGGAACTTTGGTAATCTGGAAACAGCAATGAAGAGAGGGAAGAGTCTAGCTCTGTGACCTGGCACAAGGACAGATATAGCAAATAGAAGGGAAAAGACATTGTGTCCCAAAACAGTAGTGCTTTCCTGTGGATGCTTGAAAAGCCATGAGAGTTCATTCTTTGGTTTAAGGAATCACCTGTTAGAAATTCTAATGCTGGAAGTGATCAAGCTTAATCTACTGTTATATATACCTTAGTGGAAATGAATTTATCAGACCTTTTTTTAATAAGGGTGTGATATATTAAGACGTTTGTAGAGAGAATAATAGGAGGCACTTGTTAATTGGGGAAAGGGGTAGACCCCAAGCCACAGAAAGGAGAGACTAAAACTTTAGAAGATAAACTAACAGTGCCTCTGATATCCAGTTCCAGATATAATATGATGTATATAAATTGATATAAAAGACACTGATCTTGGGACTTCCCAGGTGGTCCAGTGGTTAAGACTCTGTGCTTCCACTGCAGGGGGTGTGGGTTCGATCCTTGGTTGGGGAAGATCCCGCATGCTGCACAGCACAGCCAAAAAAAAAAAAAAAAAAGACATTGATCCAACTCTCTGGCTTATGTGTTAAAGTCATACCCAAGAGGACAACAGAGTACTCAATACGGATTATTCTTTTACCTCTTCCTTGGCTCTTTGGAAACAGGAATAAAGGTAACAAAAAATGTGCCTCTCCCCTGCATCTCGATCAGCAGAGAGATTCAACGTTGTAGAAGAGGTCATGTTAATCAAGTGGTTGCCTGGATCTTGAAGTAATAAGCGAGTGAAGACGGCCTATTAAGAAAAACAAATAAACAAAAATACTAAATCATTGCAAAGTTAATTTATTTTTAAATTTTTTTGATGTATTTTTTATTGAAGTATAGTTGATTTACAATGTTGTGTTAGTTTCAAGTGTTCAGCAAAGTGATTCAGTTACACACACATATATAGCTATTCTTTTTCAGATTCTTTTCCATTATAGGTTATTATAAGACACTGAATATAGTTCCCTGTGCTATATAGTTGGTCCCCGTTGTTTATCTATTTTATATGTAGCAGTGTGTATCTCTTAATCCCAAACTCCTAATTTATCTCCCCTGACCACTGCAAAGTTTATTTTAGAACATCAAGATAAAAAAGATAATTTTGACACAGGTTATTATAAGAATCACAGAACGTAGAACAAATGGGGAAAAAAGGGCTCAGTGTAACATTACTTTAGAAAATATTACATATACAAATTTAATTGTTTATGTAGTTATCCTAAAGCAAGCTTAAGTGTCTAGCATAGCCCCTAGCACAGAGTAAGCATTAAAAGAATATTTGTTGAATGGTGTGGAGAATTGGAGATTAAACTCATATGTGAAATCTACTACTCTGCATCATTGCTGACCTCACTCAGACTTATATAAACACAGTTTAAATGTACTGGGTTGCCCAAAAAGTTCGTTTGGGTTTTCCCACACCACTGTCCAGAAAAACCCGAATAAACTTTTTGGCCAACCCAATTATGAAGTTAAACTACAAGTTGTCAAGTCTTCCCTATCAAACTTTTATTCCTTTAATGTTAATTAGGCACCTGTAAGGTAAAATGCATTGTTTTGATTTTGGAAAAGAAATAAAAAAAGAGATGGACCTTGGCCTTGATAAATATTAGCGTCTACGGGAGAGAGAAGACAGGTTCATAAAGAAGCCAAGACATGAGACAGAAAGAGACAATTCCCATAAGAGATGCATGGAGATTACTGCCAGAGCCCAGAGAAGAAAATAACTCCTACTTGGCAAAACTTTGTAAACAGGATGGCATTTTAACTAGGTCTTAAAGGATGGGTAGATTTGGACATGGGACCATGGTAGATGAGAAGATTCCAAAAGAGGAACACCACAAACAATGTAAGAGATGGAGCTAAGCAAAGCCATGGTTGGAGAAAGGTGAGCAGAGTTCAGCTGCAAGGCTAATTTTTCCTGAAGCCACATGTAAGGAATGTAAGAATGGTACCTGCTCTACGTTGTTCATATCAAGCCAGTCTTGATCTTCCAGGTCTACTGCCATTTCTTCCAAATACACACAACGGCTGGGGATGCCATTCCCACTTTTCAGACTTGGGTCACCTGGGAAATGGTTTTAATCTGGTAAGTTAAGGATAATGCTTCTGTCTTATACAGACAACTGATCTTGATGGCATTTCTCTTGAACCCCAAGTTTGACTCAGGTAATATCAGAATGATCTTGCCACACAGAGCAGTATCTAAAGATTTAAATCATTTTTACCCCTCGAAGAGTATGTGCTTTGTTATAAACCTAACACCATGACATTTGAAGAGTAAATCCCAGACATCAGCACTAATTCTGGGGTTTAACTACAGATAGGGCACAGAGGGGAAACACTATCTGACCCTTCTTGGGGCTTTCATCTAAATGTTTAGGTCACCTCTGAGAAGAAAATGGATTTAGCTACCATTCCCATTTCCCTTTTAAGGTAGTAAAGGCAGTAGCTACATGGCCCAGTCAGTATCAAAATAGAAATGAAAGTTGTATCTGTGTCAAAATTCTGCTTTAGGTCACATTAAAAGCTTCCTTGAAATATAAACCCTGTGTTCCAGGGAGTATGATGGGTTTGTTTAACCATCAGATACAATAAGTTTCTAGGAGCAAGTCCCTAGCCCAAGCAGGAAGGGCAGAGTAATAAATACACTAGCTGCAAAGATGTAACTCACTGTTGTCCAGAGTGATGAGGAAGATCCTTTGGATCATGTGATTGATGTTGAGTTGCTCACATATTTCCTGCTGTGAACGGAATGAGCGGCTAATCTCAGCCACAGAGTAATCAAATTCATCCAGGCTCTCTGACACACTATTATCTGAGTCATCTGGGCTGGCTGGGAGTTCATCTGCCAGAAGATGTAAGTCGTTAACAGTTACAATGCTCTCTTTAAGAGAAAACCAAGTACACATGATAAATGTAACCAAGAGGAGGATAATTTGGGGTGTTAAACAAGTTAACTATCTAATTAGTGAACATCTCAAGTCAGGCAACATCTTTTTTTTTTAAATTAAGGTATCATTGACATATTAGTTTCAGGTGCACAACATAATGATTCGATATTTATATATATATATATAGTTATTGTTATATAACAATATATATATTATATATATATTATATATTGTCATTGTTATATGATCACTACAATAAATCTAGTTAACGTCTGTCACCATACATAGCTACAAATTTTTTTCTTGTGATAAGAATTATTAAGATCGACTTTCTTAACAACTTTGAAATATACAATACAGTACTGTTAACTACGGTCACCATGCTGTTCATTGCATCCCCATGGATTCTTTATTTTATAACTGGAAATTTGTACCTTTTGAAACCCTTCACCTATTTTGTCCATCCCCCCCACCCCCTGCCTCTGGCAACCACCAATCTATTCTCTGTATCTAACAGCTTGTTTTTTTTTTTTTTTAAATATTCCACATAAGTGAGATCATATGGTATTCGTCTTTCTGACTTATATCCCTCAGCATAACGCCCTCAAGGTCCAACCACTGTCCACCTGTTGTTGCAAATGGCAATATTTCTTTTTTATTTATGGCTGAATAATATTCGTGTGTGTGTGCATGTATGTGCGTGCCTGTGTGTAATTACATCGTTTTCTTTATTCATCCGTTGATGGACACTTAGGATGTTTTCACATCTTGGTTATTGTATACTGATGCAATGAACATGGGGGTGCATATATCTTCTTGAATTAGTGTTTTTGTTTTCTTTGGATAAATACCCAGAAGTGGAATTGCTGAATCATATGGTAGTTCTATATTTATTTTTTTTAGGAATCTCCATTCTAGTTTCCATAGTGCCTGCACCAATTTACAATCCCAGCAACAGTGCAAAAGAATCCCCTTTTCTCCACATCCTTGCCAACACTTGTTATTTCTTGTCTTTTTGATAATAGCCATTCTAAGAGGTGTGAGGTGGTTTTGATTTACATTTCCCCAATTAGTGATGGTTTTTTTTCCATAGATTAGGGCACCTTTTAATGTACCTGTTGGCCATCTGTATGTTGTCTTCGGAAAAATGTTTATTCAGATCCTGTGCCCATTTTTAAATTGGACTGTTTATATTTTCTGCTATTGAGTTATATCAGGAAACATTTTAAATACAGAATTCTGAAATCCCTGGCTATAAAATCTACCACATTTTAAAAACCAAAAGTTTTATTCTTTGTACTCATAATTAATTGTATTCCAAAATGCCAATAGTAGCAACACTATCTTCCCTACAGAATCCTAGTGGGCAAAGAATTACCCAATAGATCAGTATGCCTTTAATTATATTAAATATGGCTTGGGGCTTCCCTGGTGGTGCAGTGGTTAAGAATCCACCTGCCAATGCAGGGGACACGGATTCAAGCCCTGGTCTGGGAAGATCCCACGTGCCACGAAGCAACTAAGTCCGTGCGCCACAACTACTGAGCCTGCGTGCTAGAGCCCACAAGCCACAACTACTGAGCCCGTGTGCCACAGCTACTGAAGCCTGTGCGCCTAGAGCCCGTGCTCTACAACAAGAAAAGCCACCGTGATGAGAAGCCCACGCACTGCAATGAAGAGTAGTCCCCGCTCACCGCAACTAAAGAAAGACTGACTGCGCACAGCAATGAAGAAGACCCAATGCAGCCAAAAAAACAAAAAACAAAACTTCATAGACTAAAAACTATCCTAATTGTTCTTTTAATGAGCATTTCTCTAATTATTAGTGAGACTGGATTTATTTTTTTTGGCTGCATTGGGTCTTTATTGCTGCACGCAGGCTTTTCTCTAGTTGAGGCGAGCAGGGGCTACTCTTCATTGTGGTGCACAGGCTTCTCACTGTGGTGGCTTCTCTTGTTGTGGAGCATGGGCTCTAGGAGCATGGGCTTTAGTAGTTGTGGCTCAAGGGCTCTAGGGCGCAGGCTCAGTAGTTGTGGCACACAGGCTTAGTTGCTCTGCAGCATGTGGGATCTTCCCAGACCAGGGCTCGAACCCGTGTCCCCTGTATTGGCAGGTGGATTCTTAACCACTGTACCACCTGAGAAACCCGAGAC
The DNA here is from genome assembly GCF_964270905.1 of Leucopleurus acutus. Lineage (NCBI taxonomy): Eukaryota > Metazoa > Chordata > Mammalia > Artiodactyla > Delphinidae > Leucopleurus > Leucopleurus acutus. The sequence goes on from NC_139151.1 coordinate 15,034,434, forward strand.
TGCATTTTTAAAGTAACTTGATTATCATATATAAATCATTTCTAACTTATTTTTGGTTGTACTGTGTGGCATGGCATGTGGGATCTTAGTTCCCCAACCAGGCATTGAACCCATGCCCCCTGCACTGGGAGCATGTGGAGCCTTAACCACTGGACCACTAGGGAAGTCCCTGTTCCTAACTTTTGTTGTTTTTCCAATGAGTTACTTTTTTCTTATTGATTGTATCCTTTTATTTTTTATAAAGCAACTTACAAGAGCTTCTCAGAATGGCACTCATGCTAAAGGGGTATATAAGTAGGTTGTTCATTAAAAGCTACACACAAGTCTGCATCTGCTTTTCTCTACTGACAAAGCAGTTAACTCTAAAAGTCCAGGCAAAACTCGCAGAAGCAAGAGTTGTGGGATATCCCTGGTGGTCCAGTGGTTAAGAATCTGCCTTCGAGGGGCTTCCCTGGTGGCGCAGTGGTTGAGAATCTGCCTGCCAATGAAGGGGACACGGGTTCGAACCCTGGTCCGGGAAGATCCCACATGCCGTGGAGCAACTAAGCCCATGAGCCACAACTACTGAGCCCGCGTGCTGCAACTACTGAAGCTCAAGAGCCTAGAGCCCGTGCTCCACAACAAGGGAAGCCACTGCAATGAGAAGCCTGCGCACCGCAATGAAGAGTAGCCCCCGCTTGCCACAACTAGAGAAAGACTGTGCGCAGCAACGGAGACCCAACGCAGCCAAAAATAAATAAATAAAATAAATTTATTAAAAAAAAAAAAAAGAATCCTCCTTTGAATGCAGGGGACACTGGTTCAATCCCTGTTCAGGGAACTAAGATCCCACATGCTGCGGGGCAACTAAGCCCGTGCTCTAGAGCCTGTGCCCCACAACTAGAGAGCCTGTGTGCCGCAACTACTGAGGCCTGTGCGCTCTGGAGCCTGTGTACCACAACTAGAGAGAAGCTCTCACACTGCAATGAAGATCCTGTATGCTGCAACTAAGACCTGACACAGCCAAATAAATTATTTTTTAAAAATAATAATAAATAAATAATAAAACAAAATATCTTAAAAACAAAAAGAAGCAAGAGTTGCTTCACTGTGGTGACTTTTGTAAAAGTGAAGCTCAATAAAAGAGGCCAAAGGTGTTGGTAGAGTACTAACTGCTGGTGGAAAACAGGTTAGATCAGGTGGCCTGACAAATTCACTGTCAACAAAGATGATGAGGTGCCAAAATAGTAACAGAAGGGCATGCACCTGATTTGTCCCCACTGCTTGATGGCTGCAATGCTCCCAACCCTAGCCAGCCTTATGTCTGTTTATAGCCAGAAGGATGAGCGTTCTGTCACTCTATTCCTATACCACTCTATTCCCTTTTGAATTCCGAGAGTAATAGGTGCTGATTAGCAAAATTTCCCTCAACCACATACTTAAAAACTTTATTTTCTCATTTCCTATTTTTCCAACTCCTCACTCTCTATTCTCTCCTACAATCTCTTAATCCAAGGTTTCCCATTCTCATCCTGTATTTTAGAAATCTGGGAAAGTTTTCAGAGATGGAGACTCAGAGCTGCCTATTTCTATCACATTAAAAAAGTCAGCATTACATGTATTTCTCCCTTGTTTCATCCATCACTTTGTCTACTACTCATGTGTCTTCCCCTGACCTCCTTTTTCTTCTTTTTTTAAAAATTTTTTAAGATTTATTTTTGGCTGTGTTGGGTCTTCGTTGCTGTGCGTGGGCTTCCTCTACCTGTGGTGAGCAGGGGCTACTATTCGTTGTGGTGCGCAGGCTTCTCATCGCGGTGGCTTCTCTTGTTGCAGAGCATGGGCTCTAGGTGTGCAGGTTTCAGTAGTTGCAGCACGCAGGCTCAGTAGTTGTGGCTCACAGACTCCAGAGCACAGGCTCAGTAGTTGTGGTGCACGGGCTTAGTTGCTCCGTGACATGTGGGATCTTCCTGGACCAGGGCTTGAACCTGTGTCCCCTGCATTGGCAGGCAGATTCTTAACCACTGTGCCACCAGGGAAGTCCCCTGACCTCCTTTTTATCCAATCCTAATCAAAGAGTAAGGCCACAACTTAGCTACATATCTGCATACTTCTGAAATAAACAAAATAAAGGGAAAATATAAACATTTCTCCTTTCCTAAAAACAATAACACTATTATTCTTTTTGGAGGAAGGAGAAGGGGAGCAATTTCTGGCTTGTAAGATTGTGAATACCCTCAGAAGACTAATATATTTGAGAGACAGCATCCTACTTCTTTTAGTCCATATGTTACCTTATAGGAGGGAGGTAGACTTGATGTTAATTTTGGTCCCAGATGAGGAAAATCATTTTTCTGATTAGTAAGATATTATCCTAATTTTTTTCACATTAAGGTTAAGGATCAGATTTTCCCAGATGTCTGTTCTGAAAGCAGTAAGTTATGAAAGTTGGCCACTCTATGGAGTGAAAGAAGCGTTCTGCTTGAGATAGACTCTGAAGCACTTGGCTTAAGAACAAATCTCATTTATTTCTCTACAGGCCAAAAAGCTTTCATAATTCTTCCTTCAACAAATCTGCTTTCTACAGCTGCATGTGACTTGCTTTCCACACCTTCGCCTATAACCTCAGTTTCCTATGTTAAAACAAACTAGTATCCTGGTTAAGTATCTTTCACTAGGTGATGTTTAAAATAAAAGAGCTTCACAGCTTTGGGATCATGACTGGCATCTGTTACTCTGGAACCACCTGTCATCTGGTCTCTTCTTTATGCAGGGGATAGGACAGGGAGAAGAACCCAAAACAAAACAAACAACAAATGTGAACAAAAAAACCCCTTCTGCCCTAAACTTAAATTCTAGTTGCAATTAAGGACCCAAAGAATACTTAAGTTGGGAAGACCCCATTCTAGGTCATCTCATCTGCTGCTACTGGCTCGTCCACTTACCAGATTGCTGCTTCAGCTGCTCTTTTTGGATTGCTGCAAACTGCTTGGCATCAGCCAGGGAGCCAAAAAGAGCAGCAAAGGGGTTACTTGAGATGTTGTTGTTATTCTCCTGGTCTGTCATTTCACTTTAAAGTATCCTCCATCCAGACCTAGGGGGAGGGGCTATAGAAAGGACAGGTATTAGACCCCGAAGGGCAGATAACACAACGGTTATGATATTATCATAGTTGTTTCTTCTCTCATTTCTTGAATACATTTTAAAAGGGTTTGGGTAAGACTTGCCAACTCCTATTCCAAGATTCAAGACAATTTTTGGCAAAATGGTTAAAAACCTACCAACTGGACAAGTTGACTTGATTTGGGGGTGGCTAAAAGCAAAAAGCTTAAAAAATGTTCAGCTGGAATGCATTTATCTATTGACATGTTTCTATTTACTATACCTTTAAAAAATAGATTAAATAGAAAGAATTATTGTGTAACTTTTTTTTTTTGCGGTACGCGGGGAAAGAATTATTGAAGTCAAAGAGGAAACTCAGCTACTAATTGTAACAACAATGTGGCACTTAAAAATAATATGACAAAAACTATGGATCTCCCATAAATCCCTAGGCTGGTCAACTAGTTCTCATTCACCACGAGCATAAGGTGGTGCTTGCACAGGCTTCTGTGACTTAAGAGTTGGAGCTGGGAATTCCTCAGCTACACAGAAACTAAATGTAAGTCTGTATGTCAGATGTGGAATTGCAAACCAGGACAGGAATCAGATTAGCAGCATATCGTGGGTTTTAAATCTATATTAAGCAATCTATCTCTACTTCTAGGCTTATGACTACTGATATTTTTTCCTCTAAAAACTAAATGGTCTTTGCTTAATTCTATATTTAACTTTCCCTATTTATCTGACTTTACAATACTGAAGAAACACAAATTCCTAATGTATAATATGAAATAGATATATACCTCAAAGGTATTTAAAGGAGCTGACTGAGCCTGCATTTGCACTCTTCTGATTACATTTCCTCATCCAAGCGCCAAGGGGACTCAGTGGCACAACGGGATGAGCAGAGCTCCCTGAAAGGCTTTCTCCCCTTTCTGAAATTTTAAGGCCAAAGCACAGAAATACAACCCTGAAAAGGGTGAGAAGAGACAAAGGGTATGAATATTCTGCTTACAAGGATGCTGAACTGCTACAAGCACAGAGGCCTTAGAAGGAGTTGGGGTCAGGGACACAAATGTGGGAGAAAAAAAAGAACGTTCGGTCTACCTTTAATTAATTGAGTTAAGACTCCTTACAGAATCCTATTAACAAAAGCTAATGCAAGTCAGAAAAGTTACCCTTATTTTTTGGAGGAAGAGAGACTATCACTTTTTGACACTTCTGAGGCATCTCTACCAGTTGCTTCATGCTCCTCTGTCGTGCTTTCTGCATAAGAGCTAATGGCTACTGAGCTGTAATGACTCAGGCAGACAGTCTAATCTCGTCTCAGCATGGTGCCGGGCTTTACTGCTTCAAGGAACTGAACTGTTAGATGTTGCTCTATGTATTTTACTTTCTACTATGTATAGTTTAGTTGAGCTTAATAATGCATAAAAGAAAGACAGCATATTTAGTGTTGGAATTAACAATCCTTGAGAGGTCTTTCCTCCCATTTAAACGTTGCATAAGCTTAATTATTACCCCTAATTCATGTAGAGGCACCAAGAATTGTGTCACTGTTAGCTGACCACCACCCTACCTCTATTCTAAGGTACCCAGAGGAATGCAAAAAGTGTAGTGAGCTCTAGTTATTTTTCTGTCTGCAAAATATCAACCTCTTTTTTCAACATGACACCCACATTTTTCTTTTGGGGATCCAACCCATTCCTGGTCCATGTGTACAGAAGGGGATGACCTTACCCATTAGCTCTAGAAATGGGCATATGAATCTGGCCTGGCCCACAAGAACACAGTATTCTCTGCCCAAAGTGACTGATTCAGGAGTGGGCACAAGACCCTAGCAAGGCCTAACAGAATCAAAGAACACCAGCTACAGGCCTTTGGCTAAATCTACAGAAAAGGGGACTCTTTTTTCCTGCTTGGGTGTTAGGCTAGTAAGATAGGAAACTGGAGTTGCCATCTTTCTACCATCTAGAGAAGGCCTAGCCTAAAACTAAGCCAACATGTAGGAAGAGAGATGTGAGATGGAAAGAGTCTTCTCAGTTATAAAAAAGCCAGTAGATTTCCCTACATTGTGGAAGCCAATACAACTGAAAAGAGTGCAGATTAGTACAAAGGAAATGCATCACTTGTACCATCAATGCAGAAAGGAAGTGAGTTGAAAGCTAAGAATCAGAACATAGGACACAGGCTCTTAAGACTACAAAGAGAGATAAAGAGGATTTATCATCACAAACGGCATTATTCCTCCTTTCAATAATATACTGTTGCAGTATATAAAGCTAGCTTCCCACTACGTTTTACCTATATTAACAGGATTTATAACTTTCTACACTGTATTCCTAATGTAGATCTTCTATCTTACTAGAAGGTAAGCAATTTGAACACAGGTTCATATCTGATTATTTTTTTCTTCTGTACCTGGCATAGTCCGTAATCATAAAATCCCAAACAAATACGTATTGAATGATTCAATCTTACATGTAATTACTCCTGACCTTCTTGTAATCAATAGCAGCACCCATAATCCTACTTCAAGGTAAGGGTTTTACTGTTTGTCCTGGGTTGCAGTGGAAGGTCAAACTATTTGGCCAGACACTTGTGGCTCTTTGATATCTCAGAACGTGTAGAATAGAGAATGGAAATAAATCTCTGTTGTCATCTATGCTGTCTTTTTGAAAAACAAAAAGGGCTTTGCCGACCTCACTAAGCTGAACTTTCTCATATGTACTTAAAATCTATTTGAAGTAATAGTGCAAAAACTATTTTCATAGAAAAATAGCTAACACTGTGCAACCAGGAAAATTTTACAGGAAAAAGGAGGACTGATCACTTGATGGGAACCTTTGTGGAGATGTCAGTTTAGATTTGTTCAATGATCACACAAATGTAAAAAGAGTACCCACTCCAAAAGAAAGGTCTGATAAAATGGAACCTTGATATTTTGTTTAGTATTCAATGTCATCAGGAATTTATAATCTCCTACTTTCAACTGCCATACAAAGATAAAGTACTATCCTGTTGTCAGCCTTCGGCAAATAACCAATCAATATAACCACCAATCCTTAGATGTTTTTGGATTTGATTTTTAAAAGACGTCCTCTTTATTTATTTATTTACTTTTGGCTGCACGGCTTGCAGGATCTTAGTTCCTCGACCAGCGATTGAACCTGAGCCCTCTGCAGTGAAAGCACCGTGGTCCTAACCACTGGACCGCCAGGGAATTCCCCAAATATGTCCCCTTTAAAAACACGTTTCCCTCTTTCTTTTTTTTGCGGTACGCGGGCCTCTCACTGCTGTGGCCTCTCCCGCCGCGGAGCACAGGGTCCGGACGCGCAGGCTCAGTGGCCACGGCTCATGGGCCCAGCCACTCTGCGGCATGTGGGATCTTCCCGGACTGGGGCATGAACCTGTGTCCCCTGCATCAGCAGGCGGACTCTCAACCACTGCGCCACCAGGGAAGCCCCATGTTTCCCTCTTATACGTATGCTGCAAGACTCTACATTTATAAATGCTGTCTATCTCCAGTCCTACAAAATCCTCTCACCCTCCCCTGATTCACTCTTTTGTTTATAAGTACTGCTAATCCCTTAAGGGGCACTGGCAGCTTTTAAAGAGGTGAGCACATAAACGTTTTAACATCAGATTTGGTATTCCTTTTAAACAGAAATACTTGGAATACTTCACAAAACTAGGATTGTCAAAATCAAGCTTTAGGGTTTCCCTGGTGGCGCAGTGGTTGAGAATCTGCCTGTCAATGCAGGGGACATGGGTTCGAGCCCTGGTCTGGGAGGATCCCACATGCCACGGAGCAACTAAGCCCGTGCGCTTCAACTACTGAGTTTGTATTCTAGAGCCCGTGAGCCACAACTACTGAGCCCGTGCACCTAGAGCCCGTGCTCCACAACAGGGGAGGCCACTGCAATGAGAGGCCCGCGCACTGCAGCAAAGAGTAGCCACCACTCGCCACAACTAGAGGAAGCCCACGTGCAGCAACGAGGACCCAATGTAGCCCAAAATGAAATAAATAAATCTATTAAAAAATCAAGCTTTATTAAATTATACTCCATAAGGTCTCTTTCCTGGTGAGTAATACATAGATCAAACCAAAAAAAGGAATTTAAAAAATGTTTTTATTGTTACACGTTCAGGCCTTCGTTGTGGCAACAGATCCTTCCATCACATCAACAAGCCAGAAGGATCTCATCAAGTCGCAAAGCACACAGCATTCCTTCCTGGGCCCCATTTTACCTCAGGACGGCTCCCATGTGAGACCAAAACAGACCAAGGCAGTGAGACTAAACATATCCTTGTTCTGGGAGTGAAAAACTGAATCCAAAGAGAAGACCCATCAAGTATAAGCTCCTGAGCTCTGGTTACTCAATTTTAGAAATGTCTTCTAAACCCAACTGCTGAGGGAGCAAGAAGCAGAGTGCCGGGGGAGTTTTGAGTGGTGAACTGATCACTTGCCTTTAGAAATATCAACACCTTGCCATACGGATTCGACTGGTTTGACTACTGCGACTCGTGCTTAATTTTCTCTTCTTTTGCACCTAGCTATTTGTTGTCTACTCTTTATATTTTGTCCCTCCAGGTTCCATAAGGGATTCGCGGCACAGAGGGAGACCCACCCACTCGGGGCACGTTCTAGAGAAAGAAAACCAAAGATAATGCAAGGCCAGGATTCGGCCTTTTCCAGGAGGGAAATGGCAAAGAGGGGCAGAGATGCCAGTAGCTGGAGCACTGTAAGGGGTTCCCAAGGCAGACAGGGTCGAAGTTCATGAAGGAGAGAGACAGTGTTTAGGAAAGCACAGGAGAAGGCATTTGGAGGAGGTAAGAGTGCAGACGTTTGGACTGGCATTCGACTAGGAGAAAAAAAATCCCATTGGAGACTCAACGATCCCCTCCCCTCCAGCTATATCCCCTCTTACCAGAGCCTGAGGGCCAGCAGCGACGACGCGACAGAATCTCAGCGGCCGAAGCGTTCCCACTTCCGACTCAGCACGGCAACCGGAGCTAACGTCATGACAAGGCGCCGGGCCTTGTGGAATCTCATCTGGGCGCCGGAAGCTGGGTGTGTCGCCCTGCGCTGGAAGAGGGCGCGCAAACATCCCCACTGCGCATGCGCTAACTGGCTTGGGCGGGGCGGAAGTGGCCGGAAGTGGATTTGGGGTTGGATTGGGGGCGGGTCAGGTTGAGTTGGGAGCGGATTGTGGTGGAGCTCAATGGTATACGCGGCTCTCGGAAACCCATGTATCAGCAGCACGTATGAGTTGGTGAACCCTGGCACTGCTAAGGCCTCCGTGGACTTACGCTGATTGTTCCACCGATCTTAGACCTTTTTGAAACAGCTTCTGTAACTCTTCATAGATAATTATTATCTATGAAGCAATAACAGTAGCATTAACAATAACTGAAACTTGTGAACTGTTATTAGGTACCCGGAAATGTGTTAAGATATGCGTTGATTGGAGTGCAGTTTTCTTATTTGTAAAGTGAGGACGAGTACATCCTAAAGGTTACTTTGAGGTACACAAAGGCAAAGGAAGCAGCATACTTTTCAAGCATGCAAGTGAAAAGACAATTCATAGAGTGACAGAAAAACTTTGTAACTCACATATCTGATAAAAAGTTAATATCCAGTTATATAAAGAGCCTATAACTCAACAACAAAAAAACTAAACAACTTGATTAAAGAATGGACAATGGGCTTGAATAAGCATTTCTCTATAGAAGATATACAAATGGCCAATAAGCACATGATAAGAAGCTCAATGTCACTAATCATTAGGGAAGTGCAAATTAAGACCACAGTGAAATACCACCTCATACCCATTAGGAAGGTGATTATGAAAAAAAATAGAAGATAAGTCTTGGTGAGGATGTGAAGAGATAGGAACCCTTGTGCATTGCTGATGGGAATGTAAAATAGTGGAGCACTTTGGGAAAACAGTTTGGTGGTTCCTCAAAAAGTTAAACGGAATTATCATATGATGCAGCAATTCCACTTCTGGGTAAATACTCCAAAGAATTGAAAGCAGGGACTCAAACAGATACTTGTACACCACTGTTCATAGCAGTATCGTTTGTAATAGGTGAAAGGTGGAAACAACCCAGAATGTCTATTGACGGGTAAATGGACAAACAAAATGTGGCATATACATACACATCATTATTAAGCCTTAAAAAGGAAGGAAATTCTGATACTTGCTATGAACCCTGAGAACATTATGCCAAGTGAAATAAGCCAGACACAAAAGGACAAATATTGTATGACTTCACTTATATGTGGTACCCAGAGTAGGCAAATTCAGAGACAGAAAGTAAAAAAGAGGTTACCAGGGGTGGGGTGAGGGAGGAATGGGGAGTTATCGTTTAATGGGTAAAGTGTTTCTTCAGGATAATAAAAAATTCTGAAAATGAGAGTGGTGATGGTTGCACAACATTGTGAATGTACTTAATGCCACTGAATAGTATACTGTAACCCACACAGACACACACACCAAATGTTGAGCAATCTTAGAGTGCCTATTATGTTCCAGCATTGTTCTAGCTCCTGAAGCTACAGTAGTAGAAAAAAAATACAACTTTTCCTGGAGCTTACAATCTGGTGAGAGTGGAGTGGTAATGTAGCATTTAAAATTAATGTGCACAAGGTGGATTATTCAATAAATACTTCCAGAATAAGTGGGTAGCTATGGATTTAAACGTTAGTCAATATATTAGACCTTTACACTAAAATTAATTCAAGGTGGATCAAAGATTTAAATATATAAAGTGAAACCAGGAAAATGCTATAGGAATTAATGGGAGAAGTTTTGTAAAAGAATAATCTAAGCCATAAAAGAACAGTGAATTCTACTACAGCAAATATTTGTAAAATGTGTATAGAAAACCAACCGTAAGTAAAGTCAAAATCTAAATAACAACACTGGAAAAATATTTGCAACTAATGCCACAAACAAAAGATCTATTTTCCCAAATATGTAAAGGGTTGTTGCAAGTCAATAAGAAGAAGATCAGGGGCTTCCCTGGTGGTGCAGTGGTTAAGAATCTGCCTGCCAATGCAGGGGACCTGGGTTCAATCCCTGGTCTGGGAAGATCCCACATGCCACGGAGCAACTAAGTCCGTGTGCCACAACTACTGAGACTGTGCACCACAACTACTGAAGCCCATGCACCCTAGAGCCTGTGCGCTACAATTACTGAGTCCACTCGCCACAACTACTGAAGCCCGCACACTCTAGGGCCCGCATGCTGCAACTACTGAGCCCGCGTGCTGCAACTACTGAAGCCCGTGCACCTAGAGCCTGTGCTCCGCAACAAGAGAAGCCACTGCAATGAGAAACACGTGCACCACAACGAAGACCCAACGCAGCCAATAAATAAATAAATAAATAAATAAATAACACTAAGAGAAGGGGTTATATTCTAAACACCAAGAGTAACAGTAAAAAAAAAAAATCAAAGGATATGAGCCTGTATTTCATGAGAAGGAAAAACAAATGGTTAGGAAAATGCAGATTAAAATTAAGCTGAGATGCCATTTTTAACTTATCAGATTGGCAAAGTTCAAAAAATTTAATAGTACACTGTTAGATTGTGTATGGAACAGTAGACACTCTTGTTAGGATTATATATTGGTCCAACCTCAAGGAAGTGCAATTTGGCAATATTTAATTAAATTACAGGTGCAAATACATTATGGTCCTACAATTCCATTTATTTGTATTTGTTACAAATAGTCTTAATGTTCAAAATGACATTTATTGTTAGAAATAAAGCTGTAAAAACAAAACATATGAGAAATCTTTGTGGCCTTGGGTTTGGCAAGGATTTCTTAGACATGACACTAAAAGCACAATCCATTAAAAAAAATGGATAAAACAGACTTCAGCAAAATTAAAAACTCTTGCACTTCAAAAGACACCACTAAGAAAATGAAAAGACAAGTCACAGACTGGTAGGTATATTTGCAAATCATGTAGCTGATAAAAGACTTGTATTCAAAAATATATAAGAACTTTTACAGTTCAATAGTAAGAAGAAAAACAACTCAATTAAAAAAAAGAGTTTTGAACACACGCTTCACTAAATATATGGTAAGCATAGCTAATAAGCACATGAAAAGATGTTCAACATCATTAGTCGTTAGGGAATGCAAATTAAAGCCACAATAAGACACTATTTTACATCTACTAGAATGGCTATACTAAAAAAGATAGTAACAAATATTTGTGAAGATGTGGAGAAACAGGAACCTCATTCATCCATCGCTGGTGGGAATGTAAAATGGAACAGCCAGTTTGGCAAACTGGCAGTTTCTTAAAATGTTATACATAAATTTACCATACAACCCAGCAATTCTTCACTCCTAGATATCAACCCAGACAAATGAAAACATATGTCCACACGAAGACTTGTACGAGAATGTCCAGAGCAGCATATTGTATGACTCCATTTATCCAGAAAAGGCAAATCTAAAGAGATAGAAAAGAGATTAGTGATTGCCTGGCATTGAGGGTGAGAACAAGGAGTGACTGCAAAGAGCACAAGAGATCTTAAGAGACTGATGGAAATATTCTAAATCTGGATTATGGTGATGGTTGTACAACTGGGTAAATATGCTAAAAATTACCGAGAACAGGTGAAATCACTTAAAATGAGTGAATTTTATGTAAATTATACCTCAATACAATTTTAAAAAACGACATTTATACAGTCATTGTGGCATTGTAAGAGCAAAAGAACAAACTTAGATTTCCATCAATAGAGGACTGGTTAAATAAATTATAGGGGATCTGTACAAAGTGGCTGCATAAAAAAAAAAAGAGCTCCTTTATATATTGGTATGAAGTAATCTTCAGGTTTTATTAGGTGAGAAGTGCAAGATGTATAGTATGATAACATTTGTGTGAAAAATAGGGGAAGGAAGAATAATGTGTACTTAAGAGTTTGCTTGGGGACCTCCCTGGTGGCACAGTGGTTAAGAATCTGCCTGCCAATGCAGGGGACATGGGTTCCATCCCTGGTCCGGGAAGATTCCACATGCCGCAGAACAACTAAGCCCGTGTGCCACAACTGCTGAGCCCATGTGCCACAACTACTGAAGCCCGTGCGCCTAGAGCCCATGCTCCACAACAAGAGAAGCTACTGCAGTGAGAAGCCAGCGCATTGCAGTGAAGAGTAGCCCCCACTTGCTGCAACTAGAGAAAGCCCACGTGCAGCAATGAAGACCCAACGCAGCTAAAACCAAACCAAACAAAAAATCACGATGCATTTATCATCCATAAAAAAAAAAAAGAATTTACTTATATATGCCTAGAATACCTCCGATATATTATACTTTAAATATCTTGTAAAGCTATGTAAGAAACTAGTATTATTGTTTGCTTCTGTAGAAGGCAACTGGGTGGCTGGAGAGGGAGGTGGAGGGCGACCTTTCACTGCATATTAGAACCATGTGAATTATGACTTATAAAGAAAGTAAATAAAAATGCAAACTTAAAAAAATGGTATTCAAATAAAGGAGGTTATTTGACCTTTTCGTTTTTCTTTTACAGAAAAATTACTTCCAATAGGTGGCGCTCCTGAAACACCATACAAGTTTTACTTTACTTTTTTTTTTTTTTTTTGAGAAAAACCCGAATTTGCTCTGATGGCCTTTCCTCTCCATTTGTCACCTTTGGGAATCTTGAGTCTAGATTTAGGGTTGAAAATCTCTACTAGGATTGCTCCAAAATGTATTGCTCTGTTTCTGAGAACTGGATAGAAGGGAAAACACCTGGATTAAAAAAGAAAAATTGTAACTGGTTCAGAAAACCAAATAATGCTTGGGCCCTGTTTTACTGACTGAAATTTCTGGTTGATTGAATTAGAACTTCTGATTGATTGCTTGGGTGATTAGAAGGTTAATATAGGTTCAGTGATTCTTAACTAAGAGCGACTTTGCATCCCATGGGGATACTTGCAATATCTGGAGATATTTTTGTTGTCACAGCTGGGGAGTACTACTGGCATCTGGTGGACAGAGGCGAGGGATGCTGCTAAAAATCCTACAATGCACAGGAGAGTCATCCCCCTCCCCCCAAGGAATTATCAATCAATCCTCCCTACCCACCATCCTTATAGCTGCCTGGGTCAAGGAGATAAACTTGGCAGTAGTTGGGAAGGCAGGTAGTGCAAAGGCACTTTCTTAGAATTGGTGTAGAGAGACACACCTACTCTGAGTTCTGGGCTCAATTCTTCCTCAAATGGTTTCCTTGAAGGTGGCTGTATTGGTCATCTTCCCTTTCCTTAAGGGGCTAAAAAGGATAGTACAGTCATAATCATTTTCCATCGTCCTCTATGAATTAATTTGATGCATATTTATTTTCTAATTAAAAAAAATTTTTAGCTTTCACTCTAAATGTCTTTATTTTTTTCACCTTTCTTCATATATATATATACTTAAAAATTTTTTATTGGAGTATAGTTGATTTACAATGTTGTGTTCGTTTCAGGTATACAGCAAAGTGAATCTATTATACATATACATATATCCACTCTTTTTTTAAAAAAAAACTTTTTTTAAGATTCTTTTCCCATATAGATCATTACAGAGTATTGAGTAGAATTCCCTGTGCTATACAGCAGGTTCTTATTAGTTATCTACTTTATATATAGTAGTGTGTATATGTCAATCCCAATCTCCCTATTTATCCCTTCCTGCCCTTACCCCCTGGTAACCATAAGTTTGTTTTCTATTGATGCATACTTATCGAGTGCTTTTTATGTTCAAGGCTTTGGAGTGGTTTCTTCATGAGGGTGGGAGAGGACAAGAATGGAGGCTCTGTATCTAGTTCCTCTGTGTGTTCTTCAACTTTTTGTCACTAGACCCTGACCTCAGTCTCTCTCAACCCTTCTCTTTATTTCGTCCATTCTACCCAAAGGGATAATAATGCCATCGTCTGGTATGTCCTAAGCAGTTTCTTCCAAATAACTTGCCCCCCCATTCCAAAATTTTACGACTACTAACTAGCAATGTCTCTTTCACTTCACATTCCGTTACCTGGTAGAGCTGGTCATTGGACAACAGTGTCTGCTTGTCTGAAGCTGCACAAAAAATAAACAAAATGTACACATACACAAGATACAATAAATAATATACTGGGATATATTCACCCAATGGAGTACTGAATAGCAATAAGAATTAGTGAAATACATCTACATATAACACTATGGATAGATGTCACAAGCATATTGTTGAGTAAAAGAAGCCACACACAAGAGTACTTACTGTATGAGTCTATTTACGTAGGCAACAAAAACAGGCAAAATGAATCAGTGTTGTTAGAAGTCAGGATAGTGGTCGCTTTTGGGACTAAGCGGAGGCTAGAAGTGACCACAAGTGTTAATTCTCTTTCTTAAACTGGGTGCTGGATTCATGTGTGTGTTTGCTTTGTTAGAAAAGGTTTTTGAGCTGTGTGTATGTGATTCATGCCCTTTTCTGTATGTAGGTTTTACTTCAAGAAAGAGTTTTTTAAAAAGCACAGAGGACAAATCAGAGAGAGTTGGATCTTGAGATAGGCAAATATGCTGTGAAAACACCAAGTGTCCTTTTCTCCTGCCTACAGAACCAGAGCCCCACCCAGTCGTGCTCATCAGTCACACGTGCCAACCCAGTCTTTTCTATTGGTTCTATTTTGGTAGGAAGAAGGCTAAGGGTCCCAGGTGGTCTCACCCCTCAGCTAAGAGCATTCTTTTACCTCTTGACTGGCGAACTCCTTCCTGTCCAGCAATGTAGTAGACCCCAACAGCAAGGAGGAAAATGCTGATGATTTCAGCGAAGATAAAGCCAGACACAGTGGCTAAATTCAGCTCAATGCAGTTCTGACACACTGTGGGGAAAGGGAAGGATAAGCCTCCTTCGAGGTGTGAAAGTTGTTCTGGATTTTTTTCTCCTGAGATAATACCTCTGTCTAGGGCAGAAGACTGTTCTCTCTGTGGGTGGTATGGCAAGGGAATTGCCTGGGAAGATCCTTGGGCTGAGAACTCAATGCTTTTTGATGTTCCTCTGTCCCCCAGGAGTCCTGGGGGAGCCCATGTAGTATCAGTCCCAGCAACTATTGAAATATAAGGAAGACCAGATCCCATTCTCCATGCTCAACTGCCTTCTACATTCCTGTTACTTACCTGGTAGTCTCCCCTGTCTCCCTCACCTGCCCTAACTCACTTTATATAAACTGCTGACTGCTCCAATCTGTGGGGCCTACCCAAAAGTGAGTCAGGCTTTACAACACAGGCTAT
Source organism: Leucopleurus acutus (assembly GCF_964270905.1). Taxonomy (NCBI): domain Eukaryota; kingdom Metazoa; phylum Chordata; class Mammalia; order Artiodactyla; family Delphinidae; genus Leucopleurus; species Leucopleurus acutus. The sequence goes on from NC_139151.1 coordinate 15,049,800, forward strand.
GTTTTTTCAAGAATTTGGGGGAGCTACTTTGTTAAATTCAAAAAGAAGTAAGTTGAGGGACTTCCCTGGTGGTCCAGTGGTTAAGTCTCCATGCTCCCAATTCATGGGGCCAGAGTTTGATCCCTGGTCAGGGAATTAGATTCTGCATGCTGCAACTAAAAGATCCCACATGTCGCAACTAAAGATCCCCCATGCCTCAATGAAAATCCCGCGTGCCGCAACTAAGACCCAGCGCAGCCAAATAAATAAATTAAAAAAAAAATTATGTTGAGACTAAGAAAACTGGCTCTTACTTCACTGTTTAGCATCTATTTCCACACTCACCCCAGACAAGAAGCTCACCAGAGCAGCAAGTACTGTTTAATTTCACACAAGCAAACCAAAGGGGATACGTACTTCTATAATATACTTGGAGTGGTTTTGAACGGTTCTTTGATCCTTGACACCAATATATCCCTCGAGGGTCCTTGGTACTACTTCCAAGATTCCAAGTCTTTTTACTTGTGTTTACAGGACTTATTTCCACCTCATCTTTAAACCATCTGATAACATTTTCATTCATGTCGCAAGTCAGAATTACTGAACCATCTTCTTGATTGTCATCCACTTTTACTGAAAAAGGAAATGTCTGTTAAGATCTTGCCTCTGAAATTCTCCCTGTCCCAGGGCATCAGGAGACCATGACAGTACTGCTTCTTAAGCTTTAATGTGCACATGAATCACATGGGGTCTAGTTAGAATTTCAGGTTTTATTCAATAGTTCTGGGGAGGGACTGAGATTCTGCATTTCTAACGTGCTCCCAATGCTGTTGGTTCATAGGTTGTGCTTTGAGTAGTGCCTAGCTGCTAGGGTCCTCTTTCTCCTCCAAGAACCAGAAAACTAATTGTTTAGCTACAGGAAAACTGCCAGGGAGGTCAAGGCTGGCCACTGATTTGGTTGACACTGGAGAGGTTTCCTGTCTATCCTTCATCATCCCATCCCTTCTTAGCTCTTCACTTGCTCCTATAGGACTACTGTTGTGGGAAGCCATATTTCCATGAATTTCCTCAGAGGTTGATGATAGAAAGAAGCCATTTCCCCTACCTTCATTCAACTGTGCCATAGTACCTGTAGAGACAGAAGAGAGACAGAGGATCAGCTGGGCATGGAGTCATTCAGATCCCCTGATGTATCATTTCCATGGTCATTTGAGGCCAACATGGAGAGCAAGAGCCTAATTCATGCGAGTGACAGTATCTATACCTATTTCTTTGGATTGTTGCCTAAATCACCAAACCGAATTTAGGGTGTTGTATAGCAAAGAGTTTGTCTGGTCTTTCTCCTGGGTTGCTGGGAGGGAGTTTCTCAACCCGTGGAATTTCATGAATGACAGGATTGCCTTTGTGATTCTTCGTGGGCCCTTGGATCACACATGAGTTTATGCTAATGAGATGACTCAGGATGGGACTGGTCAAGACCAAACATGTGATTGGAGAATTGGGGCTTTGAGCCCTAGGAGGGGGAGGAGGACTGGAGATTGAGTTCAGTCACACGACCAGTGATTCAATCAATCATGCCTATGTAATGAAACCCCAATAAAAACTCATTCATACTTCCTAGTTGGTGAATATATCAATGTGCCAGGAGGGTGATGTATTTTAATTCCTGAAGGAGAGGGCATGGAAGCTCTGTGTTCAGGAGCCTCCCAGACCTCACCCTATGTGTCTCTTCATTTGGATAGATCTGATTTTATTTTTTGTAAGAAAACTGTAGTAGTAAGGATAGGGCTTTCCGGAGTTCTGTGAGTTGTTCTAGCAAATTCTGAGGGGGTTCTTGGGAACCCTCCAGATTTGTAGGCAGTTCGTTAGAAGTGTGGGTAGTCTGAGGATCCCTGAACTTGTGCCTAGCTTTTAAAGTGAGGGCAGTCGTTTTGGGGACTGAGCCCTTAACCTTTGAGGTCTGACACTAACTCTGGACGGTTAGCATTGCAGAACTGTATTGCAGTATCCGTAAGGGTATTGCCTGTACAGTGTGGAATGCTCTTCTCCTTTAGCAGCTAAAGCCCTGGCAAAGACTGGGTGTGCACTAGCTAAAGCCTTTTAGAGCTGAGTTACTTCTAAAACCTTCAGCCTTGGTGATCCATATTTTGTGGAAACCCTGAATGTCCCCAAAGAGTTAGCTATTAAATAGCCCTCAAATCTGTCTCAAAACTCAGAGTAGTAGAGTTGCATGGTAGACATACTATAGAGAACCAACACTGGAGTTCAGTTCAATTGGATTTAATCCAAACACTTACCACTATTATGTGTCTGAGTAACGAGTAATGAGTAACGAGTGTGGACGAAAAGGGTGGTGATACAAATAACTAGTTGCCGCTTCTGAAGAGTTTACAATGAAGTGGGAAAAAAATAAACACAAATGTAATAAATGTAATAGTACTTATAAATTATCATTTAGTATTTGTATAAATGCATATGGAAAAGGGTAGAAACTATTGATTTTGACCAAGGGTGAGGGGACAGGGAAAGCTTGACAGAGAAGATGACATTTGGTTCTGCCTTGAAGAATGAGTAAGAATTCACCTGACAGAGAAAGAGTTTCCAGGTAGAAAGAATAGCTGAACAAAAATACAGACTTGGAAAAGGACAAAAGAGGTAGTTTGGCTAGAGGTAGAGTTTGTTATGGGGAGTGATGGGGGCATAGATCAAAGTGTGATGAAACAGTTGGAAGGAGTCAACAGTCTTAGAACTTCATATAGGGGTGAACTGTTTATGAATAGTTCACCCAGCACAGTGCCTGGAACATGGTAGGAACTTTATATATTTCGAATGAATGTATGAGTGAATAAATGGGTAAATGAAGATAAAGAAAAGCAAGACAAAGAGTTAAGCAGATTTCTAACTAACTCTTCTCCCCATCCACCTCACCATGGGAGGAAAAAAGAGTCCCCTCGTTCTAACTCTGATTCAAAACTCCCCATATCTCCTCCCTCTTGCGTCTCCCTCCCACCCTCCCTATCCCACCCCTCTAGGTGGTCCCAAAGCACCAAGCTGATATCCCTGTGCTATGCGGCTGCTTCCCACTAGCGATCTATTTTACATTTGGTAGTATGTATACAGACTTAAACTTTTGAATATATTCTTATATCAGTGGACTTCTCTTTAGCATTTCATACTCATGGTGATTTTCTCCTTCTGGAAGCTCTCTACTCCCTTGGTTTCTATGGAATAGCACTCATCCAATTATTTCAGCTCTTAGATCATTCCCTTATCTCTTTACTGACATGTTTGTTCTCTAACTATTCCTTAAAGGTGGTATCCTCACAGTTCTATCCTCAGCCTCCTCTTCCTCACATCTCTCATAGTTCTTGCGTGATTTCAACGACTTTCAATGTGGAGAGGATCACCTCTAGTCCAGATTCCAGGCATCGGCCCAGTTCATCCACTTCCTATTGTATTTCCAACTGACTATTTGTTCAGGCAACCTATATTGAACCTTACACTCAATCTGGCAACGTTGAAACTTATCTCTTCAATTAGACTATGAGCTAATTGGAGCAGAAGGTTTTTATTCACCTTTATACCCTTCTAGCCTAACACGTAATAGGATCTCACACGTATTTGTTGACCAGCTGACCAACAGAGTGAGTGAATGCTTCATAGGTCTACTCCTAACCCCAGCTCTGAGTTAAGGAACACATACCTTTTCTCTTCAGATTCCTGGCCTGTGCCCTTTGGGCTACATTCAAACCTAAGATGGTGGCATCCGGATTCTCTCTCAAGCCAGTAAAGTCATCTGTTTTGATTTCTTAAGAGACAAGGACTCCATCTCTCCCATGGAACATGGCTTCTCTTTAGCAGAGAGCAGTGAGAAGCTTCATTTTTGCCCTTCCTTCTCTGAACTTTAGGATGACAGCTCGAGGTTAGGGGATCCAAATATTCTTGCCCCCCTGTTATGGCTTCTTCCCTTGAGCCCTTCTCCAGACTGTCAGACCCCCTAGCGGGCCCTTACCTTGAAGAAGAGTGACAGCCAGGATGAGGCCAGCCAGACGCTTCCCCTGCTCCATAGCAGCCTCTGTTCTTCTCCCGCAGAAGCACTGAGCAGCCCCTAGCAGCCAGCCAGCCAGCCTGTGCTAGCGTATAGCCTGGCTCCGCCCAGCATCCTTAAGGCTGGGGCCCCTGTGAGAAGGCAAGAACCCGGAGCCTCCACCCTCTGCTTCAAGTGTGGGCAGTGGGTGGGGGCAGGGCTCAGGAGGGCTGCAGGTGCAGATACCTCTGGCTTTTCAGTTAAGGAGAGGAGCGTGGGTGGTGGAGGGGAGGGAGCGTGAGGGAGTGCTGGATTCCCATCTCAGAGACTCAGCTTGTACGGAAAGCCACCTTGGGTGCTGGGCAGGAGGGGGCCCGGGCCGCCTTCTTTTTATGAGGGGAAGATAAACGTTTCTGCCACCACTTGTTACTTGGGTCTCAGCCAGCTGTTGCTAGCTGTTGTTGTTAGAACTAGTGAATTTAGGTGGGAACTCTTAGGTGCTTGGGGCTGGAACTCTGAACAGAAAGCCACCTCAGTCCAGGGATTTTTTTTCACTGCTCTCTTGAGATGAGATCATCAGAGTGGTGCCTGCCTGGAAAGGAATAGGTAGGACGATTCCACCAAGACAGACCATACATTTCCAAGGACTAGGGTCGGCTGTGTTCCCAGGACCTCAGGCCCCTCAGCCGGTCAGCCAGTGAATTGAGAAAAATGTACGGAGCTCTCACCATGTGCCACGCACAGGCCAGGTGCTGGTGATACAGAAGTGAGCAAGACATGTACGCGCTCTACCCTCAGATAAATTACAGTCTAACTGCCACAGTGTAGACAGTTTGGGATTTCCATAGCCCAGAGGAGAAAAGTCCATTTGTCTCCTGGGGAGACTCAATTGTGCTGCGAATTAATCATATTGTTATTAATAACTCTCTCTCTTATTGAGAACATATGAAGTGTCAGGTACCATGGAAACATTCCATTCGAATTCTTCTCATGGTACTGAGGGAATCAGGCTCTGAAGAATTCTGTGACTGGCTCAGACCCAGCAGGTAGGCAGTATTGGAGCCAGGATGTAAATCTCTCGTTAGAGGGCTCCCAAAGCTCAAACTCCCACTGGTAAGAAGCTACTTAGGGGCTTCCCTGGTGGCGCAGTGGTTGGGAGTCCGCCTGCCGATGCAGGGGACGCGGGTTGGTGCCCCGGTCCGGGAGGATCCCACATGGCGCGGAGCGGCTGGACCCGTGAGCCATGGCCACTGAGCCTGCGCGTCCAGAGCCTGTGCTCCGCAACGGGAGAGGCCACAGCAGTGAGAGGCCCGCGGACCGCAAAAAAAAAAAAAAAAAAAACAGAAAAAAAAAAGAAGCTACTTAGTGTGGTGTCCCAGGCGGCCCAAGGAGGACCTCGGGTAGGTCCCAAGAAAGACCAGGAAAGGGAGGAACCTAGCTGATATGGATTCTGGGATGGGGTTCACAGCTTGTCTCAAGGATTTTGAGAGGTGGCAGTTTTTAGGTGGTGAGTAAATGTAGTGATGTTGCTGACAGGAACTCAGAATTTCTTGTTTTTCATCAGTGACTCAAGAAAGGACACCCTGAATCTCCTTTTACTTCCTAGAAGTCCAGGCAACCTTTTCCATATCCTCTGCTTCCCCCTTCTACCCCTCCCCCACCCTCCATGCTCTGAGAAAGAGCGATTTGCACCTGCTTCCTTCCTACCCCACCCCCAGCCTACCTCTACCCTGGTAGCCTCCCATCACCAACAGCAGAGAGCAGAGAAATAGGCGTCTTCTAGTGCCTCCACCACCCTTTACTTTTTCCGGGTACACATGAGTCAGTTGGGGGAAGGCAGCTTTCACCTTGGCTGATAGTTCTGTGACTTGGGTCTTCTTCTGGATGAATTCTGCTGGAAGATGGAACACAGAAGTTTTCTGTCTGGCCTGATACTGGCTGCCCTTCTCTCCCAAGGTAAGGCTTCTCTGGGTGGATGGGGGCATCTTGGAGAAGGGACCTAAGAGCGACATTACCACCTGGAATGTGGTCCACTCGAAAGTCCTTCTCAATGCTAGCTTCAATTCACCAGGCAGCGTTGTCAAGGAGGGCCATGTTGGGACGTAGCACAGGGTCTGGGAAGCACAGGCTCTTCGCTTTGACTGAATCCAGCTAGGGGTGCATCTTTGCCTTGAATGTCTCTCTGAAGACCTTAGGCCAGAGATCTGTAGGAAGTGTTGCAGTATGTGTGTGCCTTAGCCTAGGGCTGGTAATGGGAGCACTGTTCCTTCTAGGGCAGAGAGCCTTTGGGATCCAGGACTCTTGGTCATTTGGGCATCATGATGTCACCACCTGGGGCCATGGCCCAGCACTCAGGGGAATGCTTTAAGAGAAAAGTTAAATTGAGGCTGAGCAGGAGGGAGGGCAGATTTGGGGCAGTAGAATGACCCACTCATCCACGTTTGTCTGGTTTTAAAACTGATACTCTCATGTCCCAGGTATTCTCTCAATCCCAGGCAAAATGGGATGAATGGTTACCCTAGTAGTCAGCTTCTTTGGGACATCCAGGATTTCCAGTGGAAGCGGATCCCCAAGGAATACATGACTCTGTGATGTGGAGCATCTGATGTACATGGATCTCCCTGAGAATACATGCATTTTCTCCTGACCTGCTACAGAGGCATGAGAAATGGCTCTTCGGGGGGTTTTCTAGAGGATGCTCTTCTATCCAAATTGGTTACTGACCATGAATCTCAGGAAGAATGTAGATTCCACTTTTTCCTGGGATTGGAGATATAGATTCCAGTGCCTCTGTGGGCTGTGGAGATGCTCTCAGTCACAGCAGTTCAGTGGATCTAGAAAGGTGCTGTTCGTACCTCCAACCCTTAAACTCCCCACAAGACTTGACCTGTGTGGAGCCCCAAGAACAGATTCAATAAAAATTTTTTTTCCTGTCCCTCTCCTCCTAAGCAAGGGTGGAACAACTAAAAATCTTTACATGGGATTTGCCCTAGGTCCCCTTTTGGACCACTGGGATGGTAATTCATATTAGCTTCTCTCCTACCCGCAGCCATCATTTGCCATAGGAAAGGCTTTAGTAGTACCATTCCCTTGGTAGTGGTTGGGGCAAGGGTGGGGCGAGGGGGCAGAAGATGAGAAGTTGACGTGGGAGTGTTGCAGGTGCCTGGGAAGTAGAATTAGAAGGTTTCTTGGAGAAAAAAATGAGGACATCTCCAATCGAGGACCATTCTTCTTTCCATATCTCTTTCCATATCTCTTGGGTGTTTTAGCAGTCTGGGGTCCCCTCCTACTTCTAATCAGTGGTCTGAACACATTTCCAGGAAGGTTCTTGGATCGACCCAACTCCATGTTTTCCTCTTTTGCTCCATGTCCATCAGGGCCTGTCCTCTGTTTGGATTGTATCCTCATGTCCTTCTTGGTCCCCGCAGTTTGTGGGGAGCCTATTGAAGCACTTCTCTTGTGACTTCCGTCTCTCTCACTAGAAACCATGAACTATTCTAGACTTGGAAATTGGTCCTTCTTAAGTATGAGCCTCAGCAGAACAAGCAGTCTGGTGCAGACCAAAGAGCTGGCTCCAACTGTGGTATTTTTTCCCTTAGTGAGCCCCTTCGATATCTCTGTGGAGGAACTTGAGGACAGAGTGTTTTTGAGATGCAATGAGAGCATCACGTGGCTAGAAGGAACGGTAGGACAACTGGCCGTAGGCAATAAAACTATGGACTTGGGAAAACGCAGCCTGGACCCACGAGGACTGTATGTGTGCAATAAGGCAGATGGACAAACCAGCAAAACACCTACTCTGCAAGTATACTATCGAAGTATGTGCTTCCAAGACCCTTTGCGTTGGAATGGATGGGGCCTCTGGATATGAGAACTTTCTAGGTGTAGGGAGCTCTGGTGTACCAGTCTGTGCTCTCAACAAACTGGGTTGTTCTCCTAATGGTATGAGCCAGATTTTGGAGCCCTGAGTGGGAAATAGCTTAATGGCAAAAGAAAAATAGGGACCTTGTGACCCAAGCAGTAAGGGCTTGGTGGGGAGAGTGGTTGGCCTACTGCCTTGTTTAAGTTCCTACAAAGCTGAGACAACTTCTTGGATCTCCTCAGGGATTTCTTGGGTTGAAGGTTAGAGGTAGATGTATCAAGGCTCTCAGCAGGACTTTTTCCAAGTTTGGGTCTTGGCATGAGAGATCCTGGGGCTGACCTAAGAGGCAGAGATGGTTCCCTGATCTTGAAGACCCTCCACCTCTCCTTCGGCCTCCCTTCCCCCACAGTGTGCCAGAACTGTGTGGAGCTGGACTCAGCCACCCTGGCAGGCATCGTCATCACTGACATCATTGCCACCGTGCTCCTTGCTTTGGGTGTCTACTGCTTTGCTGGACACGAGACTGGAAGGCTCTCTAGGGGTAAGTGGAAGGGACAGAACATGTGTGTGTTGTGGCTGTGAATGTGGGTATGAGTGTGTACCTGCTAAGGAATGGGGCTGGAGGTGGGTTGTGTCTCATCTGGGAGTCACTATTGCAATCTCCTAAGGCCTCTTACAACTGGTTGCTGACAGAACTTAGGTGCCCATATAGCTCATGCAGACTTCCAAGGGTGTGACCAGCTGAAGTCCCCCTGCAGCATTCATGGGGTCTCCCTGTCCCATCTCCTAGGCCCTTGTTGACTCTCTTTCCCTGGTTCTTCTAGTTGCTGACACTCAAGTTTTGTTGGGGAATGACCAGCTCTATCAGGTGAGCCCTGAGGGGAAAAAGATGAGAATGGGGGGAGGAGTGAGTGGGGATGGAGAGCCTGATACTAGGTTTAATGTGTATGTGTGTGAAGGTCCTAGTGGGGAAGCCGTCACTGGGGGGTCTGGAATGGCCAGGAATGATCTCTCATCTCTGGGGTCTGCTGGGGTTCTCCCTGGGACAGTTCTGACACTGCCTCACTGTTTCTCCTTCTCATCTCTTAGCCCCTTCGAGATCGGAATGATGCTCAGTACAGTCATCTTGGTGAGAACTGGGCTCGGAACAAGTGAACCTGAGGCTGGTGGCTTCTAGGCTCATTGGTTATCGACTGGACCTTCTCTCCTTGCTCAGCCAAGAAAGCTGTCCTCCTTCACTCAGCAGGCGCCTGGACTTTTGAAGGCTCCTGGACAAGGCATGGGAGTGGCCCTGACCTGACTGGGCCCTTGCCCTCCCCTGCCCATCTGTGTCCTTCTTTCATCACTTCCCTCCTCCGCCCCACATGGACCGTGTGATGGGCCGTCTCCCACCATACCTTGACCCACTGGTGTTTCTGTCCTGGTGGGCTCCCTGGGTGCAGGATCGGCCCCACCACACTCTCTTGGCTCCAGTCCCCTATTACAACCCTTCTACGGCTTTGATTTCCTCACCACAGTGGAGCGCGGGCTGCTGTGTTTAGGGACACAGCCACTCAGAAGTTTCCATGACATCATGAGCGGAGGTGGCAGAGACATCAAAGGCCCTGAGGATCACTTCTTATCAAGGCTCCGAGAGTGTGTATGACAAAGTCCCATTTCTGCTAAGGGGCTGGCCTTGGTTTTATGACTCCTGTGGAGCGGTAGCCACTACCTACAAGGAGGTCTCAGCCAGGGCCCCTTCAGTACCCTTTTCCCCTGTATAGAAGGTACCATTCTATTTTCTTTCCTCAGAACCTGTCCCTGCCCCACCCCTGCCTTCTGCATAGTAAACTGGCATCAGAAACTCTTCATCAATGAAAACATACTATCCTTTTCCACACACTTGGAAAGCTGGAGTCTGAGACTGGGTGGGGAATTAGGATATTTTCAATAGATGGCATCTTTAGCCATTGGGTTAGTGGTGGTTCTGAAACTTTGGGATTTATTTAAAAAATACACACTTGGGTCCCACTTGGGGACACTCTTGGGTCCCCAGGTGATTCTGAAGCAGGCTCAATTCAGAGAATCTCTGGTTTAGAGGAAGAATTGAGGCCACTTACTCTTTTGTGTCCTTTACGCCCATGCCTGTCTACCATGTGTGGGAACCCCTCTTTTTTTCCTCTGCGTAAGAGTAATTCAATAAACTTCAGAACAGTTTAATGAGAGATGGGCTTTTTTTTTTTTTAAAGATTTTTTTGATGTGAACCATTTTTAAAGTCTTTATTGAATTTGTTATAATATTGCTTCTGTTTCATGTTTTGGTTTTTTGGCTGCGAGGCATGTGGGGTCTTAGCTCCCCAACCAGGGATCGAACCCACACCCCCTGCATTGGAAGGCAAAGTTTTAACCACTGGACCACCAGGAAAGTCCCCAAGAGTGGGAGTTTCTTAGACCAGGGTTCCCAAAGGAGAAAATTATTAGCAACCACATAGCCAGAGGTCTGGATGATTCTGCCCACTATCTCCTCAAGATACACACAGACCCTAACTTTGTTAGGACAGAATGAACTTCCAATTTACACAGGCTTCATTCATGGTTATGATTCATTCCTACCCTTTATACCCTACTGCTGCAGTCCTCCTAGCCCTAGATCCAATTTTCACACTGGATCCCTCCACCTTGGGCAACTCTTCCACGGCTTGCATTGCAGCAATACTTGTGTCCTTCCCGTGCCCTGCACACTTCCTTTGACCCTGTGCTCCTCATATACCCTTATGTCCCCCTCTACAGCTCACCAGTTCTCAAAATTCACTGCACATTGGAATCTCCTGGGGAGCTTTCAAAGTACTGATGCCTGGGTGACACCCTTAGAGATGCTGATTATACTGGGTTGGAACATCAGGACTTTTCAAACTGCCTAAGCTGATTCTAATGTGAAGCCAAGGATGAGAAACACTGACCTTCACCTGAGCCCTTCTGGAAACTTGGGTCCCTTCAGCTCTCTTTTTTTTTGTGCTTTTAAAACACAGCTTTACTGAAGTAAACTGACATGAATAAACTGCATATATTTAACGTGTAAAATTTGATAAGTTTTGGCATATGTATACACTTGTGAAACATCACCAAGATTGATAAGTATGAACTTACCCAATACCCTGGACAGTTTCCTTGTGCCTCTTTGCATGCAATCTCTTCCTTATCCTCTCATCCTCTAGGCAACCACTGATCGGCTTTCTGTCATTATAGATTAGTTTCCATTTATCTAGAGTTTTAAATAAGTGAAATAATATAATATGTACCCTTTTCTGGTCTGGCTCCTTACACTCAGCATAATTATTTTGAGATTCATCCATCTCTTTGCATCTATGAATAGTTCATTCCTTTCTAATGTTCAGTAGTACTCCATTGTATGGATATACCACAAGTTGTTTATCCATTCACCCCTTGATTGTCTTTTGAGTGTTTCCTGGTTTTGACTATTACAAATTAAGTTGCTATGAACATTCATACATAAATCATTATACAAGTCATACACTCATATACAAGGACATACACTCTTATCTCTATTGGATAAATACTCAGGAGTGGAATGGCTGGGATACAACTTTTAAAGAAAGTAGTCTGGCTATTCTAGGTTCTTTGCAGTCCCGTATGAATTGCCTTCTCAGTTACTACAAAATACCTGCTGAGATTTTGATCAGAATTGCATTGAATTCATAGATCAGTTTGGAGAGAACTGACATCCTAATGATATTGAGTCTTCCAGTCCATGAACATGTCTTTTGTCAGATTTATCCCTAGGTGCTTTACTATATTTTTGATGATATTTATGTTATTTAAAATTTTTTGATTTCCAGTAGTTCCTTGAAATTGTATAGGAATACAATTACTTTTTGTATATTGATCTTCTATCCTGAAAACTTCCTAAACCCATTTATTAATTCTAGTAGCTTTTTTTTTTTTGTAGATCCCACTGGATACTCCATATATTTGATCATGTTGTTTGTGAATAAAGACAGTTTTTTATTTCCAGCTTTTCCATTTCCAATCTGGATCTGTTTTACTTCCGTTTCTTGGCTCATTGTACTACTAGAACCTCCAGTACAATGTTGAGTAGAAGTGGAGAGAGGACAGCCTTGCCTTATTTGTGTTTTTGTTTGTTTGTTTTTAAGTTCTGGGTCCATTCTAAATACTTATTTATTTGGCTGTGCCGGCTCTTAGTTGCAGCACGTGGGATCTTTAGTTGCGGCATGTGAACTCTTAGTTGTGGCATGTGGGATCTAGTTCCCTGACCAGGGATTGAACCCAGGTCCCCTGCATTGGGAGCGTGGAGTCTTAACCACTGGACCGCCAGGGAAGTCCTGCCTTATTAGTGATCTTAGGGGGAAAGCATTGTTTTTCATCCTTAAATATGATGTAGGCTGTACGTTTTTCTTAGATGCCCTCTAACAGGTTGAGGTCATTCCCTTCTCTGTCCAGTTTGCTGAGAATTTTAAACAAAAATAGTTGTTGAGGATTGTCAAGTGCTTCTTCTGTATCCATTGAGATGATTATATGGTTTTACTTTTTTTGTCTGTTAATATGGTAAATTACATTGATGGCATGATCTGTTAACCCAATCCTGCATTCCTGAAAAAAACTGTACTTGGTCATTATGTATTTTTTGTGTGTGTGTATATTATTAGATTAAATTCGCTAAAATTTTGTGAAGCTTATTTATTTATTTTTTTTGGCTGTGTTGGGTCTTCGTTGCTGTGCACAGGCTTTCTCTAGTTGCGGCGAGCGGGGGCCACTCTTCGTTGCGGTGTGTGGGCTTCTCATTGCGGTGGCTTCTCTTGTTGCGGAGCATGGGTTCTAGGCACACAGGCTCAGTAGTTGTGGCTCGCGGGTTCTGGAGCGCAGGCTCAGTAGTTGTGGTGCACGGGCTTAGTTGCTCCGCGGCATGTGAGATCTTCCACGACCAGGGCTCGAACCCGTGTCCCCTGCATTGGCAGGCGGATTCTTAACCACTGCACCACCAGGGGAGCCCGTGAGACATTTTTGCATCTATTCATATGGGATATTGGTCTGCAGCTTTCTTTTCTTGTAATGTCTTTGTCTGGTTTTTTGGTATCAGGGTATGTTAGTCAGGGTTCTTCAGAGCAACAGAGTTGCAGTTGATGTTGCATGTTGAGCCCAAAGGAAGGTCTAGAGACAGAGAGAGCGCCCTCTTCCTCAGACGACCTCAGTCTGCTTTTTCTTAAGGCCTTCACTGATTGGATGAAGCTCTCTCACATTATAGAAGGTAATCTGCTTTACTCAAAGTCGACTGATATAAATGTTAATCTCAGCTAAAGGGTACCTTCACAACACAATGAGATGCGTTTGACCAAATATCTGGGTACTGTGGCTCAGCCAGTCTGACACATAATATGAAGCATTGCGCGTGGTAAGTTTGGTCTTCATAGAATGAGTTGGAAGTATTCTCTCTTCAATTTTCTGAAGGGGTTTTTATAGAGTTGGTAATATTTCTTCCTTAAATGTTTGATAGATTTCACCAAGGAAGCCATCTTGGTCTAGAGTTTTCTTTGTGGAAAGGTTTTCAACTCTGAATTCAGTTTATTTAATAGCTGAAGGGCTATTTTGGTTACCTAGTTCATCTTCAGTGAGTGGAGTGCCTTCTCCTTTGACTTCAAATTCTCTCCATCCTTCCCTTCAGGGCCCAGATCAAGTCTCTCTTCCTCCATGGAGCTTTTGCCCACCACCTCAGCTCTCCCAGTTCCTCCTGGGAACACTGACAACGCCATCTATAGCACTTCTATGCTTACTCACATTGGTTCTGTCGCTGTTTAACTTTTTGCATACTTGACCACTCATATAATTGTAAGCTCCTTGAAGACAGGAACTGTTTGTATCCTTTTAGTACTTAGCACAGTGCTGGTCTGTCACACGAGTGATTAGAAAAGCACTCATGGAAGGAATACCTAAGCAATTCAATACAGAGTTTTTAAGGCAGGAAAATGGAGAGCATTTCTAATGATCACAGTCAGCACTGGGTAGCTGTTCAGAGCATTGGAGTTGGACAGCCTTGGCGGCTAATTCCAGCTCTGTCCCTGACTAACTGTGCACCTTGAGTGAATGACTTCACCTCTTTGAGCCCCCTATTCTCATCTGTAAAATAAGGACATCTACCTTGTCGGTCGGTCATCATAGATGAAATGAGATAACGCTTGTATAGTGCTAAACACAGTTTCTAGAGCAGAGTAAATGCTTCCTAAGTGTTAGCTATTATTGCTTTCGTTACGCTGAGCCATACCTCCCTTGCCTGGGCAGCATCACATATACCTGGGACAGAACTGCCACCCCGGGCCAGCCTGCTGATCAGCAGCTAGTGGTGGTCAACGTCACAGAGATTCCTTTTGAGCCTGAGTGCTGAGTGCTTACAGGGAGAGAAGCAGCTTCAGCAGGGGCCAACAGATAGAAACTGTAGCCACAAGACCAAGGCTGAGTGTGTCCAGTATGTGGAGGCTGCTAACCACAAAGGGCTTTTGTGAGTCGTGGTCACACTCTTAAATAGTCCTGGGGTCAGCAGAGAGGTTTCTGAGTGCAGAGAGGGAGCAAGGAGAGCCCACTGGTTTGAGCTGGGCTGAGAGGTCCTCAGTGCTCTGGCGTCTTCTCTCTGCAAGCTGAGTGTGTGCCCTGGGAGAGTGGAAAGAAACCCTCCCACAACACCAGTCTCTGCTGCGCTGCACCCATGTCCCTCGCTCAGAGTGCAGCCCACATCCTGGCCGCTAAACCACAGCCCGCCTCGGGCTGCAGGCTGCTGCCTCTCACGGTGGAGGGAGAGGGGCCTGCCTGGCAGCACCTCCTCCCCTCCCCTCCCCTCCCCTCCCCTCCCCTCCCCAGCTCCGCGGAGGCGCTTCCTTTTTGAGGCAGCGAGGGAATATGTGTCCGCTGCCTCCCCTTCACCTCCTCTCTTCTGCCTGCTGCCTTCAGCTACCTTTTAAGGCCTCTGTTTCTGTCTCACCCATTTTCTGAGCTGACCACTCCATCAGGGACCCATCAGGCACTCTCTGCCATCCTTGATGTTTTTCTCCAAAAGACGTTAGGCAAACGATCATTTCTTTCTTTCTCTCTCCTTTCTTTCTTTTCCTTCCTTCCTCCTTCCCTCCCTCCCTCCCTCCCTTTCACTCTCTCTCTCTCTCTTTTGATTTATTCCCTGATGCCCTTTCCAAAGAGAGCTTCAGATAATGTCTGTTTCAGCTGTGAAAACAGGTAGTACTGGCATTTGGGGTCATAGCTAGGAATATAGTCAGAGGAAGGGAGGACCTGTGTTGTCTTAGGAAACGAGGCAGCCTCTGAGGGCCTCCCAGAAAA
The DNA here is from genome assembly GCF_964270905.1 of Leucopleurus acutus. NCBI lineage: Eukaryota > Metazoa > Chordata > Mammalia > Artiodactyla > Delphinidae > Leucopleurus > Leucopleurus acutus. The sequence continues at coordinate 15,065,003 of NC_139151.1, forward strand.
GAGGGACAGCAACTCTTTCAGCCAAATACACTTTATTTCTTTTCTCTCTCAGCTGAAAAGGCGCCTAGCACATTCATGGAGCTGCAAATGACCGTCTAGGGGCCTGCTGTGGAGACAGGGAGGGAAGGGGCACAGGACTAGCTCTGGGCCAGGGTCTGTGAACAGGGCGGGACCTCTGCCAGCATCTACCCAGTCCATTCCCACAGAGAGTCGCCAAAGAGAGAGCTAGAAACAGGGAAATGTAGATGGAATAGTTAGGGATGGGGCAACTTCTATGCAGGAGGAGGAGGGAGCCACAGGGAGAAGTAACAGCCATCAGGGCAGGAAGGAATGGGGGTGTGTGAAGAAAAGAAATAAATATCCTGATAAGAGGGCAGGCGGGGTGCGAGGGGTGAGTAGTGATGATGTTTCAAAGGATAATGAGGCAGCAATATCCTTGGATGGGGGCCAGCAGAGAAGGCAGGAAGGCGGCCGCTGGGGACAAGGCTGAGGGGGTGAGCTCCCCACAAGGCAGAGGAACAGTTCTCCTGTGCGGTCCAAGGTTTGCCCAGGGAACAGGGAGTAGCAGACCTGGAGAGGAGCCAGACCTGGGTCAGTGGGAGACAGTGTCTTCAGGAGCTGTCAGATGCCTCTCTGATTTAGGCCAGCATACAGGTCCCGCTGGCCTTTCCGGATGGGCTAGGGGTAGAATAGAGAGGGGGTGGTCAGCAGGGTGGGAGGAGGTCACTCCTGAGAAAGAAGGGCCGCTGAAGAACCTTAGACCAAGGGTCAGGAGGCAGGCTCAACTGGTAAGAGATTTGATCTGGTCACCTCCTGTGAGCCTCAGTTTTCCCATCTCAAAAATGGGAAACTAAAGACTCAACTCTCGGGCCTTTTCTCAGAATTAAATGAAATCACTCGTGCAAAATTGAACAGCACGCTCTTGACTGGTGCTCAATAAATATTTGTTGAGTTTGTCCAGGTGTGATATTCAAAATATTTAACAGTTGGTAGTGCACATACACCGAGCAATCAGAACAATCCTGGTGGTTCTCTGCTATGCTAGGCAGTAACTCTTCAGTTGCCCAATCTAGAGGTGGTCCAGTGGGGGAGGGGCTGTGATGTCTGGCAGTGTGTGTACTGGGGATGGAGGATGGAGGAAGCTTGGGGCTATTCACCAGTGAAATATTTTCATGTTCCAACAACTGGTAGGTGCATGCCGGTGGAACATCAGTCATGAGTTTATCATGTTAGAGTCTGGGTGCATGGTATTCCCCATGGCTGTTGCTCAGCTAAAGAATAAGCCAGAGAAATAGGAGCAGCACCTCACCCCTACCACCCGTGGTTGTGGAAGCCCTGCAGCCTTTGAGATGGCCCCGTCCTACCATGATGGATGCAGAGGCGGGCACATGGTGGGTTGTCCTGGAGCCCTGAGGGAGGGGATTTCAAGTGTCTGATGGGCCAGTCCCACCTGTCCCCTTCTCTCCTAGAAAGACCCCTCACCCCACTTTATCCCTTGTTACCTCATAGTCTGGGTTGGGTACAGGTGGTGGCCTCTCCCTGTTTTGTCCTGCAGAGGAGGGAAGGGAAAAGGATTCATTTCCATGAGGAAACACCAATCTTGTGAGAATGAGACCCAGATCAAGGAGGGCGAACTCCCGTCTACTTCTTTTTTCTATTTCAGCTGCCCTTTCTCTTTGCTTTCTTTCATCCCATCTCTAATGACCCCACACTGTCCTTATCATTTGTGACCTCAGCTAAAGGTCCTTCCACTGTTTCCTTTCCCACAGGTTGGAGTCGGGAGGGCAAGGAAAAGGCAGGAACTCATGTCCCAAAGTCTCCACAAAGATTGAGGGGTGGAGTCTGATTACTCCAGAACACTGACAGGCACTTGAAGAAGCCCATCCTGGTAGTAAACGTTTTTGCATTTTTCAAGGGTGGAGAGGACAGGAGTGATCTGAAATGGGACACTCTGTGTCAAGATCTTGGCCACACTGTGAATGTTCTAGAGAAGCTGTCTCGACCTAGCCCTGGACTTGCCAGCCCATCCTGGCCTGGGCTGGGCCTCCCCCCTTGGCGGGAATCTCCTCCATGGTCTTACCCCTGGGCCTGCCGCCAGCACCCGCTCCTCTCGTCACAGGCGCGGTCCTGGCCTTTCTGCTCTTGCTGCAGTGATACACCAGCAGCAGCAAGCCCAAAGTGACACAGATGTCCACTACGATGATTGTGGCCACCACCCTCAGATCCGCCTCCACGCAGTTCTCACACACTGTGGGGTGGGGAGTGTGGAGAGAAGAGAAATCACCCAGAAAGGAAGACACAGGACACTGGAGATGAGGAAGGCAAAAATGAAGGTCGTTCTGCTTTTAATACTCACATGCCTGCCATGGTCAGACACCCCCTGCCCCCTTTCAACACGTTTATAACAACAAGCAAACTGTGGTGTTCATGGGTAGAGGCTCTGCAGTCAGACAGTCCTGGGTTCAAGTCCCAGCCATGCCACTCACTAGCTGTGAAAGCTGTGGAATGTGTGTTCAACCCACAAAACCTCTGTTTCCTCATCTATAAAATGGGAGTAAGACAGCACTCAACCCATATGGTGGTTAAGAGGATTGTGTGAAAAGCCCTGACAAGTATTTGGTATAGTGCTTAAAACTTAATAAGCTCTCAATGATTGTTAGCTATCATTATTGCTTATTAATATGCCTTAGTTTATGACACTTTAGTAGAGTGGCTTTGAGTCCTTTCTGTAAATCCTGGAGAATTCCTCTCTGGATAAAGCATCAGATAAACTAGTATTGGTGTCCCGTAATTCTGGACACGATATAATGCAAAGGACCCAATCTTGTCTCTTGGGACATTGTAGTTTTAGATCTAGAGCTGACTGAGGTTACCCAGACAGCCTCATATTGGTGTTTAATCTATATTTCAGAAAACACTGATGCTGTGCAGCCCCAGACAGTCCAGGACTGAGTGCCACAGAAGCACAAAGATGCCAGGGGACTGTGAGTTGGGTTAGGGGAAATGTTGAGAATGCCCTTTTGAAATGGTCCTCCCTAAAGAGTCTAATAGTACTTGCTCTGAAGGTCTATATTACCTCTTGCTTTCAGGTAGAGCTTATGCTTCTTGTCCTTTGAGCAGGTATAATAACCGCTGTTCTCTATTTCTGAAAAATCCTTCAGTAACAGTGGCTTGTCAAAATGGGGCACTGGTTTACCATCTTTTCTCCAAGTTATTTCCTCAGGTACAGTATCCTCAGGGCATGTCAGCTCTACACTCTTTCCAGAGATGGAGACTTTATATGCTGGGGAATTGGAGAAAAGAGAAGGGAAATTAAAGGGAGAACCCAGTAAGATTTAAGGCAAATTAGTAGCAGAAGAACCAACCAAGTGCAGAAAGTCCTCTGACATCCTAGATCTTAGATTTTCTTGTCAAAAGGGAACTCTGCTGGCTAGGGGGTATGAAAGAGGAGATATGTAGGAGAAGGCGCCCTAGAGAACCTTTTGAAGGTGACTTCAGAGTTTAGGCATGGACATGGGGACTTGGAAGGGGAGGAGGGATGTAAAGAAAATCTATAGCAGTCCTTATTTGCAATGTTTCTAAAATGGGAGTTAGAAATATGAGGTTGGGAGGACCTCAGTTCTTGGGGTTAATCTCTCTCAATCAATTCCTTCTTCCCAACCACTGACTTGCATCATCAGATAGGGCAGATATAAAAGACGGATAAACTTACTTTTCAGTGGTTGTGTTTCTGTAACTTCATCTGAAAATGAAAAAAGGAAGGAACGGTAAGAAAATAACCTTGGTTTAAGTTTAAATTGTAGGTGAAAAATTTCAAGTGGAACTAGATACTGTCCCCAAGAATTCCCAAAGAGGGCCTGTTCTTTAGGGAGCTCCAAGTCTTGAAGGTGAGGTATGTCCTTGTCCTATGAGATATGCTCATAGACACAACTCAGATACATCAAACTGAGAATATACCAGCATGTGCTTCTAGATTTAGATCCACTAGAGCTCAGTCTTAAAATCCTGAAGCTGAAAAATTCCAGTTGTCTTCAAGCTTATTCTCTTGCATTAGCAAGAACCATATTCCAGATAGATACGAAAGGGTCTTCTCAGAGATAAAGACCTTCATATGTTTGAATCACTGATTCTTGGGCTTCCGTGTTTTTCATTATTCAGAAGTTCTTACTTATAACTAACAGAAGCCCTCATAGTAGAGATCAAATATCTTTCTTCTTATTCCATGCCACTTTTCTGTTATTGCCCTTAAGTTATGTGAAGCACTATGCACATTTTAAGGAAATAGTTCTTCTAATAAAATGTGACTTTATTTTAAATTATATCTGAGTGCAATCAACTCTCAATTATTTTTGTTAAAACTAGTGGTGTGGACAACTGAAATCCACTAGTATAATTTGGGGATCCAGCCAAATTCCCCACAGTAGGCAATTTTGCCCTGGGAAGTGGGCTGGGGAGCACCCTCATTTCCTGGAAAACTTGTGGCTGGGACACTGGGTGGCACTAGGCTATGCTTGAGCCTGTATATGACAGCTGGAAGGGTGGAGAGTGGTGCTCAGAGACAGCCCTCTCTCTGTTGGGGGTGTTTTGCTACAGTGTGCTGTTGGGGACAGAGCACTAGGCTGAGTCAGTAGCGCTGTGTTTGAATCCAAGATCTGCTTTAGGCTGTGTGACCAAGGGAAAATCATTTAACTTCTCAGAGCTTCAGTTTCTTCATCTGGGAAATGGAGATAAAACATCCACTTCGCAGGGTATTCGTGAGAATTAAATGGATTATGAACGTGAAAATGGATGGTGCATAGCAGATGCTCAAGAAAAGTGTTAGTTACTTTCTTCCTTTCCTTCTGGGGGTCCTGCTAATGGAGAGCAGAACAGAGTTCTGCCCCAGTTGCTCAGTCAGCCCTCCAGCTGAGATCATACGGAATGTAAACAAGTCATTCTCCAGGTGTATCTATCTGTTAATAATTGCGAGTTGAGTATAATGACAATAGTCTATAATTTTTGATTTGGGAATAATTTTTCAGCACTGATATTTCTTAGAAATATTAAACTAGAAATCATAAATAAAATAATTTAGAAGTAAATAGAAGTTTCACTCTGATTGGTGTGTTTGTTTGGAAAAGCAATGTAAAGGAAATTGCTCACAACTCCTTTTGGCACAAATGCAGTAGTAGAGCTCAGACCAACACATTCTCATACAAGGGCCTAGATGTCTACGCTCACAAAAATTTTGTACACATTCATAATGATTAAAAAAATGAGCTTCAGCATCAGCTAAATCTGCATTTATATTTCTCTCTCTGATTGGACTATATATTCATTTTCTAAGCCTTGGTTTTCTTACCTGTAGAATAGGGATGTTAGGAGAGTTATATGAGGAAATTCAGGTAAAATATTAAGGGCAATACATAGAACACACATGCTCAATAAACTTTAATGCATATTAATTAGTCTGCATACTTCCCATATAATGATAGCTAAAATCCACCCCCTGCTTTCTATACGTCAGATAATGTTCTAAGTAATTACTCATTCAGTCCTCATAACAACCTTATCAGCTAGATATCATTATTATTTCCATTTTGCGTGTAATGATGCTATGGCACAGAGAAGTTAACTAAATTATTCAAAGACACTCAGCAAATAAGAAGTTGAGCCAGGATTCAGATATGACTGTCTAGATTCAGAGTTAGACTCTTAACCACACGCTACATGGCCTTCTCCTCTGCCTGAGATATTCTTCCTTAAAATATAAGCTCACCCTTTAAAATTCAGCTCAAGAGTCACCTCCTCTGGGGAGTGTTCCCCAACCATCCTCTGTAGAGTTGACCACTCTTCTCTTTATATTTTATTCTGTATCTACCCATAACATGCAAAAGACTATATTATCAATTATTTGTCTTTCAAATAAGACCATCAGCTTTTTTTGGATTTTTTTTACGACATACCACCTGTCTTGAGGGATCTTAGCTCCCCAACCAGGGATTGAAAGTGGGCCCTCCGCAATGAAAGCGTGCAGTCCTAACCACTGGACTGCCAGGGAATTCCCAAGATCATCAGCTTCTCGAGGGGAAGGAACTAGTGATGCATTCACGTGTATGATCATTTATTCATTCAAAAAATATTCATTGAGCACCTACTATGTGCCAGGCACTGGGCCAGGTAAATAAGACGCCATCTCTGCTTTCAATGAATTCATGATTTACACAAAAACTTGTGGTGGCTCCAACACCCACATGTGTATTCTTTCCTGAATGGTTGCTCAGGGATACGCACCACGCTCAGCTATAATCAGACCTGACAGTTAGCAACAAATATAGGCACATATCATTGAAAGATAATTGTATTTTCCCTCTAATAGTTCTGGTTCTTAGTATTTATTACTATGATTGTCTTCTATGACCATTCTGTTCCACATTTGAAAGGAAGTCGTACAGAGTGAAAATCCTCTTACCAGTTTCTTCAAAATCTGGAAAGGAAATGATAAGAAACTATTAGCAATACTCCTATCAGCTACTAAGATCAGACCCTGCTGCCATGGGTTAGGACTCTTCCCTCAACCTTTAGAAACAATGGATACGTTTGGTAGTGTATATATGTCCATGCCACTCTCTCACTTTGTCACAACTTACCCTTCCCCCTCCCCATATCCTCAAGACCGTTCTCTAGTAAGTCTGTGTCTTTATTCCCATCTTACCCCTAGGTTCTTCATGACCTTTTTTTTTTTTCCTTAGATTCCATATATATGTGTTAGCTAGTGGGAAGCAGCCGCATAGCACAGGGAGATCAGCTAGGTTGTTTGTGACCACCTAGAGGGGTGGGATAGGGAGGGTGGGAGACGCAAGAGGGAGGAGATATGGGAACATATGTATATGTATAACTGATTCACCTTGTTATAAAGCAGAAACTAACACACCATTGTAAAGCAATTATACTCCAATAAAGATGTTAAAAAAAAAAAAAGATGGATATTCAAATTCTCCATGGCTGTATACGAAAAGCTGTTTAGGATCCTACATTAAACAACTGGTAACTAATTATAAAAAAGGGTTCTAAGTAATCATTTTGAATATAATATATATATTTGGTATATAAATATAAAAAATATATTTATGAAATCATTACATTGTACGCCTTAAACTCACCCCATGTTATATGTCAACTATGTTCCAATAAAGCTGGGGAAAGAAGAAGATCTGTATTGGACATAAATTAAATGATAAACAAAATCAACCCTAAATGGCCAGTAACATGTGGAAGAGGTGAGTTATTCTGAAGCATATCAGTGCTTTTGACATATCCCATCTGTCAATAATGTAACATTAACACATTCTCCATGATATATTAAAAAGAGTATCCAAAGGACACTACAAATTAGGCAGTGGAATGCAATGGAATGGAGACTGGCCCAGTGGCTGCCTTTAAACACAAAATTGGTTCACTCAATTTGGAGGAGCTGACTGAATAGAAAGTCTTCCAATATTGGGGCATTCTTGACTCTCTGCAATGACTGAGAAAGTAAGTCCAGGGCAGGCACACTCATATGCATGTGCACACATGAACACATATGCACATACATTCAAAGTATTTGGACATGTAATTCTGAAAGTGCACTCAAATGCTGCCCCAGAGGCTTTTTCAGTGCATCTCCATGCAGGCATTTAAGCCACAAACCCTCTACAAAAATCTCCCATCAAATATGAAATGCAAACAAATGAAAACTGTTTGCACTTTTTTAGTTATCTCACTTTTTTTCTTTTGAATAGTTAAGACTCATTATTTCCTATGATCTCTGTTTCATTCCTCTTCTTGGCTAGAACTCTCTCTAGACTTATGAAGAAAAGGCAAAGGAGAAGATGATAGAAACCTCTTTTATTGGTATCTGTGGGAGTTCTGTGGGAGGTCTAGTGAAAACTCCACTCATAAATACAAAACACACTGGGCTGATTTCGTAACAAGGAAAGAAAGCATATCTCACCTTCTTCTGCCCAAGCACCAACTAGAAAATAAATAAGAAAAAAAGAGTTAGTAAATGTTGTGAGTGCCTGAGATTCCAAGCAGAGAAAGTTCATGGCCTAGTCTGCCCATTTCTGAAGATCTAAGGTCCTTTCCACCCACTGCTGGATCACAGTTATTCCTATACCCCAGATAAGTGACAAAGACTGCTGCGTACTGACCACGAGTTCCTGGTCAAATCGGGATGAAACAGAAGAAGAAAGCAGCTAGTGTTAAACATGAACACACAACACTTGGGAAACAGAAGTTAGAAAATGTTGAGGGTACATCTGGGGAGACTGGAGAAACAGCAAAAGAAGTTTGCAGCCCAGCCACAATTTTGAAAAGAAATCTCTGACTGTGGAAGAAAAACAAGCTCTGGGTTAGGTACAAAGACTGAGATTCTCGTTCCATCTCTGACTCCTGCTTGTCTGATGGTTCGGCTTTTCAATTTGTTTCCTACTTGAGAAAGAGATGGAAATATTTGAAACCAATTATTCATCAACTAGAGCCTGTGCATTGAAGAGTCCCATCACATTTCCACTGGGCCCTCCAGAGTCCCCGCATTTAGCAGTAATTTGGATTCTTTATAAAAATCAGTTTCCCTGACATTGTCTTAAAGTTTTTGTTTTTTTAAAAAAATTAATTAATTTTATTTTTGGCTGCATTGGGTCTTCGTTGCTGTGCGTGGGAGTGCTGTAGTTGTGGTGAGCGGGGGCTACCCTCCGTTGCGGTGGGTGGGCTTCTCATTGCAGTGCCTTCTCTTGTTGCGGAGCACGGGCTCTAGGTAAGCGGGCTTCAGTAGTTGTGGCACGCAGGCTCAGTAGTTGTGGCTCGCGGGCTCTAGAGTACAGGCTCAGTAGTTGTGGCACACGGCCTTAGTTGCTCCTCTGAATGTGGGATCCTCCCAGACCAGGGATCGAACCCATGTCCCCTGCATTGGCAGGTGGATTCTTTTATTTTATTTTTTTTTTGCGTTATGCGGGCTTCTCACTGTTGTGGCCTCTCCCGTTGCAGAGCACAGGCTCCGGACGCGCAGGCTCAGCGGCCATGGCTCACGGGCCCAGCCGCTCCGCGGCATGTGGGATCTTCCCGGACCGGGGCACGAACCCGTGTCCCCTGCATCGGCAGGCGGACTCTCAACCACTGCGCCACCAGGGAAGCCCTGCAGGTGGATTCTTAACCACTGCACCACCAGGGAAGTCCTGCCTTAAAGTTTTATGTGTACCTCTTTTATCAACAGCCTCTATATTGTGTGAGACACCCCTCCCAACTGCCTCCTGCCCGCACCTGCCTAACCAGGGCAGAATGAGCACATTCTCGTGATGCCAAATCTCTAGAGGTGCTTGGGTCTTTGGTATTCTCTCTCTCTCTCTCTCTCTCTCTCTCTCTCTCTCCCTCCCTCCCTCTGCAGAGCATAGTTTATACTATAGGCCTCTAAGCCAATTCCTTGAAGGAGTCACACTCTGCCCCTTGACACTCCAAATGTGTTTCCTGGACCAGTAGCAGACGAATAAGCCAGAGAGCTTATTAGAAAGGCAGCATCGCAGTCCCACTCCAGACCCACTGAAGCAGAAGTTGCAATTTAACAAGACCCCCCCGTGATTTGTGTGCACATTCAAGCTTGAGAAACCCAAGATGAAGCAGGAAGTAGAGAAGCCATGGCTGTAGCTCTGAGATGGGAGCCCCAGCTGTGATAGCAGTTTCTAGGTCTCTGAAATAAAACCCTTGTGAGCTGTCTGGCCTCATGTCGTGCTGTCATTAAGAGCACAGGCCCGTAGGCAGTCCTGAATTCCCAGGTCAACTTCAGCACTTACTAACTGTGTGGTTCTAAACAAGTTATTGAGCTTCTTTGAGTATTAGTTTCTTCATCTGTAAAATAGGGGATCCATATAACGTTCACCTTCCATGGTGGAGGTAAGGATTAAATTAGTAAACATGTGTAAAGACTTTTTTAACACGGTATCTGACACTCAATAAACGGCAACCTTTAAAAGAATCTTCTTTGTCTGTTATGAGATATGGAAATGCTCTTGGTTATTTATCAATTTATATTCCACCTTGCTTCAAAAAGGACTAAAGTAATTGAAAGCTCTTGGTCAACTGAAGAAGACTGAAAATTATGAGGTGTTTCATTGTCTCAGATGCTAAGCTTGCTGTATACCCTGTGCAGAGTTTGGGTTCAACTATCTAGTCTCCTCACAACAAAGAGTGAAGGTTAACTCTTCTAATCTCTTCTGTGTTAGTTCTTAAGGGCTCGGTTGTTCATTGACAGAATGAGCTTGTTCTCAGAGGCACAAAGACCGCCTTGCTTTCTGTAGATATGATCATCCCAACTGCTTTCCTTTGGCTGTTCTCTGAAAGGTCTCCTGGGCACACACTAGCCTCCAGCCCTGGTTCCTTATGCTAACATTACACAAACACTTTATATTTTCTAGTAAATGAGGTTCCTTGGTACCACTGGGCAGCACCAGGTTAGGATGTGAGCTTTCCATGGTCTGGAGAAACACCCCCCTTTTCATTCCATCCTACTTACCTGATAAGAGGCAGAGTCCCAGAACTCTCCAGAGATTCCCCGACTGCATCCTTCCCTCACCAGACACTCACTCTACCTAAGATGGCGGAGGCCGGTTGCCTTATAACTTCTGAAAAAGAAGCCAGAGGACTTTTTCAAAACCCCTGATGGAGATGAGGACCCTGGGGCCATTGCTCCCAATGCTGGGATGAAGAAGGGGGCTTTGTAAGAGGGAGACTCACCATTTTCCGAAGCAGGCACCTAAGGCTGGGAGGGGAGGCGGGTTTCTGAACCCTACACAGGAAGTGTGGAGGGGCCTCTGGGCCTGCAGGGTTCTACGTCACTGGGAAACGTTCGAGGCAGAGGCAGCCACCTGGGTTGGCTGGGGAGAGTTGGGCCCCACGTCCTCCCATTGGACGAGCGAGACCTGAAGGTGCTGTGAAAAATGCCTGCAGTTCAGTTGTCTGGGCCTTGCACAACGCAACCCCCACGTCGGGGGCTCCCTTCTCAGAAACCCCTGCCCGCCAAACAGGCTGTGACAGGAAGAGAGAGGAGCACCAAAGAGCTGCTTTCTTTATGGCGTATGTGGCATGGGGCAGCAAGACACAGCCATTTTATTAGCAAAACTGCTGGCTTGAAAAGACATGACTTAAAGACGTGGCTTAAAACCATGAGATGCCATTCTTTTTTGTCTATAATATTTGCAAAAATATTTAAAAACACAATATTCAATGTTGGAAAGGGTAAAGAGTGACAGTCTCAGAATCTGCTCATGCGAGTGCAAATGGTTTGAGTACATGCATCGATCAAATGCTTACCGGGTGCCAGGTACCGTGCTGAGGGCTTTACCAACAGATCTCACTTAATCCTCAAAACAACCCTCTAAGGTAGGTATTATTTTCATCCCCATTTTATACTTGAGTAAACTGAGGTTCAGACAGGTTATTTAAGTTGTCACAGATTACAGAGCTGGAACCCTGGAAAACATTTTGGCGAAATTCATTGATTCAGTAAATATTTGATATCTACTATGCTGTAGTATGTGCAGGGTGCTAGTAACAGAGCAGTCACAAGATAGTCCTTGTGGAGGATGAAAGGAAATGTGGATATTAAACTGATTATTTCAGGAGATTGATGCTGAGAAAGAAGAAATACAGGCGCTGTGGGAGTGATAGAGGGGGGCCTAATATAGTCTGGGGGTAGAGAAATTCACCCTTCTCAGGGTGACATCTAAGCTGAAACCTGATGGAGGAACAGGGGTGACCCAGGTGCGGGGCGGGGCGGGAGAGCAAGTAAAGTATTCCAGACAAAGGGAGCATCATGTCTGGAGCCTGGAGATGAGGAAGAGAGGCATTCAAGAAACTGGAAGTCCAGAAAGGCAGGTAACAGAGTGAGAAGGAAGGTAAGAAATGGGACCAGAAATTCAGCAGGTTCCAGATGGGGAGGGATTTGCAAGCCTTGTTAAATATTCCTAAGGATTATTTTAAGGGCAATGGGAAGTGATGGAAGGGTTTAAAACAGGAGGATGACAGCATCAAATTCTTTAAACGTTTAAAAATTTTTAAATGAAAAAATTAATTATGGAAGTAGTATGTGCACGTTACAAACAAAGAAGAGCACAGAAGGGTACATACAACAGTCTCTCACCTCACCTCAACTCAGCCCTATCCCTCTCCCTGGAGAAAACCACTTTCAACTTTGTAAACTGTTTTTTTTCTGGTGGTTACCTTCTTATCTCTAAAGGTGCGTTGTCATCATTCGGGTTCTCTGGGAAACAGACTTTGCAATGGAGATTTGTGTGCAGGTGGCTCATGGAGGGAAGCACGGGAACAGCACCTGTCAGGGAAGGAGGCGGGATCGGCAGAGGGGGAAGGGGAATTACAATGAGAGCTCAGCCAATCCCGAGGGGAGTTCCCAGGCTAGGATTATCATAGGGAAGAACCTTGTATTCTATTACAAGTTAATCACTAAAGTGATGTTACCTATAAGCTTAAATTATACATAATGGCCCATCTCTGGGAGCCCTGCCTCCGAGGTAATGAGTGTTAAGCTAAAATACCTTTGTTTAGCTCACAGGGAGCATCCTGACCAGGCCCACCTGTGAATGACTGCAGGAAGGAAGAAATTAATACAACCCCTCTGGAGTCTGGCTGGAACCAGGACTTTATACCTTCCCTTTTCAGTATAAAAGAAGCCTGAATTCTAAATCTGGGAAGATGGTTCTCTGGAACACTAGTCCACCATCTTTTCCATCTGCTGGCTTTTCGAATAAAGTGGCCATTCCTTTCCCCAATAACTCTTCTCTCTATTTATTGGTCTGTAGTGCAGCAAGCAGTATGAGCTTGGACTCGATAACAGGATGACCGGTCAGAGTGGTCCTGAGTTGAGGCCACAGGTATATCATTTAGTTTTGCTTATGAGCTGGTTCCAGAGAGGTGTGAACTTGGGTGTTACAGCTGCTTCCACTGAGAACGATGTCTTGAAAGGGCTCAGCTGTGGGCTTTCAGAGGATACCCTCCCAGCAGCCAGGGGAGTAAGCAGTCCTCAAAGGGGAACCTGGGCAGTACCCATGCAGTTCACCCCTTGCACTGCTCAGATCCACTTGCTGTATAAAAATTTCACGCCATTTAAATTTTTATTTTATTTTTATTTTTTTCGGTACACGGGCCTCTCACTGTTGTGGCCTCTCCCGTTGCGGAGCACAGGCTCCGGACGCACAGGCCCAGCGGCCATGGCTCACGGGCCCAGCCGTTCTGAGGCGTGTGGGATCTTCCCGGACTGGGGCATGAACCCGTGTCCCCTGCATCGGCAGGCGGACCCTCAACCACTGCGCCACCAGGGAAGCCCATCACACCATTTTTAAAACAGCCTTTTCAGGGTTCTGGTTGATCTCTTTTCCTGGAGAAGCTTGTGAAAGGAAAATTACAGTCCCACTACACAGCTCTTCTGGGGGTCCCATCTAATAGTCATCATCTCCCTCCTTTATTACTCTTCTAGATTGCTCCCGGCCTCAGCTAGCCCTTCTGCTGACCTAAGAGAAGACATAGCTTGGGGAGCCTGAGCTCCTGGTCGGCATGACCTTCTCAGGCCGTGAACCCTTGGGTTCTATATGTGTTCTCCCTGCCCCCTGCAACCCTGACTCCTCCTGATGATAAGGAGAGATTCATCCTGCTGGGAGAGCGAATTGTTTTTTTGCCTACTGGTCCCTTGGCAGGGGAAACAGCAGGTGTAGCTTAATTTAATAGGACTCTTAGTGTGTACTATGGTGGAAGCATTCTGCCTCTGGAAACCATGGCCTCTAGAAACTCAGTCTAGAGTTACAGGGACAGGAAACACAAATTTCCTAAATGCTTCACTGGGTAATGGTAAATATGGACGCTCCTACTTCCAGCCCTTGCTTCCTGAATGCATATACTCTATGTCTTGGGGATGCAGTATCATATGATAGTCACTGATTTAAGATGTATGTCACATCCTGAAGGATAGTGCCCCAGGCTGCAGGGTGTCATCTTTAAGTTGATACCTTAGCTATGTCTTCAAAAGGCTATTCCATTGGTCCATTGGCTGGCAGCTTTAGGATGGTGTGGTATATGATAAGCCCAGTGGATCCCATTGTCGTAGGTCTATATACCTTTGTTATAAAGTGGGTCCCATGGTCTGTTGTGATGCTATGCAAGATCCAGTGCTTATGGATCAGACAGTATGTGAGATTTTGGATAGTAGGTCTAGCTGAGGCCTTACAGGCAAGAAAGTCAAACCCGTACCGTTCATTTGATAGAATTGAATATCTATCAATTCCTATCAAATGAATTGAGTCCTTTCCAGGTTTGGTTTGGAAGGGTCCAATGTAATCATCTTGGCAGGAAGTGGCTGGTTGGTTTCCCCCAAGGATGGTCCCAAATTGCAGTCTCAGCACTGAACTCTGTTTCAGGAGCCGCAGTAGCTAGATCAACCTTGGTGAGTGGAAGCTCACACTACTGTACCCAGGTATAGCCTCCATCACTGCCACCAATAGTTACTGCATTCATAAGTCCATTGTCCCTGTGTTGGGATGGCTGAGGACAGAGGCTAGTTGACATTAGCTGGCCAAGTCATTTTCTTCTACTTTGTGCTGTAGTGCCTCTTCCATGATAGATGTTCTCTGGTGGGTGTTAACTCGTGACACAAAGACCTACTCACTTTATAATGATGCACATTGGTCCATACACATGCCTCTTCTCCATACTTTCTTGTTCCCAATCTTCTAATCTTATTTAAAACCCCTGATCAATAAATTAAGCCATCCAGCACTGTGCATGAATCTCTATATATTCAAACATCCATAAAGTGGATGACCAGGTACGATGCCAGAAGCTCTGCCCTTTGGGAGAATCTCCCCTCACTACTGGCTTTCAATGCTACTTTTTAAAATATTATTTTAATTTTTTGGCTGTGTTGGGTCTTTGTTGCTGTGCACGGGCTTTTCTCTAGTTGCGGTGAGTGGGGGCTACTCTTCATTGAGATGCACGGGCTTCTCATCGCGATGGCTTCTCTTACTACAGAGCACGGGCTCTAGGCCTGCGGGCTTCAGTAATTGTAGTGTGCGGGCTCAGTAGTTGTGGCGCACGGACTTAGTTGCTCCACGGCATGTGGGATCTACCCGGACCAGGGACTGAACCTGTGTCCCCTGCATTGACAGGCAGATTCTTAACCACTGCACCACCAAGGAAGTCCTCAAGACCACTTCTGAGTGGCCTGCAGGGCTACAGCAGTCCATTTTGACTTGTATCCACAAACTGAGCTGACATCTGTCAACAAAGATCAGGCTTTATTCTCCACTATCAGTGGTGGAGGACATAGGAGTATGGGCTAGGTACTCCTGGAGCTTGTATCCTCTGTAGCTACTCATGCCTGAACCAGACTGTATTCCTTACATATTATGATGGATTGTTGCTATATCCACCCAACTTTACAACTTGGTGGATCTGACAAGTGCCTAACTTATAATGGGCAGTTCTTTTTTTTTTTTTTGCGGTACACGGGCCTGTCACTGTTGTGGCCTCTCCCGTTGCGGAGCACAGGTTCCGGACGTGTAGGCTCAGCCGCCATGGCTCACGGGCCCAGCTGCTCCGCGGCATGTGGGATCTTCCCAGACTGGAGCACGAACCCGTGTCCCCTGCATCGGCAGGCGGACTCTCAACCACTGCGCCACCAGGGAAGCCCTATAATGAGCAGTTCTGATTTAATGGCCAATTGATGTCCCATAGTCAGTCACTCAGCTCTACCAGTGTGTCTGTTCTAGTAGCTTGCCTGGAGCTGTTTCTCCAATGGTATACAATTCTCTGCTGAAGATGGAATGGCCTTGCTCCAGAACCCTATGTGTCAACATTGTGATCCTCCTACTGGAACTTGCCATAGGGACTTCCCTGGTGGTTCAGTGGTTAAGACTCCGAGCTTCCACAGCAGGGGGTGTGGGTTTGATCCTTGGTCAGGGAACTAAGATCCCACATGCCATGCAACATGACCAAAAATAAATAAATTAAAAAAAAAAAGAACTTGCCATAAACTCCAAAAGGCAACTTTTCTCACCGCAGACATTTCTAATTACCATCAGGTGTGCCAAAATATGGCCCAGGTTGCAGAACTGCTTGCACTGCAACCTGGACTTGCTGCAGAGCCCTTTACTGCTCTGGGCTCCACCCAAACCTGGAAGAGTTCCAGGTCACATGGTAAATAATCAAGTGTGGAGTATGTTCCTCCAAAACATGAGGTGCTGTGTTTCCTTCTTAAAGTTAGGATCGGTGCAAGGTGTAATAACATGTCTTCTACATTGGAAGGCATGGCCTGGCTGGCCCAAGACCCTGGACTCCTAAGAAGGCCACTTAGGTGGCAGTCCCCTGAATCTTCATAAGGTTTATCTCCCCTTCCCCAAAGCCTCAAAGTACTTGCCATTTCTTGCTTATTCGATTTGGCTAGCGTTGATGTTACTGATATAGTAGACTGCTATAATGTTCTCAAGAATGTCCAGATCATCCAGGTCCCTTCAGACTATGTTATGACAGAGAGTGGAAAAATTAACATAGCCCCAGGCAAGACCAGGAAAGTATATGTCTGTTATGTCTGTTTCCTGTTTTCCTCTAACAAAGGTATTACATTTGGCCCAGCTGCTGCTGTTGGGGTTACTATTTGGTTTTCAGTAATTCACTCTCAGGTACAATGATTCCTCATTTTTTGCAAAAGCCAAATTAGTGAATTAAATGGGGATATGATAGAATCATTGTTCCAGCATCCTTTAAGTCCTTCAAAGTGACACTAATCTCTACCATTCCCTTTGCGGTGCCATATTATTTTTTATTTATAATCTTGGCTGGGAGTCATGGACAGTTTCAAGGGTTTCTGTTGGCTTTTCCTAACACAACAGCTCTTACAGGTTGAGGAAGCTGGGGGGGGTTCTGCCACCTGCTATGTCCATAAATGTCCCTTGGGCCGTTTGAAAGTCATATGGGGTGTAGGATAATTTTTTGTTTTGCTGACCTATTCTGCGCATGGCCTTTAGCATCCCACACAAACAACACCACACCCCTTTAGAGAACAGTGCCATCTTATTTGAGAATTACTATTCAAGAGCTTTCCTCCATCCTGGGTTTATAGAACCCAGTCTCCAGTTCCCTCTCAAAATGAACAGAAGGAAGCAACAACTGACTAGGAAATCAGCAATATGGGCCAATAAATGCTTGGTATGAAATGTCTCTACTCCTCTGAACTTTGCCCTCACTCAACCTGCTCCAGAGCCACTAGACCAGCCCAGAAGCCCACTCTGTTCACTGGGAGTCTATTAGGTATGTTCTCCCCTCTGGCTTCCCAAATGGTTCCCACCTCTCAGTTCCTAGCAAACTTGCAGTCCCCAAGCAGTGGAGTCTTTTTTTTTTGAGGATCGATTTAAAAAAAAAAATTGTGGTAAAATACACATAACAAAATTTACCATCTTAACCATTTTTAAGTATACAGCTGAGTAGTGTTACATACATTTGTATTGTGTAGCCAATCCCCGGAAGTCTTTTCATCTTGCAAAACAGGAACTGTATATTCATTGAAAAACAACTCCCCATTTCCCCCTCCCTTCAGCCCCTGGCAACCATCATTCTATTTTCTGTCTCTATGAATTTGACTCTCTCATTCAAGTGGAATCATATGGTATTTGTCTTTTTGGAACTAGCTTATTTCATTAGCATAGTGTCCTCAAGATTCAGACTGAATAATATTTTATCCTATGTATACAGCATATTTTGTTTACTCATCTGCTGATGGACTCTTGGGTTGCTTTCACCTTTTGGCTACTATGAATAATGCTGCTATGAACATGGGTGTACACATATCTCTTCAAGACCCTTCAGTTCTTTTGTGGATATATCTGGAAGTAGAATTGCTGGATCATATGGTAATTCTATGTTTAATGTTTTTTTTTTTTTTTTTTGCGGTACGCGGGCCTCTCACTGCTGTGGCCTCTCCCGTTGCGGAGCACAGGCTCTGGACGTGCAGGCTCAACGGCCATGGCTCATGGGCCCAGCCGCTCCGCGGCATGTGGGATCTTCCCGGACCGGGGCACGAACCCGCGTCCCCTGCATCGGCAGGCGGACTCTCAACCACTGCGCCAGCAGGGAAGCCCTATGTTTAATGTTTTGAAGAACTTGTACAGTATTTTCCACAGCAGCCGCACCATTTTACATTCCCACGAACAGTGCACAAGTGTCCGACTTATCCACATCTTTATCAACACTTTTCTGTTCTTTTGATAATAGTCATCCTAATGGGTGTGATGTGGTATCTCATTGTAGTTTTGATTTACATTTCCCTGATAATTAGTGATGTTGAGTGTCTTCTCATGTGCTTGTTGGCCCTTTTATATCTTATTGGGAGAAATGTCCATTCAAATCCTATGCTCATTTTTTAATGGGGCTTTTTTTTTTTTAAAGCTGTCATACTTTATATATTCTAGGTATTAACCCTTTATCAGATATACGATTTGCAAATATTTTCTCCCATACCATAGGTTGCCTTTTCCTGCTGGTGATTGTGAAACTTGATGCATAGCTTTAAATTTTGATGTAGTCCAGTTTATCTATTTTTTACTTTTATTACCTATGCTTTTGGTGTCATGCAGTGGCCCCATTTTATTGCCAGCCTAGAGAACCCTTCAGGCTGTGGAAGAGGAGGAGGAGGAGGATTGGATTAATCCTTTGAGTCACACTTAGCTATTGGAATGATGGTCTTTTTGCCTCCATGCTTGGTCCCACCAATCCATTCTCCGTAAGACAGTGAGAGTGAACTTAAAACACACCAAAGGGCTTCCCTGGTGGCGCAGTGGTTGAGAGTCCGCCTGCCTATGCTAGGGGACACGGGTTCGTGCCCCAGTCTGGGAAGATCCCACATGCCGTGAAGCGGCTGGGCCCGTGAGCCATGGCCGCTGAGCCTGTGTGTCTGGAGCCTGTGCTCTGCAAAGGGAGAGGCCACAACAGTGAGAGGCCCGGGTACCGCAAAAAAAACAAAAACAAAAACAAAAAACCCACCAAAAATGTGACTTTGTCACTCTACTGCTTGAAGCTTAAAACACTCACGCGTCATCCTCAGGATGATTATAAAACCCAGGGATGGTGGTGGGGGTGGGGAAGGAGTCTTGCCGCTGATTTTCTTTCCAGATTTATCTAGCCTTATATTCCTTCCTCCCCCTCTCCCACGCTTCTGCTATACTAAATTATTAGTAGATGCCTAACCGCTTCATGCTTTTTCTTTTTCTTACTTCTAAGAAACACTTGGTTTTTCTGCCTAGAAGGTTCACCCTCATCTAGTCAACTCATACTAAGGCTTCAGGTTTTAACTAGATGTATCAGCTTCTGAGAAGCCTGCCCTAAACGCCAAACAAAAGGTTAGGTTAGGCAACACTCCTCCATACACTTGTTATAACTGCCATTTACTTGTCTTCCCCCACCTAGATCACCGTGTCCTGTAAAATATTGTTTCTCCGTCCAACACTTTGCTGAAGGAATACGTGGGTGGCTGTGGATAACAAAGGTCTTAGCGTTACTGAACCAAACTTGAGTCTACTCGCCCGTGCACAGTAAAGCCCATCTATTGACACTGGGTTGTGGTGCAGGAAAGTGCAGTGTTCATTGCACGGAGCCAAGCAAGGAATCCAGGCAGCTAGTGCTTAAAAGACCTCAACTCCCTGATGGCTTTCAGGGAAAGGTTTTAAAAGACAGGATGAGGGAGGGAGATTGTGGGGTATGTGATAAGCTCGTGGATATTCTTCTGGTTGGTTGGTGGTGAGGTAAGCGGGAGTCAACATCATCAACATTTTGGTTTCAACCAGTCTGTGGTCTACGTGCTGTGGGTGGCATACGGTTAACTTCTTCCACCTGGTGGGGGTTTCAGTATCTGCAAAACAGCTCAAAGGACATGGCTCAGAATATCATCTATAGTCCTTGAGGAGGAAATAAAAGTCCTTGACTTTGTTTAATGGCTAAACTATTATTAGTTTGTCTTGCTTGACTATTTTCCTTTATTTCCTTTTTTGTTGAATTTTATTTTATTTATTTTGAATTTTATTTTATTTATTTTTTTATACAGCAGGTTCTTATTAGTTATCTATTTTATACATATTAGTATATATATGTCAATTCCAATCTCCCAATTCATCACACCACCACGACGCCCCTCCCCGCCTGCCACTTTCCCCACTTGGTGTCCATATGTTTGTTCTCTACATCTGTGTCTCTATTTCTGCCCTGCAAACTGGTTCATCTCTACCATTTTTCTAGGTTCCACATATATGCATTAATATCCAATATTTGTTTTTTTCTTTCTGACTTACTTCACCCTGTATGACTGTCTCTAGATCCATCCACGTCTCTACAAATGACCCAATTCCATTCCTTTTTATGGCTGAGTAATATTCCATTGTATATATGTACCACATCTTCTTTATCCATGCGTCTGTCGATGGGCACTTAGGTTGCTTCCATGACCTGGCTATTGTAAATAGTGCTGCAATGAACATTGGGGTGCATGTGTCTTTTTGAATTATGGTTTTCTCTGGGTATATGCCCAGTAGTGGGATTGCTGGGTCATATGGTAATTCTATTTTTAGTTTTTTAAGGAACCTCCATACTGTTCTCCATAGTGGCTGTATCAATTTACATTCCCACCAACAGTGCAAGAGTGTTCCCTTTTCTCCACACCCTCTCCAGCATTTGTTGTTTGTAGATTTTCTGATGATGCCCATTCTAACTGGTGTGAGGTGATACCGCATTGTAGTTTTGATTTGCATTTCTCTAATAATTAGTGATGTTGAGCAGCTTTTCATGTGCTTCTTGGCCATCTGTATGTCCTCTTTGGAGAAACGTCTATTTAGGTCTTCTGCCCATTTTTTGATTGGGTTGTTTTTTTAATACTGAGCTGCATGAGCTGTTTATATATTTTGGAGATTAATCCTTTGTCTGTTGATTCATTTGCAAATATTTTCTCCCACTCTGAGGGTTGTCTTTTTGTCTTGTTTGCAGTTTCCTTTGCTTTGCAAAAGCTTATAAGTTTCATTAGGTCCCATTTGTTTATTTTTGTTTTTATTTCCATTTCTCTAGGAGGTGAATCAAAAAAAGTCTTGCTGGGCTTCCCTGGTGGTGCAGTGGTTGGGAGTCTGCCTGCCAATGTAGGAGACATGTGTTCGAGCCCTGGTCTGGGAAGATCCCACGTGCCACGGAGCAACTAAGTCCGTGTGCCACAGCGGCTGAGCCTGCGCTCTAGAGCTGGCACTCCACAACAAGGGAGGCCACCGCAATGAGAAGCCAGTGCACCACGGCAAAGAGTAACCCTTGCTCGCCTTAACTAGAGAAAAGCCCGGGTGCAGCAACAGAGACCCAGTGCAGCCAAATATAAAAAATAAATACATTAAAAAAGAAATCTTGCTGTGATTTATGTCAAAGACTCTTCTTCCTATGTTTTCCTCTAAGAGTTTTATAGTGTCTGGTCTTACATTTAGGTCTCTAATCCATTTTGAGTTTATTTTTGTGTATGGTGTTAGGGAGTGTTCTAATTTCATTCTTTTACATGTAGCTGTCCAGTTTTCCCAGCACCACTTATTGAAGAGACTGTCTTTTCTCCATTGTATATCCTTGCCTCGTTTGTCATAGATTAGTTGACCAGAGGTGTGTGGGTTTATCTCTGGGTTTTCTATCCTGTTCCATTGATCTATATGTCTGTTTTTGTGCCAGTATCATATTGTCTTGATTCCTATAGCTTTGTGGTATAGTCTGAAGTCAGAGAGTTTGATTCCTCCAGCTCCATTTTTTTCCCTCAAGCCTGCTTTTGCTATTCAGAGTCTTTTGTGTCTCCATATAAATTTTAAGATTTTTTGTTCTAGTTCTGTGAAAAATGCCACTGGTAATTTGATAGGGATTGCATTCAATCTGTAGATTGCTTTGGGTAATATAGTCATTTTCACAATACTGATTCTTCCAATCCAAGAACATGGTATATCTCTCCATCTGTTTGTGTCATCTTTGATTTCTTTCATCAGTGTCTTATAGTTTTCTGAGTACAGGTCTTTTACCTCCTTAGGTAGGTTTATTCCTAGGTGTTTTATTCTTTTTGTTGCAGTGGTGAATGGGATTGTTTCCTTAATTTCTCCTTCTGATCTTTTGTTGTTAGTGTGTAGAAATGCAAGAGATTTCTGTGCATTAGTTTTGTATCCTGCAACTTTACCAAATTCATTGATTTGCTCTAGTAGTTTTCTGGTGGCATCTTTAGGATTCTCTATGTATAGTATCATGTCATCTGCAAACAGTGACAGTTTTACTTCTTCTTTTCCAATTTGTATTCCTCTTATTTCTTTATCTTCTCTGATTGCTGTGGCTAGGACTTCCAAAACTATGTTGAATAATAGTGGCGAGAGTGGACATCCTTGTCTTGTTCCTGATCTTAGAGGAAATGTTTTCAGGTTTTCACCATTGAGAATGATGTTTGCTGTGGGTTTGTCATATATGGCCTTTATTATGTTGAGGTAGGTTCCCTCTATGCCCACATTCTGGAGGGCTTTTATCATAAATTGATGTTGAATTTTGTCAAAAGCTTTTTCTGCCTCTATTGAGATAATCATATGGTTTTTATTCTTCAATTTTTTAATATGGTGTATCACATTGATTGATTTGTGTATATTGAAGAATCCTTGCATCCCTGGGATAAATCCCACTTGATCATGGTGTATGATCCTTTTAATGTGTTGTTGGATTCTGTTTGCTAGTATTTTGTTGAGGATTTTTGTATCTATATTCATCAGTGATATTGGTCTTTAATTTTCTTTTTTTGTAGTATCTTTGTCTGGTTTTGGTATCAGAGTGATGGTGGCCTCATAGAATGAGTTTGAGAGTGTTCCTTCCTCTGCCATTTTTTGGAAGAGTTTGAGAAGTATGGGTGTTAGCTCTTCTCAAAATGTTTGATAGAATTTACCTGTGAAGCCATCTGGTCCTGGACTTTTGTTTGTTGGAAGATTTTTAATCACAGTTTCAATTTCATTACTTGTGATTGGTCTGTTCATATTTTCTGTTTCTTCCTGGTTCAGTCTTGGAAGGTTATACCTTGCTAAGAATTTGTCCATTTCTTCCAGGTTGTCCATTTTATTGGCATACAGTTGCTTGTAATAGTCTCTTATGATGCTTTGTATTTCTGTGGTGTCCATTGTAACTTCTCTTTTTTCATTTCTAATTTTACTGATTTGATTCCTCTCCCTCTTTTTCTTGATGAGTCTCGCTAAAGGTTTATAAATTTTGTTTATCTTCTCAAAGAACCAGCTTTTAGGTTTATTGATCTTTGCTATTGTTTTGTTTCTATTTCATTTATTTCTGCTCTGATCTTTATGATTTCTTTCCTTCTACTAACTTTTTTTTTTTTTTTTTTGCGGTACGCGGGCCTCTCACTGTTGTGGCCTTTCCCGTTGCGGAACACAGGCTCCGGACGCGCAGGCTCAGCGACCATGGCTCACAGGCCCAGCCGCTCCGCGGCATGTGGGATCTTCCCGGACCGGGGCACAAACCCGTGTCCCCTGCATCGGCAGGTGGACTCTCAACCACTGCGCCACCAGGGAAGCCCTAACTTTTTTTTTTTTTTAAGGATCCTATCATTTATTTATTTTACTTTATTTATTTATTTTTTTTTTTGCGGTACGCGGGCCTCTCACTATTGTGGCCTCTCCCATTGCGGAGCACAGGCTGCGGACGCACAGGCTCAGCAGCCATGGCTCATGGGCCCAGCTGTTCCACGGCATGTGGGATATTCCCGGACCGGGGCACGAACCCATGTCCCCTGCATCGGCAGGCGGACTCTCAACCACTGCGCCACTGGGGAAGCCCTCTCCTATTATTCTTAATCATTTGTTTATATTCTTTTGTTATGGTATTGTGAAAAATCATGTAATCTGCCAACAATTACAGCTTTAGTTCCTCTTTTTTTCTTCTGTAATCCTCTAATTTGTTTTCCTTATTGTACTGCACTGGACAGGGCTCAGTATGATACAGCATGGAATAGAAGTGGGGACATTGGGTATTCCTCTCAATTCTTAATTTGGAAATGAATCTGCTATTTCCCCATTTTGGATAATATTTGCTGAAGGATTTTAATAGTTATTATTTATCAGGTTAAAGAATTCCCTTCTAGTTCCGATTTACGAAGAATTTTTACCCTGAATAGGCATGGGATTTTATTCAATGCTTTTTCTGCTTCTATTGAGTTGCTCATGTAGTTTTTCTCTGAATCTGTTTATGTGGTAAATTACATTTGTAGATTTTCTAATATTAAACCATTGTTATATAACTGATGTTGAGCTGCACCCTGCAGGCCTGAACACCTTGTAGTTGCCCAGTTAGTGACCAAAGAAAGAGCCTGGAGACAGGGACAGAGACATCAATGGTTTATTGGACAGGAGATCTTCCACAAAGTGTCCTGGAGTGACACCCCACTGTGTGTGGCAGATGGCCTGGAAAGACATAGTGGCTTTTGCTCTGGGGGGGCGTGGTGGTGGGAATTGATGTCAGTTGGGCTCAGTTACCAGGGGCTAATTAAGCCTTATCATTAATTGGATAGTAATGTGAGTGAAGCAGCGACTGGTTGAGCAGGAGATGTACAGAGAGCAAGAGAACAACCATCTTGAATGGCCTGACCATACAACTGGATAAATCCTGTTTGGTAGTGGTCCCTTCCATCCTCCCTCCCTCCGTATTTTCTTTCTTCCTTCCTTCCTTCCTTTCTTTCTTCCTTTCTCCCTCCTTCCTTTCTCCCTTCTTTCCTTCCTTCCTTTCTTTCCTTCTTTCTTTCTAATTTTTCCCTCTATTTTCATTAGTGAAATAGGCTTGAAATTTCTTTGTTACAGTATCTTTGATTTTTGTATTGGCGTTATGCTGACCTCAATGAATGAGTTAAGTAGTATTTTACTTCTTCAATACTCTGGAAGAATTTAACTTTTTCTGGTATGGTAAGTCATTTGCCACTCATTCACTGGTTTTTCAGCTTCTAAACTTTTGTTCTATTTCCTATCTGCTGTTATGTTCACATTCTCCTTGTCTTTTACGGGTATATGCCATTTTAGTAGGGTTTCAGGAGTGAAAGGGGATAAATAACATGTGTGTGTTCAGTTTGTCATACCAAATCTGGTATCTCTATTTCCTTTCCCACTTATGTATATATCTGTAAAGTTGGACTAGCTGAGAGTTGATTGTATAAAGAGTACATTCAGATCTGAGCTTGCATATTTAACTTTAAATTATTCATTTTAATGGAAGAACTAAGAAGCCTATATAACATAAAACAGTACATAGTTAAAAAAATAATTTACCAATTCAGTAGCAATGAGCACCCCCAAAGTCCAGATAAGTAGGCCTCAAATATTATTTCCCATTAAAAGTAATCAAGGAGGGCTTCCCTGGTGGCGCAGTGGTTAAGAATCCACTTGCCAATGCAGGGGACACGGGTTCGAGTCCTGGCCCAGGAAGATCCCACATGATGAGGAGCAACTAAGCCCGTGTGCCACAACTACTGAACCTGCGCTCTAGAGCTCGCATGCCACAACTACTCGGCCCGTGTGCCACAACTGCTGAAGCCCGCACGCCTAGAGCCTGTGCTCCGCAACAAGAGAAGCCACCACAATCAGAAGCCCGTGCACCGCAACGAAGAGTAGCCCCCACTCGCCGCAACCAGAGAAAGCCCGCGCACAGCAACGAAGACCCAATGCAGCCCAAAATAAAAATAAAATATAAATAAATTTATTTATTTTTTATTTATTTTTTTAAAAAAAGTAATCAAGGATACCTGAAGAATTGTGGATGATTTCAGACCTGGGGCAAGAAGTAGACAAGATGAGGCTGCAACATCTTGTCACATGTGTCAAAAAGACTGTCATGTGAGAAATTACCTTGATGTTATGATGGCCTCTTAATATACTATATAACAAACAATCCCAGAGATCACAGAGCAGAGTGGTTCACAGACAAAATTAATACCCTTGATTCATTTGGTTTATTAAATCAATTAAAAACATTTAGTGAGTAGCAATGGGAAAGAGATGTGGAAGGTTAATCCCTCTGGGATAGGGTATAAACGGGTGGAAGACCCACTGGGTGTGAATCCTGTCTACATAATGTTCATCAGCCCTACCTTTCTCTCTGCTGCAAGGACTGGGATTGTGGATGAACAGGGAGGCTCTGCAGATGATGGTGGCTGGATTGCCTCTTGCTCCCATCAAGGGGCTCAGGACACACTACCCCAAAAGATGGCACCTTGGCATATTGAATATTTTAAGCTGAAGGACTTTGAGAAAACAGCAGCAGCAGGAATCTCACTCTCACCTTCCCCCCTTGCCCTTCTACCCTGAAACATGTAGGTCATAAATCCTCATGTGATAGGTGCCCTACCTATGCCTGGAGGAAAAGAACATTCTTATCTCCAAAGACAGAGGAACTCGAAGAAGAATCTGTCCTTGTTAAATTTCCCCCAGTGTGGTACAATGACCTCATACTCCTCAAACTATTATTCCACCACAATGGTCCACTCTTCAGCAAACCCAGCATAAAATACTCAGGTGTGTTTCTCTGAGTCTTCATTTCCTTATGAAGTCTCCCATGTCCTGCAAAATTACATTAAATCAATGTGTACGTTTTCCTCCTGTTAACCTTTCTTTGTCAGTTTAATTTTCAGACCCAGCCAGGGACCCTAAGAGGGTCAAGGAAGAATTTCCCCTCTCCTATACTCGGTTGTAGGAACACAAGGGCAACAATTCCAGGCTACAGCTGTAGCTTGTCAATTACTGTGATAGGCAGTTATGGGTTTTACCTGCGTATGTCAGGCAGAGTACAGAGTGCCACAATAGGTGTCACAAGCAAATGACTGATTTAAGATTTTACAAATATTGTGTGTGTCAGAAATATCTGGTGTTTCATGTGCCTCGTGTAGATTAGTATTCAACTACTTAGTCTGTCCATTGCTTCCTATATCAACAGATATCTGCTTTACTCATTAAGGCCTGCTCTACCTCACAAGCTACTCACTTCTACACTTAATTTCTTCTATCCTCTTTGTTTCCTTCTCTTATTTTCCATAGCAGACCTGAATATTCTTTTTTCTTTTTTTTGGCCGCACTGTGCAGCTTGCGGAAGCTTAGTTCCCGGGTCAGGGATCAAACCTGGGCTGGGCCCCGGCAGTGAGACAGTGAAAGCACCAAGTCCTAACCACTGGGCCACCAGGAAATTCCCAGACCTGAATATTCCTAAATAACATAGCAAACACAGCTTACAAGGATTCAAGAGCCAATCTGAAGAGGCTCCCACCAGCTAATGATGGGATCATTTAAGAATCAATAAGTATAATATCTGTAATGTTTGCAATGCATCAAATATGTTTAATGCCATGAGTTTATAACGACACCACAAACAAACAAACACACAAAGAAAATCTTTAAATGGTAACAATTGGACGATACTAGTGAACCAGGTTGTTGTGTTCAAAACTAGTCTTTCCTGTATGAACTATCCCACTGGGTAACTATTTAGCAGATGAGGGAGTTTCTCTTCCTAGAAGTAGCCTAGCTAGTAAATGAAGCAGGAATGATAGAATTAGAACATCATAGTTTATAATGCTTAATGAATGAATGAATGGTTCTAGGCACTGAGCATTGAAGCCTGCTAACAGAACCAAAAAAGATGACATTATGTACCTCTTGAAGGAAGAATACGATACCACATGTGAGGTAGTCTTACAAAAAATCAACTCTGATTCCGACTGAGGCTCAGTCATGTCTACAGCATGACTCTCAGGTGTGGTCAATCATCACGTGACAACTTGTTAGAAATGCAAAATTTCAGGACTTGCCTCGGACCAGAAACAGAAACTCTTGAAAGTGGGGCCCCGCAATCTGTTTTAACAAACCATTCAGAAGAGACTCTGATGCCCACTAAAGATTGAGAACCATTGCTCTAAATCCAATTTATAGGAAATACAGAGGAACATATGACACGACATAATAACGTAGGCAAAAAGTCCAGACTGTGGAAATATCCAGAGACAAATGACTCAGTTTCTTTAAATGTAAATTTCAAGGAAATGAAAAAGTGATGAAGAGGAAGCTATAGATTAAAAGAGACTTAGGAAACATATGGACCAATTGCAAATTTTGCACCTTATTTGAACCCTAATTCAAATATGTAAACTGTATCCTTTTGAATTATGGTTTTCTCAGGACACATGTACCCCAATGTGCACGGCAGCACTATTTATAATAGCCAAGACATGGAAACAACCTAAATGTCCAACAATGGATGAATGGATAAAGAAGATGTGGTACATATATACAACATGGCTGAATATTACTCAGCCATAAAGAGGAACGAAATTGGGTCATTTGTAGAGATGTGGATGGACTTAGAGTCTGTCACACAGAGTGAAGTAAGCCAGAAAGAGAAAAACAAATATCGTATATTAACACATATACATGGAATCTAGGAATAATGGTACAGATGAACCTATTTGTAGGGCAGGAATAGAGACGTAGACGTAGAGAACGGACATGTGGGCACAGGGAGGGAAGAGGAGGGTTGGATGAATTGGGAGATTAGGTTTGACATAAATACACTACCATGTGTAAAATACATAGCTAGTGGGAACCTGCTGTTTAGCACAGGGAACTCAGCTCAGTGCTCTGTGATGACCTAGATGGGTGGGATGGGGGGGTGGGAGGGAGGTCCAAGAGGGAGGGGATATATGTATACATATAGCTGATTCACTTCATTGTACAGCAGAAACTAACACAACATGGCAAAGCAACTTTACTCCAATTAAAAAAAATAAAACAATAATAAAACACAAATATGTAAACTGTAAAAAACATAACATTTATGAGATAAGTGGAAATTTTAACACTGGATATTTGGTATTTAGGAAATGTTAATTCTTTTTTTTTTTTTTTTTTTTTTTTTTGCGGTACACGGGCCTCTCACTGTTGTGGCCTCTCCCGTTGTGGAGCACAGGCTCCAGATGCGAAGGCTCAGCGGCCATGGCTCACGGGCCTAGCTGCTCCGCGGCATGTGGGATCTTCCCGGACCGGGGCACGAACCCGTGTCCCCTGCATCGGCAGGCGGACTCTCAACCACTGCGCCACCAGGGAAGCCCTAGGAAATGTTAATTCTTTTTAGGTGTGACAATGGCATTGAAGTTATATTTATGGGTGAAATGATTTTTTCCATTTGTTCAAAATAAGATTGGATGGATAGGTGAAGGTATAAGTGAAAAAAAGTTGACTGTGAGTTGCTGATAATCGGGGCTGAGTGATAGGTCCCTAGGTGTCATTATACCATTTTGTATACTTTTGTATATGTTTGAAATTCTCTATAGTAAAATGGTAAAAAAAAAAAAATTGCCTTTGACTTTGTGGGGCTTTGTGAGAACCCATGGGAAGAGCTTTGGTTTTAAATACAGAACCCCCAGAATGGGCCATAGTTCTTCCATTTATTTTGTAGTGGGAGTGAGCTGGATAGCTGGGCAAATCGCTTCACATTATCCTCCTCATTTGCTTCATCTTTAAAAAAGAATAGTCATAATTAAAGGAGGTGATGTCTTCAAATACTTTGCAAAGAGCTTTGCAGATGGAAGCTTCTAGTATCAAGTATCTGTGAATTCCTTAAAGCCCAATATGGCATCTTCTAATATTTCTTCAGCACAGTGTGGGGCATATATCAGTTGCTCCTTAAGTGTTTAGTCTCAGTTTTCTTATTCAATCAAATCATTATGTATTAAATAAATGAATGGATGAGTACATTCCAAAGTCTAGGTTTCAGACCTCTAGGTTGAATCATCCATTCAGTAATTAAGACCTAGAATAAATGAATAAAAGTAGGAGACACATCCTGACAATTATGATTTAATACATTACATTGTACATATTCAAATAGAATCTATTATATATATTATAGATTATATTTGCTCCCCTCCTTTCATGATGGCTACTAGGCTGAAGACAGTGGAAAACTCTTGTTAAGTGTAGATTTTTCAATTATGGAGAGGATCTTTACTGAGATATAAAAATAAGCAAAGTTAAAGCTGGGACTTGGTTTTAGGTCTTCACCCTTGGAGCCTTTTCTGGGTTCCACCAGAGGGCGCTCCATACCTCATGGCTTCGCTGAGGTGTGGGAGCCCAGCATGGAGCCCACAGGAGCCTATCTGGTAGGTATGCAGTCACTCCTTTAGCAAATGTTCATTGAGCCTCTACTATGTGCCTAGCATGTTTAGGTGCTGAGGACACAGAGATGAAAAGGCCTGGACCCTGCCCTCAAAGGACTCAGTCTAGAGGGGAGACAGACGTGTAAACAAGTAATGATGGCATAGTGCAGCAAGGGCCATAATAAAGGTGTCACAAGGTGTAAGGAACTATTAACTCTGGCTCCAGGGCTCAGGGACGCCTTCATAGAATGTGAGCTTAATTTTGAAAAGCAAATAAGAATTCATCAGGTGGACAAAGTAGACAGAATAGCATGTACAGATATATACGTGAAGGTAAGAACACATATGTGGTTAGTTTGACATGGCCAAGAGTGAGTTTCAAGGAGCCTGGAAAACGTGGAAGTGGGGCTGGATAGTTGGTGGGGCCGGATCATGAAGGGCCTTATTCCGTGAAAAGAGAAGAGCCTCTCAGTGTTTTTTTTCCTTCTTTCTTTTGGCCCTGCCACTCGGCATGTGGGATCCTAGTTCCCAGATCAGGGATCAAACCCTCACCCCCTGCATTTAAAGGGTGGAGCCTTACCCACTGGACCTGCAGGGACGCTCCCCTGCTTGTGTCTATATCCAGCTCCGTAACCACAGGAGCGATCTTAAGCTCTAGCAGGGATTATCCTCTCATCATAGTTGCGCACAAAGGAGTTCTTCAGTTTTTCTGTCTTTGAAAGGCTCCTCAGGGAGCACGTACACACGACACAAGAGCTTCATTCTCCTGATTTTATAATCGGTGGTGTCTGGTTGCTCTCTTTCTCACACTTTTTGGATTTGATCTACGTGACTTTTAGATGTGTTGGAGAATCAAACTAGCTCTCAAAAGCGTGAAGATTTGTCATCGTTAAGGATCTCAAAAAAAAATTTTTTTTTGGTTCAAGATGCTAAGGCTGTTCCAGAAGAGTCATTCTAGAAACGTTTGGAATAATGTCAGCATCATTAGAGTAAGAGCTTGCACTCAGGGTGACAGCTTTAAATGATAATTTTTCGCTCTGTCTTTGAAAGCTTCATTTCCTCTGCTTACTGCTAGTGTAGCCCAGCAGACACTGACACTCAGAGGGTGTATAACATGGGGGCAGGCTGGAAGAAAAAGCAACGTTGCTGAGAATTTTTCCCTGTCTTCCCCTTTCAGGAGCTGGAAGCTGGGGAGGGGGAGGGGAACCCCCCAGGGGGCTGGGCAGGCGTGATTTCTCTATCTGGCTCTGACTCACCAGGGAAGACACATCCTGTTTGCCTGGACAAGCAGCCGGGCTGCCCTTTCCACCCAGAAATGCTTCTGAGCCGACAAGTCCAACCTGCTTGTTGCCTTGCAGGCAACAGGCCTCGATGGGAAATGGAGGGGAGTGCAGAGAGGCTGAAATGCCTTAGCTAACTCAGCACCTTTGCTGCTTCTCAGCATTCAATGGACCTGTGATGAAAAAGAGTGGTTCTGAGGCCTTGCGACATCTGAGGTTTTCTGAGTAAGACTGAATTTTGAGGATGAAGCACGTTAAATCAGAACAGTAGGCTCTTCGATGGTTAAGACTAGAAGGGTCCTTAGAAGTCAGTTGGTCCAACCCCCTCACTTTATTAATGTGGAAACTGAGGACCCGAGAGTTTAAAGTAGGGTGACCCTACGTCCCAGTGTCCCTGGGAAAGCCCTGTTTTATTTTTCCAGTGTAAATATCAATAATGCCACTTTCAGTCTCAAAACAGTTCCAGTTTGAAGTGAACTAAGTCAGACAGAAAAAGAAAAATATCATATGATATTATTGTTTATATTCAGAATCTAAAAAAAAAATGATACAAATGAACTTAATTTACAAAACAGAAACAGACCCACAGACTTAGAGAATGAATTTATGGTTGTGGGGGTTGGGGGGAGGGATGAATTGGGAGTTTGCGATTGACTTGTACACACTGCTATATTTAATATAAAATGTCTTTCCATGAAAAACAAAAACAAAACCAAAAACCAACTGTTCCGGTTTGGACAGTAAATTATATGGTCACCCACCCCCACCCTAAGAGAAAAAGAAGGCTGTGAATAGGTGGGGAGCAGTAAAGAATGTTAAAGGAAAGAAACAGTTTGAGAAAGGTATAGAGATGAAAATGAGAATGAACTTAGGATGGTAGAACTCTTTTTCAGTGATTCTGCTAAATTACATTTTCTTTCATAAAGGTTTTGCTTTTCAAGATAAAATAATGAGGAATAAATACTAAAGTTTTGGTAATCTGCTGTTTATTACTAGTACCATGGTTAAATTCTCTTTGGCTGTTACAAATTACTACAAATCATTCATATAAAAATACCAAAGAAATAAACTAGATTAGGGGAAAAACTCAAAATGGTAGACTTTTTTTGGTGAAAGAACACCTTGAGTTGACTTTGGTTTTATGAAGAAGAAAGAATTTTTAGTCAAAACTTATGCTTTCCCTATTATCCCAAAAGTACTTATTTCTCAGTAGAGCTTAGTTATCACTTTTTGTGAACAAGTTGGAATTGTCATGTTACTGTGTATTTGATTTGCTTTAAGATGAACAATAAATTTAATTTGAAAAAAAAGTGCTTGTTTCTGCTAACCCGAGATCAGCTTACTCAATCACCAGTGTTTACTGAACACCTACAGTGTGCTAAGTACTATGTCTGATCAATGAGACAGAGCATTTTTTCCAAGGAACAGGTAAACTTTTTTTTTATTGAAGTGTATTTGATTTACAATATTGTTTTAGTTTTAGGTGTATAGCATAATGATTTGTTTTTTGTTTTTGCAGATTATATTCCATTATAGGTTATTATTAACTTATTAAGATATTGGATATAACTCCCTGTTCTATACAGTAAATCCTTGTTGCTTATCTATTTTATGTATAGCAGTTTGTGTCTGTTAATCCCATACTCCTAATTTGTCTCTCCCCACCTCCGTGTCCCATTTGGTAACCATCAGTTTGTTTTCTATGGCTGTGAGTCTGTTTCTGTTTTGTATATAGATTCATTTGTATTAATTTTTAGATTCCACATAAAAGTGATATCATATGATCATATGATACTTGTCTTTCTCTGAGTTACTTCACTTAGTATGATAACCTCTAGGTCCATCCACGTTGAGGCAAATGGCAATAGTTGACTTTTTTATAGTTGAGTAATATTCATATATATATATCCACACACCCCATATCTTTATCCATTCATCTTTTTTTTTTTTTTTTTTTGCGGTACGCAGGCCTCTCACTGTTGTGGCCTCTCCCGTTGCGGAGCACAGGCTCCGGACGCACAGGCTCAGCGGCCATGGCTCACGGGCCCAGCCGCTCCGCGGCATGTGGGATCCTCCCGTACCAGGGCACGAACCTGTGTCCCCTGCATTGGCAGGCGGACTCTCAACCACTGCGCCACCAGGGAAGCCCCCATCAAATGTTTTCTTTTAGGAGAGATGCAGAGAAGAGGATGCCTAATGTTTATTTCATTTACTTGTGCTTCAGAAGTCTCAGAATGGTGGCAGTGGTAGTGATGCGGAGGGAAGGAAGGCACCACTGGTCAGAGAGTGGCCTGAACATACAATGGAGGGCTGACTGTAGACATGCTTGATACATTCTTTTTTTTTTTATTTTGGCCGTGCTGCGCAGCTTGCAGGATCTTGGTTCCCCAATCAGGGATTGAACCCGGGCTCTGACAGTAGAAGCGTCGAGTCCTAACCTCTGGACCACCAGGGAAGTCCCATTTGATACATTGTAATGAGAAGGGGCAACTGGTATTGTAGGAAGAGTTCAAATTGGCTCTGGAGTTGACTTGAGAGCTGGGCAGGCCTGGTTTTGAATTCTGACCATGTCACTAGGTAGGTGACCTTGGGAATGCTACTTGACTTTGGCCAATTTCTCCTCTCATTCCTGTCACCAACTGTGTCAGACCTCCTCTCCCTTTCCGACTTCTGCTCCTCTGTCTCCTTGCCTCATCCTAGGACAGTGACCTTTCTTCCCTAGTACACAAATGAAGTAGGAACCACTAGATGAGAATTCTCTCAGGAGGCGAAAAAAACTTTATAAACACACACACATACACACACACACACGCACACACACACACACACGGATGAAAACTTCAATTTTTGGTCCCAACACTTTCACTTTCAAAGTTAGCCAAGTCTGTGCGCAGCCTGGGCTTCCCCCTTATCTAGGTTGACCATATAAATTATCTTCCACACTGTCACAGTGTGAAAGGGGTACTATTTTTTAATTTTAATTTTTTATTTTTTGGATACCCTGCACGGCATGTGGGATCCTAGTTTCCCACCCAGGGAGCGAAACTGTGTCCCCTGCATTGGAAGCGTGGAGTCTTAACCACTGGACCACCAGGGAAGTCCTCCGAAAGGGGTACTATTAACCATTACAGGAGGACAACAGTATAAAGCAGGACTGTCCTAAGCATCCCCTGAGCATTTAAAAAAATTTATTTATTTATTTAATTTTACTTGTTTTTGGCTGCGTTGGGTCTCCGTTGTTGTGTGCAGGCTTTCTCTAGTTGCAGCGAGCAGGGGCTAGTCTTCGTTGCGATGCATGGGCTTCTCATTGTGGTGGCTTCTCTTGTTGCAGAGCACGGGCTCTAGGCACGCGGGCTTCAGTAGCTGTGGCACGTGGGCTCAGTAGTTGTGGCTCATGGGCCCTAGAGAGCAGGCTCAGTAGTTGTGGCGCACGGGTTTAGTTGCTCCGAAGCATGTGGGATCTTCCCAGACCAGGGCTTGAACCCATGTCCCCTGCATTGGCAGGCAGATTCTTAACCACCAGGGAGGTCTCTGAACATTCTTAACCTCTTGTTAACAATGAGGGAGGTACACTTCCTCCTGTTTGCTGGCTCATTCCAGGAAGCATTTTAACATGCTAATACTTTCCTTTCTTAAAACCAACAAATGAGCCGAAAGCTAAAAAACTTCTTTCTACCACATTGCCTTCCAGCTACCGCCTCTTCCGCTCTTCTTCATAAGCTCCGACCATAAGTAAACCCCTTCCTCACTCCCGTTTACCCCTCCATCGACTGCAAAACGACCTCCACCTTTACTACCCTTCAGGTGAAAGTGCTTCCACCAAGGTCACCAGTTGGGTGATCTAGTGAATACTTTCAGTCCTTATTTTACTTGACTCTCAGTAGCATTTGATATTTTGTATCAAAATACAAATTTTTTTTTGGAAACCCCCCTTTTTTTTGGAAACCCCCCTCTTCCTTTAGCTTTGGGACACCACTCTAGTTATTTTCTTCTCTCTCTCTTGCGTTTACCCACTCTCTTCAGAGATTCTCCTTTTCTCTTGTTCCTTAGGTGATGTTCAGCCTGTAGATTCTGTCCTAGGACCGTGTCCTTTCTCACTCTACAGTGGCCCCACAATTGCCTTCTGGAAGGGCTGGAGACCTCAGTCTGGCATCTCTAGCCCAGAGCTCTCTTTGGAGCTCGGATCCATTTATCCCATTTTGTACTGAACATCTCTGCTTGGCTGTCCCACAGGAACAGCAAACTTGACAACTCCTCATCCTCTCCATTTCAGAGAAGGGCAGCCACTGTCCACCAAGTTATCTATGCTAAAAATTTGAGAATTATCCTCTACACTTTCCCTCACTTCCACTTCCAATCATGTACGAATCGCCATCCATTCTGCCTCCTTCGTAGCTCTCAAATCCCTACTTCTCTCCATTCCCTCTGCCATTGTTTCAGTTCCTGTCAAATCATCCGCCTGTTGATTACTGTTCCCAGAAGCAGTTTCTTGCTTTCGGTCTTGTTCCTCTCCATTGTCTCTCTCCAAATTGTAGTTGCGTGATCTTTTATTTTTAATTTATTGATTTATTTTTAAAACTTTGGCTGTGCTGGGTCTTCGTTGCGGCACACAGGCTCTTCATTGTGGTGTGGGGGGCTTAGTTGCTCTGCGGCATGTGGGATCTTAGTTTCCAGACCAGGGATCGAACCTGTGTCCCCCGCATTGGAAGGCAGATTCTTACACTGCACCACCAGGGAAGTCCCATGTGATCTTTTAAATATACAAAT
The DNA here is from genome assembly GCF_964270905.1 of Leucopleurus acutus. Classification (NCBI taxonomy): domain Eukaryota; kingdom Metazoa; phylum Chordata; class Mammalia; order Artiodactyla; family Delphinidae; genus Leucopleurus; species Leucopleurus acutus. The sequence continues at coordinate 15,101,282 of NC_139151.1, forward strand.
CTGATCAGATCACTTTCTGCTGAAAAGTTTTCAATGTCTCCCCATTGCCCTCCAGATAAAGTCCAAACTCCTTAACCCTTATCAAGGGCCTTTAGGGTCTAGCCCCTGTATGTATCAGTAGTTTGTTCCTTTTTATTCCTGAGTAGTAACCCATCGTACAAGTATTCTATGGAGTATTTATCTATTTTTCTGTTGATGGACCCCTGGGCTGTTTCCAATTTGGGGTATTATGAATAAAACTTCTCCAAATAGTCTCATACAAGTAATTTTGTGGATATATAACTTCATTTCTCTTGGATAAATACCTAGGAGTGAAATTGCTAAGGTGGTTAGCTTTATATGAAACTTAGCTTTACAAGAAACTGCTAGACCTTTTCCCAGTGGTCATGGGAACAGTTTTCAATATGTTAACTAAGTATAACCACAAACAATTAAATTTACTGAGCGTTTTCTATGGGCACTGCACATAGAGCTTTACTTAAATACAGCATTTCACTTGATTCTTATACTAAGTCTATGGGGCAGATAGTTTTAATTAATTAATTAATTAATTAATTAACGGCTGTGTTGGGTCTTCGTTGCTGCGCACGGGTTTTCTCTAGTTGCGGAGAGCGGGGGCTACTCTTCGTTACATTGTGCGGGCTTCTCATTATCGTGGCTTCTCCTGTTGCGGAGCACAGGCTGTAGGCGCACAGGCTTCAGTAGTTGTGGCACATGGGCTCAGTAGTTGTGGCTTGCAGGCTCTAGAGCACAGGCTTAGTAGTTGTGGTGCACGGGCTTAGTTGCTCTGCAGCATGTGAGATCTTCCCGGGCCAGGGCTCGAACCCGTGTCCCCTGCATTGGCAGGCAGATTCTTAACAACTGCGCTACCAGGGGAGACCTATGGGGCAGATATTATTCTCATTTTACGGGTAAGATAATTGAGGCACAGAGAATTAAATAACTGCCCAAGGTCACACAGCTAACTAAGTGGCCAAGCTTGGATTTGGATCTAAGCAGGTTGGACTCCAGTTCCTATGCCTCATGCTTCCTAATATTTACTAGCAAAAAAAAAAAAAAAAGAAGAAGAAAAAGAAGTATAAGAAGAGGCTATTTCTTTTCTCAGGAAATGAAATAATTTCCTAAGAATGAAATTGGTCATGGTAACCAAAAGGTACCACATTCATCAATAAGCACTATGTAAATGTAAATTCTCACCCAGTATTTAGATGTAGTGCCTATGGTAAACAGGGAGATAGACAAATGCCTCCAACAAGGTCTCTTTATCCTCCTGGGAGACTCTTCAAGTTTATCTTTAAAGACACCCTATCTCTCCAACCCTGTGCAAATCCATCTAACTTCTCTTTAGAACATGAAGGGTTAAACTTCAGAGTCTCTTCCTTGGGCTGTTTAATAAGATTATGACGCCTCTCCTCTATAATTAAGAAAGGAGTCTGAGGCTTTACTGGAGAAGTGCACATATAAGACGCCAAGAGGTGGGGAGGTAGAAGAGCATTCCTACCCGTGGTTTCACTAAGCCGTTAGAGCTCAGGCTCAGATCCAGACTTGCCCTGGACTATCTGTAGGAACCTTGAGGCAAGGAGGAGGACCCAAGGGAACCCACCTCTTCCTTGGGCTGAGAACCCACCTCTCATCTAGGACTCTGACATTCTCTCTCATCTTTGAAAAGGTCTCTAAACCGGAGGAAGTTAGAAAAAAACAAAGGAGCTATAGATTGGAACTGTTGGTTAGGGAAGGCTAGGAGTCTGAGTCTTCTGAAAACACGTAATAAGTTTATATTTTCATTCTGGCTCCTAGGCCAGGGGCCTTATGAGACAGTTGGTTGAGTATGTGGTGGTTGATGTCTCAAGGCCTTCCCTCCTTATTTGTTTTTATTTATTTATTTTTGGCTGTGTCGGGTCTTCGTTGCTGTGTGCGGGCTTTCTCCAGTTGCGGCGAGCGGGGGCTACTCTTCGTTGTGGTGCACTGGCTTCTCATTGCGGTGGCTTCTCTTGTTGCAGCGCATGGGCTCTAGGCACGTGGGTTTCAGGAGTTGTGGCACATGGGCTCAGTAGTTGTGGCTCACAGGCTCTAGAGCGCAGGCTTGGTAGTTGTGGTGCACGGGTTTAGCTGCTCCGCGGCATGCGGGATCTTCCTGGACCAGGGCTTGAACCCATGTCCTCTGCATCGGCAGGCGGATTCTTAACCACTACGCCACCAGGGAAGTCCTTCCTTATTTGTTTTTTAACCATTAAAAAAAAATTCAAGTATAGTTAATTTACATGTTCAAGTGTACAGCAAAGTGATTCAGTTATACCTTGTTATTTTTTATGGTTCTGGGAAATACCAAATTCTCTCCTCTGGTCACATGTTAGCTACTCCCAATGGATATATTTGTCAGGATCAAGTCCATACACCTTCAGATGGCGAATGAGGACCCTCAACATCTGGGCCCAACCTCTCTCCAGCCTCCTGAACTGCCACTCCTCCCTATGCACTAGATTTGAGGAATTGCTTGCAGGTTCCTGTGGATACCACATTCCACCCATCTGTTTCTCTGCTCTCCTCTCTATTCAGCCTTTTAGGACTGGTTCAAAAGTCACAAATACGGTAACTACTTGCTTACATACACACCCCACCTCCCAATTCTCTTTAGACTGATTCTTCCTCCCGGGCAGAAATGTCTTATTCTACTTTTTTTTTAAAAAAATATTTATTTATTTATTTAATTTAAGAAGTCCTTCTTATTCTATTTTGTATTTCTAGCCTAGCATATAACAAAAATTTCGTAAAGCTTTTCTAGTAAGAAAGACATATGGACCAAAACTTTTGAGTAACTAAATACTTTATTTGAACCACCCCAAGAGCTCAATTATTTGTTTTCCTTGCTTCACAGAATGCTATTTTCATCTTGTGGTGAAAAAAAACATTTTTGCCTAGGATGCTAAGAAAACAATTTTTACAAATATTGATACAGGCCAGTTGTTCTCTTTGTCTTCTGAGCCCCCAGTGAGTTTCCTACTGACCAAGGTCTCAGTATCCATCAGGAATATTTTTAGGAAATGTGTAGGGGAAGGGACAGATGAGGTGCTTTCAAAACTTAGTATGCCACAAATTTTAATGACAATCAGAATTTTTCTCTGGAAAAGTTTAGAGGAAAAGTAATGTCTCTGAAAACTTCACTTTTCTTCTCTTTAAACTCCAGAACTCCTCTTCCTTTTCTCTCATTTGCCCAGATACAAACTGAACTGTAACTTAGGCCTTACCCAGATGCCTCCAGCTCTGGTCAGACTCCTGCTGATTGTCATCCTGGGGACTCTTAGGGACAAACGTCCTTTTTCTTTAGTGTTTTCTCTACTTAGCAAGTCCAGCCCTTGGCCTCTCCCCTCCCCACCCAGGGAGGAGAACCGGGTGACTCTCCTGCTAACTGGAAGGAATTGGGTGTTGCCGGGCACACAGCCAGGAACTTGAACTCTGCTGAGGAATGGGGTCTGGGCAGCGGCTGACTCCCCAGAGCAGTGCTGGCAGCCAGCTCACAGGGCTTCTGGCTACCTGGGAGGGGGAAATCTTCTCCTCCTGACAAAGGAGCAGTTTGTTCAGTCCTTCCCGCCCCGATTCCTCTCATGCTGCTGTTCACTGCATCCCTGAGCCTTTTGGTAACCCTACCTCTGACCAAAGTTTGCAATTTGTGGTAGACTTCAAAACCTCAGGCTTTACCTCTCCAGAGCTGCACTGCCCTGCAATTTGAAAGCCAAAAAAGAGGCTCAAGTTTCTTTAACTCCTTTTCTTTCAGGCTCCTGGAGCTGAACTCTTTGGACCTACATACCAGAAAAGCTCTTTTATCCTATCACCATTTGAAATGTTTCCCCAGCATTTCCGACCTAGAAGCTGACAAAGGAGCTAAACATTCTGTGTTCAGAAACACTCTTCCCAGGACACTCACGCTGGGACACCGCTGATCTTCACTTGGGGAGCCCCTGTTTTCTCAGTTCTAACGGGGACTGATTTTTGCTGTTGTTTACCTTTCTTTGCTCCATCATCATGACATCTTTCTCCTGCTGCTTTTCTCTCCTCTTTTGCTTTTCTTCTTCTTCGGTAATCTGCCTCTCTCTTGGTGGAATTTTCTCTTTGCTTCCCTCTTTGTGCTGTTTTATTTTTTCTAGTTAGCTTGCCCCTTCCTCCCCGTCCTGGAAAATTCTTTGTTCCAGGGTTTCACTAGGAGACTTTATGAATCACTAAAGAGTTTCTAGATTGCTAAACCAGGCATAAGGGCAATTGGTTTCTTCTGTTCTAGGTTAGATTCCTGGTCAAGCCTACTTCTTAACTGTGTGTGTAATCTTCATCCCCCTCCTACTGCTGTTTCCACGCTGCTTCATTAACCTGTAACAATTACCCATCGTCCTTCCAGACAAGGAGGCACCTTTGCTCATTTAAAGTCCTCAACTCTTTAGCTTTCTCAGACAGATGGCTGCCCCCAAAATGGCAGATAAGATCAGAGCTACAAAAAAGTTATTAGGAAAAACTTTTCCTTGAGAGTCCTCTGTCTGATTGTTCACATTAGTTATTATTTTGTGGAAAGAGAACTAGATTTAAGAGTCAAAAAAGGGGACTTAAGACTCTGCATTTCCATTGCAGAGGACATGGGTTGGATCCCTCCCTGGCTGGGGAACTAAGATCCCACATGCCGTGCGGCCAAAAAAAAAAAAAAAAAGTCAAAAAAGTTCCAGTTCTGCTACCTGTTGGCTGTGCAAATCACTTCTCTGGGCTCTTAGTGTCTTCACTGGTGAAATGGGAATGCCTCACGGCAGTGTTGTGTAGATAAAAGCACTTTGCAAACTGTCTTGAGATAGGGTAAATGAGCTGGGATGATGTCCTGATTCCTCTTTAAATCCTTCAAACGTAAAGGGTCATTAAACACTGAGATTTGTTTTGGTCAGTCTATTTTAGGTGGGTCTCAGGGAAAGCTAGCAGCTAGAAAAGGTACGGCAATCCTTGTGGTAACATTTGGCTAAAATTGAGGGTATAAACTGTAGGACTTCTTGAGCACAGAGGGTCCTAAGGAATTCTGATTACTTTGGATTTGGAAACCCAGTTTCCGCTGCTGTGGCCCAAGGGAGGTGCTTTGATAAGTGGAATCACTGCAGGTAGGTTCAGCATTCACTTCTCAGACGAGCCTGAAACCTGTTTTTAAAAAAAACGTGTGTGTGTGGGCCAGAACCAAAGCAGCCTGGGACATTTCAGACGGGCACCACCTCCTCTGGCTGTTTTCAAGGCCATCCAGAGGCCAGGGTCCAGATAAACTGAAAAGTTAAGACAGGACTGCATGGGACTTTCTGCAGGCGCGCTTGTAGCACAGAGGGTGGGAGGGAGGTAAAGGAAGGAGGGAAGGAGGGCGTTGGGAGCTGAGGCCCCACCTTTCACTCCAGCACCGGCAGAGCAGGAATGACTCACAGGCACGGGTGCTCAGGTTCCCATAGGTGAGGGACTGACTCCCCTCTCCGGAAAAACGCAGTGCGCTTTCCTCCTGGAGTGGCCTTGGCGGGGTGCTGGAACGCTCTGTCTGCCCGGTCTGGTCTCTGGGGCCAGGGCTGGGTTTCCCTCATGTATGGCAAGAGCCCTACGCGTGCTGTGCTTTTTCTCCTCGGCATACAGCTCACAGGTAAGAGCTCGCGGGCTTCTCTGAGCCTACCTCCTTCACTGCCTACCCTATAAAGTTAGCTAATTGTTGAAGAAGTTGCAAGAGCTTTGGAGCTCTTTGGAGCCTGAGCCACAGTTGCATTTCATTTTAGTTTTGACTTTAGTGAAACTGAAGTGGTGGGTTGTTTGGGGGGAGTTGCTTTTGGAAAAACAGGTTTAGGTGTGTTCTCAGGTGCCAGTGATTCAGGCACAGAGAGAGTTTTCTAATCTCAGGTTACACACCATTTTTTGTGGCTACTCTCAACCTCCCACTGCTGGCAGAACCTAGCACTTCGATTTCTGTGTGTGGGTCTTGCCTGGGGCTCTCGGCAGCACTGGGAAAGCTGAGATTGTTAAGGAGAGAGACCCACTGGGGCTTTGTAACTGCCCCAACATGCACATTCTAAATGTAAATATCATGCTAAAAAAATGCCATGTGGTATAAAGGTTCCAGTGGCGCAGGCAAGCTAAACTGTCTGGGACTGATTAACTCAGTTTCTGCAGAAGACTAGGAACAGTGTGAAATTCACACAACAAGGACACTTTCTGGAAAACTTACCTGCTAGGGGACCATCAGACACATAACATACAATGCTTAATCTGAATACATGTCTAATTCATGTTCTGATTAGTTCTGATGTTTTGTTTCTTTTTCAATTTTATTTGCTTTTTAATTGCAATTTTAATTGCTTTCAATTTTATTTGCCGATGTTTGTAGTTTGCTTACAGCAGTGTTGAAGTGGGTACCATGGGGCTAGGGTATCATGCTTTGGAGAAAGTGAGAGCGCTGTGTGGTATTTGTAGTTGTTTAAGGAATGGGAGGGTGAAGGTTGCATGTAGGTAGGAGTATGCAGACTCTGGGTGAAGTGAGTTTGAGTGAGAGCTGAGGCATCTCAGTTCTGTTTGATGCCCTACTCAGACCTTTATTTCGGTAGTGTCAGCAGAAATTCTCTTAATACACATCTCCTGTTAACCCTTCCTTTCCCTTTTTTTCATTGCAGCTCTTTGGCCAATAGCAGCTGTGGAAATTTACACTCCCCGTGTGCTGGAGGCTGTCAATGGGACCGATGTTCGGTTAAAATGCACTTTCTCCAGCTTTGCCCCTGTGGGTGATGCTCTAACTGTGACCTGGAATTTCCGTCCTCGAGATGGGGGCCCTGAGCAGTTTGTAAGTAAGGGTCCCTTGGTTAGGAAAAGAAGCCAGTCCATTTCTCCTTGCCCTTCCTGTATTTTTCTTAGCAACAAGCACAGGGTAAAGCTGGGAAACAAATCAACAGACAGAACTGAGAGGCTGGTGAAGGGGAAAGCAAGAGGTTCTTGCAGGAGAGCTGCAGATGGGGCAGTCAGGCTTGCTGGCATTTCTCTTCGGGTCCTGCCATCTCAGCCTCCCTTCCCAGGTACCAAATAAGACCTCTGGCCATTTCTCCTCTCTAGGTTTTCTACTACCATGTGGATCCTTTCAGACCCATGAGTGGGCGTTTCAAGGACCGGGTGGTCTGGGATGGGAACCCTGAGCGGTACGATGTCTCCATCCTCCTCTGGAAGCTACAGTTTGATGACAATGGGACATACACCTGCCAGGTGAAGAACCCACCTGATGTTGATGGGCTGATAGGGGAGATCCAGCTCAGCGTTGTGCAAACTGGTAGGTGATGCAGAGAAAAATCGTTCTGGAAAGTGTGAGAGCTTGTAGAAAAGAGAGGGGCAAACTTTTGCGATGGCTGAAAGAGTAGAGAGAAGGACCAACCCTTTGGATCTGGAAACTGCAGAGGGAGAGTGAAGAGTCCTGGGGTAAAAAAGAGGAAGGCTTTGTTTGGCTGTGGAAAGAAACAGAAAATAAAGGGACCTAAGGAATCTGTTACAAAAATGGCATTGAGATCGTGAAAGGGAGAGGAAGCAATCCTCCGATAAAAGCCTAACACAATAGGTCCATTCATTCACTCATTTATTCACAAGGTACTATTGAGTACCTACTCTACATCAGGCACTGTCCAAAGTTCTTGACATGTACTATCTCATTTAATTCTCGCAACCACTGTTGGAGGCAGATCCCAATAAGGGTAGTTATTGTTTATTGAACAATTCCCATGTGCTAGGGGATTTACATATCATATCTAATCTTTACATATCATATCATTTTATTGTGCTCTTAGTGTGCTACCCCCCCATTTTACTAATGAGGAAACCGATGCTCATAGAGGCTAAGTCACTTGTCTAAAGTCATGGAGCTCATAAATGGAGTCACTCAGAACTCAAACCCAAGCATCTCTGTCTCCAAAATTGTGCTCCAAACTAAGGCACTGTATTGCCTGCAGTTCTATAAAGGACAACCTGGAAAACTGCCAGACAACAAAAAGCAAAGACCATAAAACTTACAAGTTGTAAATTTGTGTTTGAGTCACTGCTACAGTTTACCAGCTGTAAATAACTTTTCTTTTTCTCCTGTAAAGTGAGAATAATATGGCAAAAATTATGGTGAGGATAAAATGAAGTAATGAAAATAACCCCCCCAAACTCTTGAATTGTACTGAAAATTATAATAATTACCATATATTGAAACTTTATTATGTGCAGGCACAGCGTGGAACAATTTACATGAGCGATTTTATATTTTATAAGAACTCAAGAAGTGAATATTGTTGTCTCTATTTTATACACTGAAGAAACTGAGGCTCAAAGAAGTTAATTACCCCAAATCACACAGGACCTGGTACTTTTTTTTTTTTTTTTAGGACCTGGTACTTTAACCTAGCTGTCTCTGCTGTATGCTCTTAACCAACACACAACATTACTACCCAAAACGTAAAAGCCTATACAGTGGTTTCATTTCCTCCTTTCATTCCTAGTATCATCCTTCAAGGCCCTATCAATAGAGAGCTGTATGACCTTGGAGAAGTCATTTGAGTATTGAAAGAAGTAATGTAATGTCTTTGGCTCTCAGTTTCTTATCCTGCAAAATGAACAGGTAGATAAGAACACATGGTTCTTCAACATATTGGGATCACTACTCTTAGAGAACCTAATGAATGCCATAACCCCTGTTTACCACAAACAATGTACACACACAATATGACATGGATTCTGTGGGCTTGTGCCCTGCCCGCCCCCCATTTTCCTTCATAGACTCCAGGCTGGGAACCCCTGGGCTAGATATTCTCTAATGTCTTTCCTGGCTCTGAGGGTTCATTGAAAGTTAAGTCAGAAATCAAGGTAAAAATTAAGAGACCCAGGCTTCACAGACTGTAGCCTGGTTTAGGGACCCTTCCCTTTGGGTTCTCTCTTGCATCATATATCCACTAGACTATAGTTACTGATTTACTTGTCTATCTTTCCAGTGGGCATGAGTTCCTTGAAGGTAATGTCTCTTTTGGCTTTGTATTTCCATCAGAGTCCCTGGAACATAATAGGCCCTTAATAAGCCTGAATAAATGACTGACTGCATGACAGAGGAGAGAAGGATTCGGGGAGAAATAGTTTAGACACTGGATTCGATTAGGTCAGCAATAACTTTACCCCACTAGGTAGATCAACTGGCCAAGTGGTTCTCAAACTTTTAGCATGCGTCAGAATCATCTGGAGGACAAATTAAAACAGATTGCTGGGTGCCCCCTGTAATTCATTAGGTCTGGGGTGGGGCCTGATAGAACTCGCATTTCAAAGTTTTCAAGTAATTCTGTAGCTGCTACTCCTAGAACCAAAGTTTGAGAACCACTAAAGTAGTCTGTATGCTTTTCCTACTTTTTTTTTTTTTTGGCCACACCACGCAGCATATGGGATCTTAGTTCTCCAACCAGGGATTGAAACTGCATCCCCTGCATTGGAAACACAGAGTCTTAATCACTGGACTGCTAGGGAAATCCCTGTATGGCTTTTCTACTGCTACTAGACTTTACAAAATTAATATCGTAGAAGAAAGGAAGATTTCATTTAAAGATGAAAATACACCCTTAAATGATTCCATTTAAGGAATAATATCTTGGGACTTCCCTGGTGGTGCAGTGGTTAAGAATCCGCCTGCCAATGCAGGGGACACTGGTTTGAGCCCTGGTCCAGGAAGATCCCACATGCCGTGGAGCAACTAAGCCCGTGCGCCACAACTACTGAGCCTGTGCTCTAGAGCCCGTGAGCCACAACTACTGAGCCCGTGTGCCACAACTACTGAAGCCCACGCACCTAGAGCCCGTGCTCCGCAACAAGAGAAGCCACCGCAATGAGAAGTCTGTGCACGGCAACAAAGAACAGGCCCTGCTTGCCGCAACTAGAGAAAGCCCGCACACAGCAACAAAGGCGCAATGCAGCCAAAAATAAATAAATAAAATAAATAAATTTATTTTTTAAAAAAAGGATGAATATCTTTAGATTTCATTATAGTCTTCCTCTTTTCAGAACCCCAACTTGATCTTTTCTCCTTACAGTACGCTTCTCTGAGATCCACTTCCTGGCCCTGGCCATTGGCTCCGCCTGTGCACTGATGGTCATAATAGTAATTGTGGTGGTCCTCTTCCAGCATTTCCGGAAAAAGCGACGGGCTGAAAGAGCTCATAAAGTGGTGGAGATAAAATCGTAAGGCTGGGCAGTTCTGGGAAAGTCTTCTTTTAACACTGTTTTATGGCAACTCTTGGTATTTTATAGTGGGGCTAAATAATTGTTGGACAGATGTTCTTCCTCTTGAGTTAATCTTACATAACAGAATTCAAATTCACAGGATGGATAAATTAGGGTGTGAATTAGTAACTTTAGCTTTTTTTAAATTGAAGTGTAGTTGATTTACAATGTTGTGTTAGTTTAAGGTGTACAGTAAGGTGATTTTTATATATATATATATATATATATATATATATGTATGTATTCTTTTTCAGATTCTTTTCCCTTATAGGTTAATACAAAATATTGAATATAGTTCTCTGTGCCATACAGTAGGTCCTTGTTGGTTCTCTATTTTATATATTATAGCGTGTATATGTTAATCCCAATCTCCTAATTTATCCCTCCCCACTCTTTCAAACAAACAAACCGTAAGTTTGTTTTCTATGTCTGTGGGTCTAGTAACTTTAGTTTCTTAATTTTATAGAAGATTTTATTATAAGCTTTCTTTACTATGCAGGATTTGATATTATAAAAATTTACTTATATAAAGCTTTTCTAGGATATTCCTCACTTTAAAAAAAATTAATTAATTTTTGGCTGCGTTGGGTCTTCGTTGCTGCACACGGGCTTTCTCTAGTTGCGGCGAGGGGGGCTACTCTTCGTTGCGGTGCGCGGGCTTCTCACTGCGGTGGCTCCTCTTTGTTGCGGAGCACGGGCTAGGCGCACGGGCTTCAGTAGTTGTGTCAGGTGGGCTCAGTAGTTGTGGCTCTCGGGTTCTAGAGCGCAGGCTCAGTAGTTGTGGCACACTGGCTTAGTTGCTCTGCGGCATGTGGGATCTTCCCGGACCAGGGCTTGAACCCTTGTCCCCTGGCGGATTCTTAACCACTGCGCCACCAGGGAAGTCCTGGATATTCCTCACTTTTAATGTAAAGCATACATTTCTAAGAACCACTGGGCTGTCAGCAGGGGCTCTATGAATTAGTACCTAGCAAAGTCAGCCATGCTGATATAAGGTGCATAATATATTTTTTTATTGAGATAAAATTTACATATAATAGAATTCATTATTTAATGTTCACAAAGTTGTGTAACCATCACCACTAATTCCAGAATATTTTCATCACCTCCACAAAAGAAACTCCATACCCTTTAGCCATCACTCCCTATTTTCCTCCCTCACCTGCCCCTGACAACTACTAATCTGCTTTCTGTCTCTATGGATTTGCCTGTTCTGGACATGTCATATAAAGGGGATCATACAATACGTGACCTTTTATGTCCGGCTTCTTACTTATTTATTTATTTATGGCTGCGCTGGGTCTTTGTTGCTGCGCGCGGGCTTTCTCCAGTTGCGGCGAGCAGGGGCTACTCCTCATTGCGCTGAGCGGGCTTCTCATTGCCGTGGCTCCTCTTTGTAGCAGAGCAGGGGCTCTAGGCGCACAGGATTCAGTAGTTGTGGCTCACGGGCTCTAGAGCACAGGCTCAGTAGTTGTGGCGCACGGGCTCATTTGCTCCACGGCATGTGGGATCTTCCCGGACCAGGGCTTGAACCCGTGTCCCCTGCATTGGCAGGCGGATTCTTAACCACTTTACCACCAGGGAAGCCCTGTCTGGCTTCTTTGACTTAGTATAATGCTTTCAAAGTTCATCTATGTTATAGTACTTCATTCTTCCTGTGTCTGCATAATATTCCATTGTATGCATATACCACATTTTGTTCATCCATTCAGTTGATGGACATTTAGGTTTTCCCCACTTTTTGGCTATTTCGATTAATGCTACTATGAACATTCATCTACAAGTTTCATGGGCATATGTTTTCAATTCTCCCGAGTATATAACTAGGAGTGGAATTACTGGGATATGTAGTAACTCTGTGTTACCTTCTAGAGGAATTGCTAGACAGTTTTCCAAAACAGCTGCACCATTTTATATTCCCACCAGCAATGTATGAGGGTGCCAGTTTGTCTACATCCTCAACAGCACTTGTATTGTCTGTCCTTTTGATTATAGTCATCTAGTGGGTGTGAAGTGGTATCTCATTGAAGTTTTCATTTTCCTAATGATGCTGAGCATCTTTCCATGTGCTTATTGGCTATTTAAATATCTAATTTGGAGATGCACCTATTCAAATATTTTGCCCACTTTAAATTTAGGTTATTTGTCTTTTTTATTGTTAAGTTTTAAGAGTTTTTTTTTTTTTTTTTTTTGCGGTATGCGGGCCTCTCACTGTTGTGGCCTCTCCCGTTGCGGAGCGCAGGCTCCGGACGCACAGGCTCAGAGGCCATGGCTCATGGGCCCAGCTGCTCCGCGGCATGTGGGATCTTGCCAGACCGAGGCACGAACCTGTGTCCCCTGCATCGGCAGGCGGACTGTCAACCACTGCGCCACCAGGGAAGCCCTACGAGTTTTTAAAAATATATTTTGGAGTATACAAAAGCGTCTTATTATATATAGGATTTGCAATTATTTTCTCCCCTTCTGTGGGTTGCCTTTACACTATCTTGATTAGTGTCCTTTAAATTTTGAAGAAGTCCAATTTATCTTTTTTTCTTTCGTTGCTTGTTTTGTTGGTGTCATATCTAAGAAACCACTGTCTAATCCAAGGTCAAAAAGGTTTATGCCTATGTTTTCTTCTAAGAGTTTTACAGTTTAGTTCTTACATTTAGGTCTTTGATTCATTTTGAATCAATTCTTGTATATGGTGTGAAGTAGGAGTTCAAATTTATTCTTTTGCAGTTGTAATTTTTCAGCTGTCCCAGCACCATTTGTTTCTTTTCCTCAAGAAATATTTACTATAGTAAATAGAACTGATTTTTAAGGAGACTAATGAACCCAACTCTGAGTTGGTTTGAATAGAATACGTTCAATAAAGTTGACTTCTAGGTCAGTCTTTTTTTGTTTTTGTTTGTTTTATTTTTTATTTTATGCTTTTCTTTTTTGAATAGGAAGTAGAATTAGAGGTAGAATAGTAATGGTAAACTAAGGTGTCTGCTTTAAACCTGGAGTTCCAAAATAATATTCTCTTCTAGAAATATTCTGAAAAGTGTCTAAGTTCAGATACCCAGGGTCATGTGGAGGTATGAGTATTATTAGATAGCGCTAATAGGTTTAGTGCTCTGTAAGCTTGGATCTACTCCCAGGTGCATACAATTCTTCCCCAAATTTGGGGGAATATATCACACCTGAACCTTTGTAGGATTTGCCTCCCTTGCTTCTTGCCTTTTCCCCCTGACATTGGTTTCTGCTTCTATGTTACAGAAAAGAAGAAGAAAAGCTCAATCAAGAAAAAAAGGTTTCTGTTTATTTAGAAGACACAGACTAACATTATTATATGGTAAGGTTCACAAATGGGTTCATTTCTTTCCTTAGCTTTTTTTGGCTGCATTGGGTCTTTGTTGCTGTGCACGGGCTTTCTCTAGTTGCGGTGAGCAGGGCCTACTCTTCCTCGCGGTGCGCAGGTTTCTCATTGCAGTGGCTTCTCTTATTGTGGAGCACGGGCTCTAGGGCAAGGGCTTCAGTAGTTGCAGGACGTGGGCCCTAGAGCACATGGGCTTCATACATTGCAGCACGTGAGCTCAGTAGTTGTGGCTCTCAGGCTGTAGAGCGCAGGCTCGGTAGTTGTGGCTCACAGGCTTAGTTGCTCCGCGGCATGTGGGATCTTCTTGGACCAGGGATCAAACCCATGTCCCCTGCATTGGCAGGCAGATTCTTAACCACTGTGCCACCAGGGGAGTCCCTCCTTAGCTTTCTTATATGGCTCATTTCTACTGTGGATCTCCCAGATTATATGATACGTGTTTCCTGTATGAAATTAGAGGAGTTGGGCAGAGAGATAAAAGGCTTCTCTTGTGTTATCGATAGCTTCCCCTTTGAGTGTGTTTTGTGCAAAGGACAGGAAGCTAGACCCTACTACCAGTAAAGCTGAGAGAATTCTATGATTATTTGAGGCTTTGGCGTTATATTTACCACCATAAAGAATAATAAATTAACTTTCAACATGTAAATACATTTTTTTAAATGAAAGAATTAATATCTGCTTTTATTCTTTTGTTTTATTGTAACCTAATCATGGCATTTAAGAGAGTGACTCAATAGATATGCTTGACATTTTGACAGAAGAACTTTTGTATTATTTGGAATTGATTTCTACTACTCTCATTTAGTTATTGGGACTATGAATCCAATTTTAGTGGTGTTTAGTTTTGTTTTTCCAGTTTTTAGGTTTATTAGGCTTAAAAGGTAGGATGATTTATTTTTCATATGATCACAATTTCTTCTATTCTCTGAAGTAGGTCCACTATTATTATTTGCAAAAAGAGCCAAATTTTTATAGCCTAAAGCTCCAGTGAAAGTTCTCAAGGATTTATAAAATAGAATATGGAGAAAAATGGTTCTATTGTAAACCTAGAAAAAAAATCTGGTGTCAGAGAGATTTTTACCAAGGGCTATATTTAAAATCAAGCAGATTTTCTAATAAGCCAGAGTCATGGAAAATAAAGATGGAGGCTGTTTAAGATTGAAAAAAATTTAAGGATTCCAAAAAAGAGGGGATAAATGTATATATATAGCTGATTCACTTTGCTGTACAGCAGAAACTAACACAATATTGTAAAGCAATTATACCCTAATTTAAAAAAAAAGTTTAAAGAAGTAACACAATCAAGTGCAGTGTACGATCCCTGACTGGATGGATATTAATTTGAATAAACTAGTTATAAAAAAGATTTGGGGGGACATTGGGCAAGTCTTAATATGAAAAATTTCAATCTGGACAATAGGGAATTATTGTTAACTTTTATTAGGTATAATAAGGGTATTGTGGTTACACAGGAAGATATCTCTATTATAAAAATGCATATTGGAGTATTTAGGGTTAAAATGTCAGTAATTTGTTTTAAAAACTTTAGCCCCCACCAATATATGTATTTATAGCAAATACGGCAAAAAAAAAAAACCTTTAAAATTAAGTGAGAGTGAATACATACACTGTATTAGTGAATTCCATACACTGCCTTCTTTACTTTTCTGTATATTTGATTTTTTTTTGCGGTACGCGGGCCTCTCGCTGTTGTGGCCTCTCCCGTTGCGGAGCACAGGCTCCGGACGCGCAGGCTCAGCGGCCATGGCCCACGGGCCCAGCCGCTCCGCGGCACGTGGGATCTTCCCGGACTGGGGCACGAACCCGTGTCCCCTGCATCGGCAGGCGGACTCTCAACCACTGCGCCACCAGGGAAGCCCCTGTATATTTGATTTTGTTTATAATAAAGGGGTTGGGGTGATGGTGGGGGGGGGGAGAGAGAGGAATGAATGCATGTGAGTGGGCAGCTATGGATCATCCAAGTGTCCATGCAAGGCAGAGACTATGAATTAAGGACGCTGACTCAGAGAAATATGTAATAAGGATCAGGAAATTTCTTTTAAAAGTTAAGTTAGAAGAGGACAAATATACTTACGAATATTTTCCTTCAAGATGGAGAATAGATCATATATATATGTATTCACAATGCCAGGTACTCCTATTGCACTCTTGCCATATACATTATCCATTTAAACTTTTGTTTTGTATTTCAGGAAGCTGAAGATTTCCAAGAACAAGAACCCTGAGATAAGTTGGTGTTAATGGAAGCTTTTCTTTGGCTTTTCCAGTTGTGACCTGTCTTCCAACCAGCTCTGCAGTATATAACCACCTAGACAAGCAACGTTCCTCTGGTGCCAGCATAGGGCCCTTCTTGAGCAGATACCAGCAGACTCACACACAGTCCTGTTACTAAGGTTTTATTTAATTTCAGAGTACAAATATTGTATTTTTTTCAAATGCTCATTAGCTTTTATATACTAGGAAGCTACATTTTTGCCCTTAAACACTCCTTGTGGATTATGATTTGTATACATATCTATTGGCATCAAATGGGATAAAAGTCCACTTGTGTGTCATAACATTTCCTTTAATATATTAGTTTCCTTAGAGCAGCACTCTTGCTACTAAAGTTAACATGTTTACTCTTTCCTTCTCACACTCTCAATTAAAAGGTGAGCTGATTCTCCCAACTGTTTTTGATTGATTAACAGAAAATCCTAAATTCAACCTGTTAAAGAACAGTTTGATTTTTATGGCTCTCCTTAAGTATGGGACACATCTTATTTTATTGAATTTCTTTCAATACCCTAGATGGCAGGTTTTTGTTTTTGTTTTTTGGTCAATTGATCCAAGGTTTACAGTAGTACAAGTCTAAACCACAGAGTAACTAGGGAAGGTTACAGAAATGCTAGTAGATTGACAAAGGCCACTTCAAGATGAATTGCTTGTCACCTTTTTTCTCTGCTGTGACAAGCAATCAACAGCTCAGATCTTTCATGAGCAGTGAATGACTGTTTAGCTTACTATAGTTTTTCCCCCAATTCAATTATTTATAACAACAGAGTAAAATCTATGCTTATTTGTAGACTGGAATCATTAAGCAGTTAAATGGAGTTTCTGAAGGAGTATATTACAATTAAAAAATTTAGGGCTAGTGAAAAAAATCACCCTAAATGATAATAATTTTGTATGGTGTTATACAAAGCTCTGAGAACTGGAAGACATTAAATTTTTTTCTTTTATTTATTTTTTAATTCAGTTGCTTATTTGGGGGGAGGATTTGGTTTGGGGGCAAAGAAATACCAAAACTAACAGAATGTAACCAACTTTTTTTTTTTCTCTTATACTAATAGATAAAACAAACTTTATAAGTGGGTCATGGAAAGAAGAGTGCTTTTCAAGAAGTGTCTAGTCTCCCAGTGTCTTTCCAAACTTAAGCTACTGCAGCACTTATTTAAAGAATAGAAAACATCTAAATGTTTAGGAACCTCTCCCCCTACCGCCTGCCCCCCATGTTTACAGCTTGATATTTTCAGTTTTCACCAACTAGGTTGAAGATGTTATTTCTTTTAAAACTGGAATTTCCAAATAGTTTATCTGTATTTAAAGGTGATGAGCTTTGATATTTTTTCCAACACTAAAAAAAAAACCTGGTATAATTTACATGTGAACCCTGATTCGAAATGCATTCCATACCTGTCTCATTTTGCCTTTTACACTGTCTAAAAAAGTACAGTTTCAGTACCCAGTTTTGAAAGTAAAAATTGGATTTAAAGTCTATATTACCTTTCACATTTTCTATTTTTCTCTATAATTCAACCTCTGAAAATATAGTAATTGGGCATTTCTTCAAACAGATGGCCTGGGTGATGTTCCATAAATGTAAAGAGGTAGTTAAAAACTCATGGAAGGTGTTTCCAGCAAAACTTGTAGCTTTTGTGTCTTGGCTAAATATTCAAGGGTTAATATAGCCTGGCTGTTCAGTGTCTTTTACTTGAAGAGAACTTTTGTATTGTAACTTATTTTTTATTGTGCTTTAAACACTATGTAAATAACCTTCAGTAATAAAGCATTACAATTATATAATTTGCTTTTATGCAAATCTAAAATTTTTACATAGCAGGTCACAGAAAACTGATGGGAATACATTTTATCTTCACTGAAAAATTTTCTTAGAGGCAGCCTGGAAGTCAATAATGGATAGAATTAGTTTCTACTGGATAAATAAACCTGTATGAATTTCCACATTGCTTCAAATAACTGAGAATTGGGCATAACCAACTACTTAGTTTGGGGACTCTTTTGAAGGAACAGTATCATCTCTTCCATTTGATACTCTTACATTACCTTCTTAATAGAGAAAACTACCAGCTTTCAAGTCTAGTAAAGGAATGGGAGTTGAAAAACAGAAAGTTATTAACTTTCCCAAAAGCTGAAGCATATTTTCGTTCCTCTCTTGCTTTCATTAAATATACATAGATTCCAGGAGAATAGGTTGACTAATGATTAGAGCAGGGTACGATCCCATCTCTTTTTCAGAAGAATGTGACACCATCTCTTCATTTCACTTCAAGCACTTCCTCACTGTTCCAACCCAAAGTGGCACAAATCTCAGCTCCTTTTTGTAATGATTTCATCATTGCCACCGTCAACAGCAATTTAATAAACACCCAATTTAGGTAAGTACTGAACTGGATGCTGTAATAGCTACACACACAAAAAATGAACATGAACCAAACAGTCTTGAGGCACAAATTGACAGGAAGGCCTAATACATATTTATCTATTCACTGACTGATCCTGTATGATCTCCTAGGTCCCTCTGAACTCTAAATTTATAGAAATCTATTCTGAGAGCATTCAAATAAAATAATCTGTAGGGAGTAAAAAGGACTTCTGGCTTAGAGTCAAGGGGATCAAGACGATTAAGTGCTGCAGAATTCCGTAAAAATAAATAGTAAGTTCTCCAAAGCCTGTCCGACTTCATTTTCGAGCAAACGGGAATAATGAACTCCTACTTGAGAGTTAAGAATCACTGACTTGAAGTGAGCAAGTCCAGGTGTGGCTCTGGAAAGAAGCCACGTTACTATGGCAACTTCGAATCGCCATTTTAGGTCTTCTCGCGGCCTCCCGCCCTCGCGTCACTTCCGGTGTTACCTGTGTGGTTACAGGGAGCCGTAAACAAGGTGTGCAAACTTCTGGAGAGCTGTCGGGATGCTGCAGAGCGGGGCGGCTGGAGGCCGTGGCTGTGCTCTGTGCCCACTGCTGGGCGTCCTATTCTTCCAGGGTGAGTGAGTCGGCAGCGGGCTCGGTCGCACTTCCGGCCGGGGGCTTAGGGAAGATGGTCGCTTTTCCGGTTCCGGTGGGGGTCTCAGGAAAGACCCTACTGCGCTTCTGGGAAGTAAGGAAGCGGGAGGGCGTGGGGTCGATGTTCTCTTCTCGTAATCAACACCCACTGAGGGCCGTCGGTAGCCTGTCCGTACTTTCCTGAGCCCCTGGCAGCTCGATCACTGTGCGTTGTATTGTGGTGATGGCACGGCTAGATAGAATCACGGAGGGCACTGGGTTGGGGGGCATCCGGTGTTGTCTTATGAGTTATCAGTGGTTGACTCGGCTGTGGTTTTGTGGGCAGTATATCCTGATTAGGAAAGGACAATTCTAGTCTTCAGGAGTTCCAGTAATTTTGTGAAAGAAAATGATGACTGTTGGTTTTTTTTTTTTTTTTGTAGGTGATTGTCAGGGCTTATGAAGTAAAACGTTTATGAGTCACAGAAAGGATGTGCTTTGATTGCATTGTAACAGAGATGCATGTGTTGAGGAAAAGAAACTGCTCTGGTATTTTAATAACAGTTTTTTTTTTTTAATACAAGGAAGGGAATATCAATTCTGTTAAGATTTTAATCTATTAACCAATATCAGAAGTATAGTATTCACGCTATCACATAATGTTAAAATTTGGATAAGTTTTGCTTTCATGCAATTTTCAAGTTGCATAAATTTCAGTCAACCTAATTACCTTCATTTAGGGTGCAATTATTCCCTGGATTTGTGTGAGTGTGTGTGTGTGTCTTCCCCAGGAAATCATATGTTAGTAGAGCTAGCATAGGAGTGTATTGTTAACTTCATAAAATTTCCCTGTGGGTAATAGGAATTTCTGAAGGGGATCTTTGATATAAAGGCTTCAGGTGTGCTAAGTCTCAGCAGGTAGGGCTAGGGAGTTTTAATTTATTTGATGACTAGTATTTATGCTGCCAGCATACTCCCTGATCCCTCCCAGCTGCCTGTGTCATAACAGGTGTCCAGTTTTTCAGCTAAATTATTTTGCAATATACTATTTAGGCAGACCTACTGTCACTCCAAATAATCCTAAATTCTTTTCCAATATACTGTTTAGGCTGACCTACTGTCACTCCAAATCATCCTAGTTTCCTCTCTCTGTCTGTCTGCCTGTCTCTCTCACACACACAGAGAAATGTTCAAATATTGTCCTACTGAAAAAAAATTCTAGAAATGGTGGGTGGTTTCACAAACTTGATGTCATTTCACATTGAAAACTGTCCATCAGTTCAGCAACCAAATAATTCAAATGTTAAAAGTTGAGTCTATGATCTGTATGTATTTGTTCATTTATCTTTTGCCTAAACCCCCCCACCCCAAAACCCCAGCTTTATTGAGATATAGTTCACATGCCGAACAATTTACCCATTTAAAGTGTACCATTCAGGGAATTCCCTGGTGGTCCAGTGGTTAGGACTCCTTGCTTCCACTGCAGGGGGTCATGGTTTCGATCCCTGGTTGGGGAACTAAGATCCCTCATGATGCACAGCATGGCACGGCCAGAAAAAAAAGGCGTACCATTCAATAGTTTTTAGTATATTCACAGTTGTGCAATTATTATGACAATCAGTTTTAGAACATTTTCTTCATCCCAAAGAAACTCCATAGTCATTAACAGTCACTCCTCATTCTTCCCTCCCCCCCTGCCTCTGGCAAACACCAATTTACTTTCTATTGCTGTGGATTTGCCAATTCTGCACATTTCATAGAAATGGAATTGTACAATATGTGTTCTTTTGTGACTAGCTTTTTTCACTTAGTATGTTTTAAGGTTCATCCATCTTTGAGGGGGTCTTTTGTTTTGAGTCTCTTAGGTAATAGACTTTGGTTTCATACCAGTTTATTTGCCTTTCCTCTTCATATTTAGGACCTGTTAAATTATTAACTTGTTTGAATTCTTCCTAAGTTATAAGTATGGTCCTGCTATATCAGTTGTCTAAGTATGTAAAACCAGTAGATTAACAAGCCTAGGGCTCTTACACTTTTCTCTTTTCCACTTGAGTGTGCAATTTTATGAATCAGTTTGACAGATTTGTATTTTGGAAAATTGGGTGTATAAAATTGGGAGTTTTTGTCATTTTTTCCATTTCTTCCATGTATAAAATTACTTATGGTTAAACGTGATTTTCTTGTTTTCCTCCCAGATTAAATTTCTTTTTAATTATTATAATTATTTCTATAGTTGGCTGTTTTTACCTGGCAAGAATGCTTTTTCCCTCTGGGGAAGAGATAAATATCCATTAGCACATTAGGCCTAGGGTGAAAGTTTCTGAATGAATGTAACATTGGATTGATATTTTTTTCTTCTTATTTTACTTTTTGAGTGGAAGAGGAAAATTATTTTATATCCATTGATTTTAGAATAATTGTAATTTCAGTAAAACAGAGAAAAGTGCTTATAAGTGTACAGCTTAATGAATTTTCAGAAACTGAACACCCCTGGGCAACCAGCACCCAAATCAGCATGTAGATTGTTACTGGCATTCCAGAAACTTTCCCTGTGCCTCCTTTCAGGCATTCTTCCTTCTCCTCCAGGGGGAACCAATATCCTGATGTATAGATTAGTAGTGTAGATTTGTTTAGTTCATCCATGGATGTTATGGTTACTTTTCTGTAACTATATATTTAAGACCTGCTTATCCGGTGTTTAGATTATGTGAAGTGACTTTACATATTGATAGCTTTGTGGCAAAATTATGTTCATGAATATGGAGTTTATATATATTAAGAAGGAAGAAGCTGCTAGTAGGTAGTTTGATTAAAGGTGTACTTGCTGTAATTCAGTAACCAAAATTTGCTCAGAACTTGTAATTTTTATGCTTATTTTGTGACAATTTTTGTTTTATAAAAGGAAACTCTTGGTTTGGTTCAGTTGAATAAATATTACTGAGCATCCATAATGTGCTACGTTCTATTTCAATGAGCTTAGGGTCTATCGAAGAAGACGTAGACAAGTCAGCAGATAATTTTAAAATCTAGTGCTAAGAGAGAAATGCACTAGAAACCATGGCATCACAGAGGAAGTGCCCTTAATCTGCCAAGAGGATACAGGGAAGACTTCCTGGAGGTGTCTCCAAAGTTAAATCTGAAAGAAGGATAAGAGTTAGTTAGAGAAAGGGAATGAGGAAAATTCCAGACATAGAGAAGAGCATAAACAAGGCATAGAGGTAACTTTCCAAGAAAATTTTCTGAAACTTACTTTGATTAGATTAACTTAAATCCCGTGTTTACTCCAAATATATCTCTGTGGTCAGGAGAATGGTGTGCTGGAGCTACCTCCTACTGGCTCTCAAGAGCCAATCATGCACATGTCTTCCTAACTCAGCATTCAGAGACTTTTACCTTCATAGCTTGAAATTAGCCATGGTGGGAGTATTTGTACCACAGAAATTTTGAAACCTACATATTTGGGTTTTCTATTTTTAGCTGTTCACCAGCACACCTCTGGATGTAATGATTAGTTTAGGCCAACCTGAGTTACCTTCCAGAGCTGGGAGTAGGGTCTCGTTATTCTTGGTTTGCTCCTCTCTCACCAGATCCATTCACTTCTCTTCTCTGTTTTGCCTCCTCCCTGGAAAGCTGACCTATAAACCACATCCTCCAGGCTCCCGTCCTCTGGGTTCCAGTTAGGTTTGGTCAGTGGGAGGCATTGGCAGGAGATTGGAGGGCAGGAGGAGAAAGACATTTTTCTTCCCTGCTCCCTCCCTGTCATGGTGCCATGGCTGATAGTGGCTATGATCCTCTGTGGCTACAGCTTCTGTCAAATGGCCCACAGATCCACCTCTTACCAGGCTTCAGTAACACCGTTTCCTCCCTTTGCCCCTTCAGGCGTGGAGTGCTAAAGGCGTTGTGCCTTTGTTGGCTTCCTTGATGCTGAGAAAAAGTCCCTTTGAAAAGTGACCCACACGCTTTTCAAAGTTTTAGCTGATTTTGCCTTCTGTTTCCTGCCTGGACCCTGACAGAGGCCGCTACCCCCAAGCTCATGGGCTATGTAGGAAAGGGTGGATATCTAAAGAAAATCTGGGTATTGTTAGGAAAGGAGATGAAGGGAATGGATATTGAGCTGGTAACAAGAGTTCACTACCTTCAGTTTGGGTTCCTGTGGTGGTGATAGTCAAGTGGGTATATCCAGTAATATTTGGACACTCAGAGGCAGGTCATGGCTAGCAACATAGTTTGGGGAATCATTAGCCTATTAGTGGTTGTGAAATCTATAAAAGTGGGTAGGATTGGCCAAAGAGAACATGTTGAAAGAAGGACCATGGGCTCAGGGTGGAACTCTGAGGAACACCAGTGTTTAAGGGATGGGTAGGAAAGGAGGATCCTTAGGAAGAGATTTGATAGAAACTAGCAGAGATGTCGAGTGTGTGCGTGTGTGTGTATGTAACACAATCAGTGTGGAGAGTTGGTTGGAGGGAGACTAATGAGATTCTGATTTATAACTCTAATCCATAGTTCTTTTTTGCTCTAAAGCGGGGTTGGCAAACTTTTGTAAAGGGCCAGATAATATTTTAGGCTTTGTGGGTCACATGATCTCTGTTGCAAGTATTCAACTTTGCTGGAGTAGCACAAAAGGAGCCCTAGACAATACATAAATGAATAAAGTTGGCTGTGTTCTAATAAAACTTTATTTATAAAAAGATGTTGTGGGCTAGATTTGGCCCATGGTCCATAGTTTGCCCATCCCTGCCCAAAACCAACTGCCCCCTTTACATTATCCCTTGGATATCTCAAAGGCACCTTAAACTTATCCAAAATCAAGCTCATGTTCTTCCCTGCCAAGCCTGGTACTTTTCTAGTCTTTCCTGTGTCAGTGAATGGTATCACCAAGCCAGAAATATGGGAGTCATCCTCAATGCCTCTCTTTCCCAAACATTCCACATAAGATCTAACACCAGTTCTTGCTGATTTTACCTTGTATTGTTGTCTTCCTAGTTCTCTCCATGTCCACTGCCACCAACTTAGTTCAATCTTTCCTTATTTCTCACTTGACGATTGTAGTAGCTTCCTAAGTAATCTCTTTATATATACTTAGTGCCTCCTAATCGTCTTCCCTAGAGTGAGGTTTTAAAAATGCAAACTTCTTCATGCCCCTTCTCACTCAGTCCCACACTTAAGTATTTTCCATGGCTTCCCATTACTCGAATAAGGACCCAAATCTCTAAGGTCCTGCCTGATCTAGTTTCTGCTTACCTCCTAGCCATGTCTCAGTCTTCTCTCTCATGCTCTTTGTGTTGCTACCATTCTGCCTTTTTTTCAGTTCCTTGACTGACTGTGCTCCTTCCTGACACAGGATCTTTGCATACACAGTATCCTCTGCCTGGAATGCTCCCCCTCTCCTCACCTTGTTATCCTTGCTTCAGAACTCAACTCAAAAGTAGCTTTTTTCAGGCAAGCTTTCATTAACCACTCCCTGCTCCCCTATCATAACTGCTACAGTTCTCATAACCACTCTGTCTTTTCTTCACAGTGCTTATCAGAGTTTGTAATTATACATTTGTCTTTATGACTGTTTGATTAGTGTATTGAACTTCTGCTGCATTTTAAGCTCCAAAACAGGGAGTGTATGTATTTTGCTCACATTTAATCCTGAACTTAGAGGGTGGCACAAAACAGACGCTCAATAAATCTTTGTTTGAAGAATGAGTGAATGAATGAGTGTATCATCCTGGAAGCCTTGAGACAGAGAAGGTCAAGGAGCAAACAGTTACTGCTGCAGAGGAATCCAGTAAAATCAGGAGAGAAAACTGCCTATTGGAGTTTTTGTCCCTTTGATTTTGCTGTTTTAAGACAATAATGCCTTTTACTAGAAGTGGTAGTGGAGTCCAAATTGTGCTGTAGGGGTCCAGAAGTGGATGGGAAGGGAGGAAAGGGAGACGTCAGATATAAACAACTCTTTCACAAACTTGGCTTAGGGTAGAGAGGGCAGTAGTTGGTAATGAGTAGGATTACAGGGTTAAGGAAAATTTGTTGTTGTTTTGTTTTATTGTTATATATTTGTTTTTTACAGATGGGAGAGAATTCTGTGTATTTAGAGGCTGAGGGGAGAAAGCCCCTCTTGAAAGGGAAATGTTGAAGATAGTAGAGAGGGTTTTTTTTTTTTTCTTCTTTCTTCCTGGAGCAAGGCTTGGAAGGGAGGGATCCAGGCAGAGAAGAAGGGCTTGACCTTGCGTAGAAAAAGGGACACCACATCCTTTCAGATTGGAGGTAAGAATGGGTGCAGATGCAGGAAGATATGTGACTAAGCAGTTTGTATGGCTTCAAGTTCCTTGAAGAAGAGAGACATTTTCTTCTGAGAATGAGGGGTTTATAGGTTGCACAGAAGATAAAAGAGAATGGCAAAGTTTGAGGGGTCAGAAAGAGGAGATGACCAAGGCTGGTTAAAGAGTCATCATGCCTCATTAAGGACTTAGCTGTGGATGGAACTGATGAATTTCTTATGGTAACTATCGGTGCAGTGGTGTGATTTTTCTCCTTCAGCGCACACCAGCCATAGTCTAGAAGTGGTCATCTAGGGCTGAGCTTTTCCTGATTCTATTTAATGGGAAGGTAGGTGTCTGGGGGATTTAAGAATGTTGAAAATACTGTAATAATGGGGATATGAAGAGAGTGGGTGACTAATAAGCACACTTTGTTCCTACATGAGAACTTTTGGTGACCTGTCCACCTCTTTCTCTTGGTCTCTCTCTGCCTTCTCCCTTCCCTCTGACTTTTGCTCATAAGGTACTTCCTTTAATTTAATGGAGGAAATTGTCTTTACAAATTGAGTGCAAGCAATGGTATATGTGCTTGAGTAGCATTATGTACTAAATGTTATGTGACAATTGAAAAATAGTAACAAACTGCATCAGAGAATTTGGGAAGGCATCACAAGGGGGGTGATATTTGAGATGGGTTTTGAAGGGCGTGAGTATTGGGGATGTGGTTACCAGGCAGGATTGGTAGGGATGGGGAGAAACTTCCAGATAAAGACATATTCAAAGAAAGTCACAGTGGCATGAAGGACATAATAAATTTGGGAAATGGCAGGACATTCTGGGCATAGTGAAGGGGATGGGATGGGTAGGCGGGCAGAGTAGCAGAAGTTGGGGGCCAGATTGGCACTATTTAGATTTTATGTTATAGCCCAATAGAGAATTACTGAAGGTTTTTGAGTGTTTGTGGTGTTCATTTTAATGATAATAGTTAACATTTATTGAAAGTTTCAATTTCAGGTACTATGCTAAGCATTTTATGTGTTACCTTCTTTAATCTTCTTAGATCCTCATAGTGACACAATGAAGTAGGTCTTTTAATTATTCCCACTTACCAAGTGAGGAAATTGAATCTTGAACAGGTTAGGTAACTATGATCAAGGTCTCACAGCCAGAAAGCAGCTGGGCTAGAACTCAAGTTCAGGTCTGTCTAATTCTAAATCTAAACTTTAAAGTCTCTTTGCTGTACTTATGTTTTGGGATATATAAAGAGTATATAAAGGATATATATCCTGAGTATATAAAGGATATATAAAGAGTATGGGGAGTGTGAAGATTATCCATTCATTTCTGCCTTCCTTTTTTTTTCTCTTTTTTGCGGTATGCGGGCCTCTCACTGCTGTGGCCTCTCCCGTTGCGGAGCACAGGCTCCGGACGCGCAGGCTCAGGGACCATGGCTCACGGGCCCAGCCGCTCCGCGGCATGTGGGATCTTCCCGGACTGGGGCACGAACCCGTGTCCCCTGCATCGGCAGGCGGACTCTCAACCACTGCGCCACCAGGGAAGCCCTCTGCGTTCCATTTTTTAGAGCTTTATCTTAAGTCATGAGTAAAGTGGGTCAGGAGTGAGGGCTTAGGAGAGAGTAGGGATTGAGAGATGAAGGCTTTCCAGGCAGAGGAACAGCATTTGCAAAGGCATAGGAGGAATAACAAGTTTAGCATGGCAAAGTCAGAGAGGATGTCTTGGATGAACCAAAGGTAGTCCTCATCTTTGGGATGGTCAGATTCTTAGTAGAGTTGTGAGCTCAGTCTTGGTCTCCTGCTATTTTTTTTTTTTTTTTTTGGTCTCCTGCTTTTAAGAGGAATGTGAACAGACTGGATTGTCTAGAGAGGAGCAAGAAACATGATTCAAAGCAGCAGAGGTAAAGGCACTGGAAATGATGATTCATAAGTATGTCTCTGATAGGAAAGTTTGAGAGACTAAGGACAGAACTAAAGAGGTGTCAGTAACGATGATGAAGCTATCTAACGTGCATTGAGCACTTACTCTGGGTTAGGTAGGCTTCTTAGTGTGGTACATGTTTTAATTCATTTATCCTTCACAGTGACCTTCTAAGGTAAGTGTTATTATTATCATTCCTACCAGGATGAGAAACTGAAGAAATCAAGTAAACCTACGAAGGCCACAGAGTCAGCAGGTGATAGGGCTGGGATTTGTGTCCTTTCTCAACCAGAGGGACTGCTGTTTTCCAGGATGGTGTGTGGGTTTGCTCTCTTCTGAAACCTTGCTGCTCTGTTTGCCTTTGGCCTGCCAGGTGAATCATGGCTCACTGTAGTGGAGAAGGAAGCAGGAAAAACAAAGTGCTGGTGGCTTCCTTTCCTAAAAAATGGTTCCCTAATGGAAGAGAAATTTCTACCACTGTTCTGTGAAAGCAGAGGGAATGGTCAGAAGAAAGTGCCAACTCTTTTGGGGGAGATGGGATGTCAAAGTTGGATATACGAGGGGACTTCCCTGGTGGCAAAGTGGTTAAGAATCCGCCTGCCAATGCAGGCGACACGGGTTCGATCCCCGGTCTGGGAAGATCCCACATGCCGCAGAGCAATTAAGCCCGCAAGCCACAACTACTGAGCCTGTGCTCTAGAGCCTGCGAGCCACAAGTACTGAGCCCACGTGCTACAACTACTGAAGCCCACGTGCCTAGAGCCCGTGCTCCACAACAAGAGAAGCCACCGCAATGAGAAGCCCGTGCACCACAATGAAGAGTAGCCCCCACGGGCCGCAACTAGAGAAAGCCCACGTGCAGCAACAAAGACCCAATGCAGCCAAAAATAAATAAATAAATTTTTAAAAAGTTGGATATACGAAGTGGTTTTGGAAAGAGGAAGTCTCTAAAGAGTTTAAAAATGATATCTTATTTTTACATTTTAAAATGCATTAAATTGTAAATTTAATAAACTTTTTCCTCCCCATGATTTACTTTTAATGGATGAGTGATTCATTAACGAGCCTTAAGAAAGGGAAAAACAAAACAAAACTAGATAGAACCTTGGCGTAGATTTATAAAAATTATTTTTTCTTTGAAAAAAAATTCCTATTCTTGTTTTCTACTCTTATTTTGCTGGTGGTTGAGGCAGTGATAGCTTCAGGTTACAGTCGTGCTGTACTTGGGGTAAATCCCTCAGACCACAGCAACTGCCGTATTCCTGGAGTATAAGTGTGTCAAGGGAGTGGGTGGTGTTGCCTTTTAGCCTTCTGTGTGCTGACCTGCTTGGCTGTAGTTAATTTATCCACAACTCTGTATTTGGAAAAAGTGCTGATGTGACCAGGTTTTAAATTTTTATCCAAACATTCATTCTATGATTTAATATCGTAAAATGACAAAAATAGCATCCTTGATTAATGCAGATATCTGCTCCTTATCCTTTTGGGTCTGCCTGAGAAGACATTTATTGCTACAGCTTTCTGATGAGAGCCCTAAAAGTGATAAATAGTGTTTCTAGGGCTTCCCTGGTGGCGCAATGATTAAGAATCCGCCTGCCAGTGCAGGGCACACGGGTTCGAGCCCTGATCCGGGAAGATCCCACATGCTGTGGAGCAACTAAGCCCATGTGCCACAACTACTGAAGCCCGCGTGCCTAGAGCCCGTGCTCTGCAACAAGAGAAGCCACCACAGTGAGAAGCCCGCGCACCTGCTCGCTGCAACTAGAGAAAGCCTGCGCACAAAAACGAAGACCCAATGCAGCCAAAAATAAAGAAAGAAAGAAATAAAAAAAATAGGGTTTCTATATTGTTCACTCACGTCTATATATTCCACCCAGTGTACACATTTTAAATGTTTGGGCTTGCTTTGACTAGGTGTTTACATCGTCCTTTCCCTGGAGATTAAAGCAGATGCCCATGTTCGGGGTTATGTTGGAGAAAATATCAAGTTGAAATGCACCTTCAAGTCAACCTCATCTATCACTGACAAACTCACCATAGACTGGACATATCGACCTCCAAGCAGCAGTCGCACAGAATCAGTAAGTGTATAATTTTAAGGATATTTCTTTGAGCCTTCTGTGGTCAACAGCTCTGGAATCCTTTTATTTTATGTCACAGGTACACCTTAGGCCTTCTCATCTTAAAATAGAAGATGAGCTTCTATTAAATAGAAGGAGATGAGCTTCTACCCTATATCACATTCATCTGGTCATGTAGGGCTTTTTCTTCTTCTGTGTAAGAATCTTGCAAATAAGCTATAGGAAAAACAGTCAGAAACTCAGAGGAAATGTGGTTTAGTTTTGTTTCTCTTTTTTGTTTCTTTTTGCTTGGCTTCATAGCTTGAGTTTCAGATTTGTTGTACTAAAAAGGGTACCTCCAGGCTGTTGGACAGAGAAATTCTATAGGTCCCAGTCTTAGACATCCTTCTGCTCAAAGCTGCTCATTTCCTGTCATGTGAAGTTGTCTCAGTGGGTGTTTCTGTTTGTATATCGGTACTTGTAGATTTATCTTGGCACCTTCTCCCAGTGTATAAACATCTGCACTGATTTATACAGCTCCCTTTGAAGGAAATTATAGGGCACCTTATGTTGATGACAGATGCTGTTGATGACAGATGGTCTTGCAATATTAGAAGCAATATATTTTAATCACACAGATAAAACACATTTATGGCTCAAATCCCATTGCGGATGTCTAATTGAAGATGCAATGCTATTAAAAAACCCTTTTTCTGTATGCTTCCAGCAATATCCTAGGTCAGGATACTTTTTATCGAGAATGTGAATATCAGAGTGGCATGTAAGATTGTATTTTTGAAAGTATCCTTGATTTGTTTATCCTGTTTCCTTCATTAGAAGTACTTTCTCTTTGATTTTAATGTATAAGCTTTGGATTTTGTTTTAGGAACCATTATGGAATGCCATGTAGCATCTCTCAGTAACTACAGTAAGTGCTCCAGTTGTCCTAGTGAAGGTGGCTCCAGTGAGCTAGGCTGTATTTGTGGTCCCTTTTTCTCCCTTCCTTCCTTTCTTCCTTCCTCCTTCCCTCCCTCCCTCCCTCCCTCTTTCTCTTTCTTTCTCTTTCTTTCTCTCTCTCTCTCTCTTTCTTTCTTTTTTTTTCTGAGGTGAACTTTTATTTCTTGGCTGACAGGACTTGCAGACCCATGCTCCTCCCAGCACCTTTCATCCTGCCCAGCAGCGGCAGCCTAGTCCAAAATGCGCCATGGCCAAACGGGCTGGGGAGTCACTTCCCGTTCCAGGATGGAGGAGTGGGGGGCTTGGGGATACTCCCCCACAAACCTTTGCCAGCAAGAGGCCATGAGTCACCCCAACCCCAAATCCTGCATTCTTGTAGGAGGTGGCAGTGCCTCCTTCCAGCTCTCCAAACCTGAGAGGGGCATGCATGACCAGACAGGGCAGGACACAGACCCCCACCTCCAGTAACGGCAGTCCCCAACACCGGCCTCTGCCCAGGTCACAACCCCAAACCCCATCCCAGGGCAGCAGACATCTCTGCTGCTCCTTGGTCCTCAGCGATGGATGGAGCCCTCCACACCACGCAGAACAGAGGCAAAGACAGAAGCAGCGGCAGTGGCGGGGAAGGAGCAGGCACCGAGACTGGTGACACTGGGGCCCAGGGCTCTCCCGAAGTCAGGGCAAGCTGTCTGTCCAGGCAGCTCTGGGGCTAGACACTAGGTGGGCGTAGTCGGCTGTGATACGGGTGCTTGGACACCTTTCTGTCCTGATGCTATAGCTGATACTTGTCTTTGGCTGCTGCCCGCTCCTTGGCATCAAAATACCAGACAATGATGGCGTACCTGGTGGCATGGGCTGGTTTCACCTCATGGGGGTTCCGCCGATCAGACCAGAAAATGAGCAGCCGGTCAAAGAGTGGCTCAATGTTGGCTACCCCAGGACGGCCCTCAGGGAACATCTGCAGCAGGCCGCCATGCACCTTGACGTCCCAGTTCTGATTCAGGTAATAGATGCAGGTGATGCATCACCCATCTCCATACGGATTGTCAACGTGTCTCACGTACCCCAGCCCCTTACCTGGGTAACACGCCACATGGCCTTGGTGCGTCCATTGATGACGTAGCTGCCCAGCCTCCCAGCACAGTGGCGGATTACAGCATCCACGTGGGCCATGAGGGCACCGATGCTTCGGCAGCCTGGCTCATGGCCTTCCACCCAGGCGATCTGCTCCCCACGGATGCTGCGTGGCAGGATAGCCCGCTGGCTCATCACGCAGGCGCCCGCCCTGCTTCAGGGCCTCCACCTCTGCCAGCACTCGGCCACCCAGTGCCGCCCCCAGGAAGCTGTCCTTGACGCAGATGCCATAGTACCGCATGCAGGGCACAATATAGCCCAGGGCCAGGCGCTCAGGTGCAGCGGGCAGCACCTCCTCTCTCAGCCCGGCGCTGGCCTCACCGCTGCCACTGCTGCAGCCCTCCCCCTCTGCCTCACCTCCCGGTTCTCCTGCCCGGCCCAGGGCCGCTTGCTGGGGGCGGGGGCATCCCCACCATCCTCTGCCCATTTCCGTTTGGGGGCCTCGGCCAGGCGCCCTGGGCTGCCAGGCGCTGGCACCCCTTGGTGACCAGTGCCCCATCACCGTCACTCCGCAGCGGCCGCAGCTCGCCGCCATTCTGCCCACCGAAGCCCTCCAGCAGGGGGCTGGCTGTGGTGGAAGTAGCTGTGGCTCTGGGGGTCCCACTCCCCGCCGAGGCCTCACCAGGCGCTCCCGGATGGTGGTAGGAGGACAGCAGGGGACAGGGCAGGTAACTCTCCACCCCCATCCTGGCCCTGCTAGGCTCCAAGGGCTCTGACACCGAACCCGGCAACTGAGGGAGAGCCTGACTCAGGGGCTGCGGCTGGCGCGGACTGTCCACGACAGCAGTGTCTTCATCCCCCGGGCGTGGAGGGCGCAGCCCAGGCCCCTGCTGCCTCCCTCCTCCTCCTCCTCCTCCTCCTCCTCCACTTGATGCAGCCGTGCGCCGGGGCGCTGGGCCTGGCGTGGGGCAGGATGACGCAGGACAGGTGGCAGAGGCCTTTCTCGTGCCCTGGGGCTGCTTGCTGGTCCCCAAGTCCTCTGCTGTCCCTAGGGGCTTGGGAAAGGACCTGTCACGGTGGCGAGGTTTTTACTCCTGCCTCGGCGCCGCCGTTTGTGCCAACCGCCCTGCGCAGCACAGCATGCCATTCCCCGCCCCACCACCTGCGACGCTCTGCCTTCCTCCCTCCCTCCCTCCCTCCCTTCCTTCCTTCCTTCCTTCCTTCCTCCCTCCCTCCCTCCCTTCCTCCCTTCCTTCTTTCCTCCCTCCCTCCCTCCCTTCCTTCCTCCCTCTTCCCCTCCCTCCCTCCCGAACTTCCTTTCTTTCTTTCAACTTAAAAAAAAAATTTATATTGAAGCATAGTTGATTAACAATGTTGTGTTAGTTTCTGGTCCTTTTTTCTTTAGACTTAAAATAGGTCACTTTATTTTGAGTGGTCAGGAAACTATGGCTGGCTTCATATGGCTCTTCCTCCTTGGCCAAAAGTAGGACAGTACAAACAGTGGGGATCTTCCTGGGGCAGAAGCCTTAAATGCAAACAGCAGTTCTCGTAGGGCGCTGTTCTCTGTGAGGCTAGTCGGGAAATCAGCAAACTCATCCAAGTTGGAATTAGTGGACCCTTAAAGTTGCATAACACTATGTTGCAGTTACGTGATCAGTCAGGATTCTGTCAAACTAATCAGTTAGCAGGATTTGAGGATCACTAGTTTAACTTGAAACTCACAGGTCGGATTAATCTTGCAGAGTCACAGCAGGCTTTGTTTTGTCAATAAGGAGTTTCAAACCCTTTTATACTGATGCTGATAATCAGAGATAGGTATGCTTTAGCTCCCTCTTTGGAACATTCTACACATTTTATTATTTACTAATATCTGTATTTCCCACTAGATGGTAAATTCCGTGAGAGCAGGGACTGTGCCTGATTGGCTCCCACTGTATCATTTTGCTTAATACAGTGCCTAAGGGCACATAATAGGTGTGCAGTAAATATTTGTTGAATGAATGCATGAACAAATGAACCAAGAAGTGATTCAGCATCTTCTCTGGGAAGTTGCTTTTCAAAATTGGGCAATTCGGTGTTTGTAAGTGCCTGGGTTCTTAAGTGGGGAGGTACCAAGTAAGAAAAGAACTAGGAAAGGCTTGAATCTTGCATAAGAGAGAGAGAAAGATCATATTGTATTGTAGGTCTTGCCCAGCCTACCACCAAATATAATTAGGTGTTTTTGGTGATGAAATATATGATTACCAATCTGAAGTAGCATTGTTTTAATTCAATGTATATTCATTGAATGCCAATCATGCATCTGACTTGAGGTATTTATTAATTGCCAAGATAGATAACTTGAGAGAGGCTTATGTTACAGCCTCCTGGTGATTTTGAGAATAAACAAAAATCTCCCCTTTCCCACTTATTAGCTGGGTGCCTTCGAGTAACTCATTTAATTTCTTGTTTTTGTCCTTGTTTCCCTTTCTGCCTGCTCCATGTGTAGTTCAGTGTTGTTGTGAAGCTCAAATGAGTAAACGTATAGAAGTAGTTTGCACACTATAAAGTACCATATGAATTAGATGCCACTTTAGCATAGGGTTTCTCAGCTTTGGCACTGCTGGCATTTTGATACAGATAATTCTTTTTTGTGGGGGCTGTCCTCTGCTTTGTAGGATTTTCAGCAATATCCCTGGCCTCTACCCACTAGAAGCCAGTAGCACTCCTCCCCGTTGAGACAACCAAAATTATCTCCAGATATTACCAAGTGTCTTGAGGGCAAAATTGCCCCTGGTTGAGAACTGCTACTTTAGGACTTGGGGGAGAATTTAAAAGGGGTTCAAGAATTAGGATCCCTGGATTCTTTCATCAGGCCTTTTTTTGGACAAGTTTTATTAGCCTGTCTTTTAATCTATAGGATGGAAGTGAACAAAACATAAAAAAAAATTGTCCAACTGGGAAAACCCACTACACATTTGTATTTTATTTTGGACCCACTTAGCTTTACGTTTTCATTGCATTTTCCAAATTGACTTTTTTCTCATGGTGTTGCTTTCTTAGATTTTTCATTATCAGTCCTTCCAGTACCCAACCACAGTGGGCACGTTTCGGAATCGAATTTCCTGGGTCGGAGATGTGTACAACGGGGATGCGTCCATAAGCATAATCAACCCTACCATAAAGGACAATGGGACCTTCAGCTGTGCTGTGAAGAATCCCCCGGATGTGTACCATAATATTCCAGGGACAGAGCTAACAGTCACAGAAAGGGGTAAGCTAACTGCCACCAACCTTCTTCTGTAGTGAGTGCTCTCTGACTACTGTAGTGGTTTGTGGGGAGATCAGTGAGAAGCAAAACTACCTATCTTCATAAGCCGGTTGGTCACTGGGACATTCTGCCATTTTGAATTGTCTGAGGATGAGTTTTTTTACCTTTGTTTTTCAAGCTGACTTTTTTTTTTCAAATATCGTCATAGTTTCTCCATTATCCTTTTAAAATTTTAATTTCAGGTGACCAGAGGTCTTGTGGAATGTATGGCAAACCCCTGAATAAATGGAGGGTTGCTGTCTGTGTGAAACAGAAGTCATTCTGGTTTCCCTAATGTGTTCATACCCTCAGTTATGAGACTGTGTTCTTGCCTGTTTCTTGAAAGGGTACCTCCTCTAAAGACGGAGGCAGCACATTTCTTTTATGTTGCAAAGAGCAACTGTTTCCTTTTAGTGTGAAACATGAGGAGAGTGGGTTAAGGGTTGACCTTTTTTTCTACACTATTCCCTGGTGACTGTTGAGTGGTCATTCTAGTCCTTATTTGAATTTGAACCAAAGATTTAGAGATTCAGAAGTGACAAGGTATCTATGGTTCATTATAGATACCTTGTCATTTCTCAAATCTTTCTGTATGTCTCTCTCTCTCCCTCCCCTTCCTCTTTCTTTTTTCTTTATTTTTTTAAGGCAACTCATAGGTTTCAAAGACATAGGAACGTTTATACTGCTGGTAGAAGTAGAAACTGGTATAGTTTTTCTGGAAGACAGTTTGGTAGTATAAATCAGATGCCTTAAAATTATATACCCTTTGATCCAGTAATTCCATTTTAAAATTTATTTTAAAAAATAGAGTTAAATATTTATATACAAGGATGATCATCATTATATAACTCATAGATTCAAAGAATTGGAAATAATTTGAATATCTAGCAATAGAAGATCGATTCAATAAATTATTTAATATGGTAGAATACTATGCAGCTATTAAAAAAATCACACCTGGAAGGAATACTTATGGAAAATATTTATAATATAGTATATAAAAAAGAGGCTAGAAATAGTATGTAAACTATGATCAATACTTCTGAACATGTACTCTCCTCCCTATATTCAGACTCATACCCACATACTCCTAGAAAGAAGATTGAACGGGTAGATATTGACATATTGATCCTAGGGAGTGGGATTATGGGTAACTTTTAATTCTTCTTTGTCCTTTTGTGTATTTTCTACTGTTTCTACAATGAATTTATGCCCTTTGTAACCAGAAGAAATACAAGAGCAAATGTAAGACTATCTCATGTCAAAGGAAGCACTTTGCATGTCCCTCTCTGACCTCTTTTTCCTCCTCCAGGTTTTGGCATGATGCTGTCCTCCGTGGCCCTTCTTTCCATTCTTGTCTTCATTCCCTCAGCTGTGGTGGGTGTGCTGCTGCTGGTGAGAATGGGGAGGAAGTCTGCGGGGCTGAAGAAGAGGAGCAAGTCTGGCTCTAAGAAGTCATCTATTGAGGTTTCAGCTGAGTAAGTCCAGCTGCAGTCCTGAGCAGTCAATCCTCTTCAGAGACCTGGCTTGTGGACAGTACCCAGGCTTCTGCATTATGCCTTCCTTTCTTCCAGGCTGAATTTAGTTCTGCTGAAAGGGAAATGTGTGGATGTTAATTTGGAGAGAGAGATGGAGGGATTGATAGCATAGTCCTAGTCTCTTTTTTTTTTTTTTTTTGAAATGAGATTGTGTAGTGCTGCGGTTCTGAATATAAATTCTGAAGTGAATCTCTCATTCCTTCAAAATGGACAGGAAATTCCAACAAGTCAGTTATTTTCCCCTTTTCCTTGTTTTGGCACTGAGCTGATGTCTCCTGACAGAAGTGCCTGAGCAGTGAGAGAGGCTTTAGAACAGCCAAGGGAGAGCAAAACAGTTTAAATAAGTGAGAACTACTCTTGGTCAGCGGATGCTCGGAAGGGGCTAATTTGATTCTGGTTATCAAAAGCATTTGCCAGTGAGCAGGTGTGATCCAGTATTTTCCCTAAGAACAAATCCACCAAAGAAAAGGTAACAGAAGTCTACATAAAACCCTGTTGATTCTCCCTTATCTATATCAGGGGCTCTTAACCTAGGGAGAGAAGTCTTACTTTGAGAGAGTCTAAAATCTTCTTTCTGTGTGTGTGTGCATGTGTGTGCGTGTGCACATTTATTTAATGGGAGTAACAGTGCCCTTTACAAGGAATCTGTGGCCCCACAAAAAGGCAAAGAACTCTTGGTAAAAATACTAAAACGTCTATTTCGAAGCATGGTCTAACAAGATCCTTTATGATCTAACCCTAAGTCGCATTGTTTTTTGCCATTTCTTCTCATTTGCTCCACATTCCAACTACAGTGAGCCGTTTCCTTCTCCAAACATACTATACTCATTTAGACCTTTTTAAAAATTTTCAACATGCTTTCCTCTTACCTAGAATCCCCTCCCTCCTTCCCTTGTTTGCCTGGAAAACTCTTCCTTATCTTCCAAGACCCTGATGAAATGTCTGCTTCTCAAGAGTTTCCCTGACTCTTTCAGGGAAAACTGATCACTCCCTCCTTTTTGCTGCCACAGCGGTTTGACCTTAACTCTATGAAAACATTTACCACATTGTATTCTAACAAAATGAGCTCAGGGGACCATGTTTTATTTATGTCTTTATCCCCAGCCCAGCACAATGCCTCT
The DNA here is from genome assembly GCF_964270905.1 of Leucopleurus acutus. Taxonomy (NCBI): domain Eukaryota; kingdom Metazoa; phylum Chordata; class Mammalia; order Artiodactyla; family Delphinidae; genus Leucopleurus; species Leucopleurus acutus. The sequence continues at coordinate 15,138,396 of NC_139151.1, forward strand.
GTCATGGTTGGTGCTCAGTACATTTCTAAATGAACGATTGTGACTGGCTCCTATTTATTGAGCACTTACTATGTGCCAAGCACTGTGGTACCTGTTTTACATGTACTTATTTTGCATTTACTCCTAACCATTACCCTTTAAGTGTAGCTGGTAATGTCTGCATTTTGTAGATGGGGAAATAGGTTCCTGGAGCTTAAGTCATTTTCCCAGTCATCCTGCTAGTAAGTGGCAGAACTGAAATTTAAAAACAAACCTGTCTAACTTCAACACTTGTCCTCTTAACTGCTCTACCATACTGAGGATAGTGATTGTTCACATTTGGTTTGTCCTCTTTCTACAGCAGTGACCAGGAGAAGGATGACTGCATGGGCAAGCTTTGTGTCCGTTGTGCCGAGTGCCTGGTAAGTCCATGCCATTTCTTCTGTTCACTGTTCATGCTTCATTTTCCTGCTTAATTAATGGAATCCTTCACCCTCAGAGGCAGCAGAGGATATGCAGATAGGTCTGAAGCAAAGTATGAACCAAGGTCTTTCCCCAAAGCATTTTGGTCTCAGGGGACCCCCACCAATTCTAAGCATTATTTTATTTTCTGTCTTACGGGCAGAGAGTGGTGTCCTTAGGTTAGGGAAGGGGATTGCGTAGGCAGCCTCTGCTGACTGACAGGGAACATCCTGAAAGAGGAGTGTCCTATGCTGCTGAGGTCATACTAGGAGACCTGGCTGGACTGGCTGAACCTAAAACCCTGAATTGAACTTTTCTTCTGAGCCTCAGTTTTCCCCAGTGATATAACCTTTTAGGTGACTCGATGGCGTTTGTCAATAAGAAATACCCATGTTGCAAGGCTTGAGTTTTGATTTACATTTCAGAAAACTGTCATCCCTCCCCCTTTGGGTGCTTGCTGTGACTGGTAGGCTTGTGTGCTGTTCCAGGATCCTAGGAGGGAGAGAGACTCTCTGATGTGGTACTGTTGGAAACAGGTCAAAAGCAACTCATGATCTAATACAAAGCATACCTGTCATGTCAGGGTTTAAACTTGAGCCTTCTTTGTACTTACTGCCAAATTCAGCACTTGGCCGGATGACTGCAGCCCAATTACTCACCACAGTGTTCCTTTTTCTCTTTCTCTCACGTACTTGAGTATTATAGGTAAGATTAGAGAAAGGTGGATAGGATCTAATTCCAACCCTTTGGGATTTGAATATTTTTAATAACAAAAAATAAGCTAATGTCCTGAAACTAATACAACATTATTAATCAACTATACTCCAATATAAAGTAAAAATTAAAAAACAAAGAAAAAAGAATCACTTTGCTGTACACCTGAAACTAACGCAACATTGTTAATCAACTATACTCCAATATAAAATAAAAATTTAAAAAAGTAAATAAAAAACTAAATAAGCTAATGTTCATAAGATTATTGTCCACATTTCAGATATTGATTTGTTCAACAGTTATTCTTCGAGCATGTATCTGACATGCCCCAGCTGTGATTTTAGGTACTTCGAAAACAACAGTGAACAAAACTGACAAAAATCCCTGCCCTCAGAAGAAATTACATTCTCTCCATTCCTGGAAAACTCGTGGTCTGAGACACAGTTGAAATGTTACCTTCTCTTAAATTGGGTACAAACAATAACAAACTAAATCTTTTAAAAATTAGTAAAATATATAGTATGTCAGATTGTGCTTAATGCTGTAGAGAAAAAATAAAATAGGAAAGGGAGATGGAATGGCTGGATAAGGGAGTATGATACCAAATAGGATGGTTGGGGGAGTTCCCTGGAGGTCCAGTGGTTAGGACTCTGTGCTTTCACTGCCGGAGCCCGGGTTCAATCCCTGGTCCGGAAACTAAGATCCTGCAAGCCACAAGGTGTGACCTAAATAAATAAATAAATAGGATGGTTGGGGACGCCCTCACTGAAATGATATTTGAACAAACACCTAAAAGTAGAAGCAAGCAACTTGGCTATCATGGAGGAACATTTCAGGCAGAGGAAGTGGTTGGTGCAAAGTCTCTGGGGAGAGGCCATGATTGGCATGTTCTAGGAGCAGCACAGAGGCCAGTGTGGCAGGAATGAAGTGAGCAAGGCAAAGAATAGTATTTCTTCGGAGAGATAATGTCGTATCTTATAGAACGTTATAGTGAGTGTAATCACCTAGAATTTTATTCTTTTTTAAAAATAAATTTACTTTATTTTATTTTTGGCTGCGTTGGGTCTTTTTTGCTGCGCATGGGCTTTCTCTGACTGAGGCGAGCGGGCTCTCCTCTTCCTTGCGGTGCACAGGCTTCTCATTGCGGTGGCTTCTCTTGTTGTGGAGCACAGCTCTAGGCGCACGGGCTTCAGTAGTTGTGACACGCGGGTTCAGTAGTTGTGGCTCACGAGCTCTAGAGCACAGGCTCAGTAGTTGTGGCACACGGGCTTAGTTGCTCCGCAGCATGTGGGATCTTCCCGGACCAGGGCTCAAATCCGTGTCCCCTGCCTTGGCAGGCAGATTCTTAACCGTTACGCCACGAGGGAAGCCCTAGAATTTTATTCTTAATGAAACAGAATCCACTGGAAGTTTTTGAGAAGAGAACACTTTGAACCGATGTATGTTTTAAAAGGATAATTCTGGCTTCTCTGTTGAAAACAGGTGATGAGGGATCATGACAGAAACAGAGTGCAATTAAGAGACTTTAGCAATAATGCAAGTAAGGGAAGAGGGTGATGATTTGGACCAAGGTGGTGGTGGTGGTGGAGGTGGTGAGAAGTAGTTGTTTTCTGGTTATAGTTTGTAGGTAAAGCCAGAAGGACTTCTTGATGAGTTGCATGTGTGTGTGTGAAAGAATGAGAGGAGTTAAGGATAAATCCAAGGTTCTTGACTTGAGCAACTAGTAGAACAGAGTTGCCATTTTCTAATATGTACAAGCCTGTGGGTGGAACAAGCTTTAAGGGAGCTGAGTTTGGATATATTTAATTTGAAATACTTATTAAACATTCAAGTGGAGATGTGGAGTAAGCAATTGGTTATATGGGTGTGGAGTTCAGAAGAGAGGTCTAGAATGGAGATATAAATTTAGGAGTTATTCGTATATAGAGACTGGTAGAGATATTTCCACCAGGGAAATGAGAGTAGATAGAGAGGAACTCAAAGGACTGAGCCCTGGAGCTCTCCAAGGTTTATAGATGGGGGAGATGAGGAGAAATTATCAAAGGAGGCTGAGAAGGAATGTCCAGTGCGGTGGGAGGAAAACCTGGAGAGCTCTGTATCCTGGGAGCCAAATGAAGAAAGCGTTTCAAGGAAAAGAAAGTGATTAACTGTGTCAATTGTTCCTGAGTCAGGTCAAGTAAAATGAGAACTGAGACTTGATTACTGGATGATCTGGTAATGTGGAAGTCATTGGTGGCCTTGGCAAAAGCAGCTTCAGTGGAATAGTGGGGATGAAAGCCTGACTGAGGTAGGGTCAAGAAAGAATACAAAGAGATGTTTTGGTGAGAGTGGGTATAAATGACACTTTCAAGGAGTTTTGCTGTGGAGGGATGCAGAGAAATAGGGCAGTAGGTAGAGAGAGGTGTGTGTCAAGAGTTGCTCTTCTTTTTACAATGGGAGAAATTACAGTACATTTGTATGCTGATGGGAATGAGCCAGTAGAAAGTGAAAATTTGATGTTACAGGAGAGGGGGGAGGATTGCTGGAGTGACTTCAGGATCTAGTGCACCAGTGGAGATGTTGGCCTTAGATAAAAGCAGCGAGAGTGTATCCATACGAAGAGTAAGGAAGGCCAAGTAGGTGGGCCCAGATGCAGGTGGGTGGGTAAATATGATGGGAGCTTGTGGAAGTTCCCTACTGACTGTTTCTCTGTTCCCAATGATGGGAGAAAATAAGGTCATCAGCTGAGAATGAAGTGAGCTGAAGGTGTTGGAGGTTTGGAGAAAGAGGGAAAGATATGAAAATAGTCATCTAGGAGAATAGGAGAATGAGTGGACTAGAGAAATGGGGTATGCCAGGTAGTACTAATGGCCTACTCAAGCTTAGAAATCATGAATACAAGTTTGAACAATAAAGATAAAAATAAGAATAATAGTGATAGTAGTTCATCATGAATGAGTGCTTACAAATTGCCAGGCACAGTGATGGAAACTGAGGTTTAAAGAAGTTAAATAACTTTACTCAAGGTCACATAGCCAGCAAGGGGTGGAGCTGGGATTGGAATCCAGAGGTAGACTGACTCCTAGCCTAAACTCCTAGCTACAGTCTTGCACATTTTGCTACAGACAGGCATGTTTTCATGTGTGTTGAGGTTTTAAAAAATAGTCACCCAGGAAAAGGGAACCCTTAGGGTTTCAATGCAGAAATTAGCCCAATAGATACCAATTATAATGAGGTCCTGTGATGCTTCTTGGGAATTTAGGTGGGTTGAGTCAGTGCCATTTCACTGTTGATGTCTCCCCTAGCCAAGTTCCATTTGGGGGACCCTAACGTGTGGTCTTTGCCTGAATTCTGACTGTGGCATTGTGCTTCATATACACACCACAACTACTGTTCTTTCCCCTCCAGGATTCAGACTATGAAGAGACTTATTGATGAAAGTCTGCATGATAGAAGAAGAGTCACCTAATAACAGAAAATATCCCATTCCACTGTCAGCTAAAGCCTCCCAGAGAAGTGGAGCTGGCTTGGACAGTAATGATGGAGAATTCTGGAAGCCATCAGTGAAGACTTTAGGAGCCATTTATTTATTGAAGAAATGTTCTTTTTGTATTTATAAACTGTTCAAAAACTCTCAGAAGAAACTTAGAACTACCCCTTTCAATAACTTATACTCTAATTGAATGAAGGAATTCTTTTCCTAAATAGAAAGATACTTTTTGTTTTGCCTTTGCTCTTGAATGTATTACATGTTTTCTTCCAATTTTTTGAGGGAGAATCCTAGATGTTGGCCATACTGCTGATGCCAAAATGTGTACATATATTTAATGAAATGGAGCTTGGAGCTTCCTGATGTGCTCCCAGGCAAAATGTTTGTCTGGGATAGCTATTCTTTATTTTTTGCTCCATGAACATTTTCAGCTGTGAGTTAGCATACAGCATATACTCGTTGGTTTAATGATCTCATCATCAATTGTGTTTGGGAGGCTTGGAGTGCATAAGCCCAGTTTTTTTTTTAGAGTTGGTAGGCTCGGGAGTCAGTGGTTTACTTTGACTGGGTTTTTAAAGTGTTAAAGTGCATTCAGTTTACAATTAAGGAAAGAAATGATGAGATAGAGGGATTCCTTTCTTTTGTCTTACTAGGTGCAATTTGTTATTTTACTTTCTGACAGCTGACTGATTTATGATTTCCTTCTTGACTTTTCAGATCAGAGGCAAGAAAAACTCTTCAAAAGGTTTTAGTGGGGCTAAGTAGACTATTTTACCAGTAATTTGCAATGAAATCATCTTTTAACCTACGCTGTTCTTCAAAAGTTGTTTGATTTCTAAAATGCGGAAAATATGAGCAAACTAATGTATTTACAAACCGTTTTTGCATAATATTTGAGATAAGGAAGTGAGGGTGTGAATAACCTATACTTCCTCCTTCTGTTCTCCTGATACCTTCTATGAGCTTCCTCCATTCTACTGCAGCAACATATTTCAAATTTTAATTTACATGGGATTTTCTAGAAGCCATTAAGAAATATGTATGAGCAACAACTACTGAGCTTATGTGCCACAACTACTGAGCCTGCATGCCTAGAGCCCGTGCTCCACAATAAGAGAAGCCACCATATTGAGAAGCCTGCGCACTGCAACGAAGAGCAGCCCCCACTCGCTGCAACTAGAGAAAGCCCAGCAACGAAGACCCGACGCAGCCAAAAATAAAAATAAATTAAAAGAAAATGTATGACATATCAGGAAGGGTTGACTGTGCAGTCCTCTGTAATAGAGGGATGGCGTTCACTTCTTAATTATGAGAGACAAAAATTATCCTCTCTTCCCATCTTTGATTTTTTAACAAGGTAGCCCGTTTCCATGATTTTTTGCTAGGTGGCTCAGGAGGTTTCCATATTATAGCATAATATACTGTATGCTGTGCAAAAATCACTTTTATATTTTTTTGCTAAGACCTATTTTTAAAAATTTGGGTTATTAGTTCTCATAGATTTGGCCTGGCCTCTTTTGTTAATCTAGTCCATCGATTAGAGAGTCTGATTAGTTAATAGATGTTATGATTTACCTCTGGTCATATAAAGAAGAAGAGGCAAAGGCGAGATTGGCAGTCTACATTTCCAGTGGTTAAATCTCACAGTCTTGGGCTACTTGTTAAGTATGTGGATGTCTAGGGCCAATCTAGTGAGACAATCTGACACCTCAACACAGAGAGGAAAACAATTTGAGCAATGAAAGTAAATAATTTGGGCTCTAAGACATTTGAAGATAGAGATCTAGCTGTGAGGTAGAATTTTTGTGGGTCCTCATTTCTTTGAGAAAGAGATGATGTTATAGGAACCCAGGTAAAGTCACATCCCATTGAATAAAGAACGAGTTTTGGCTGAGTTTTCTTGTAATTTCTTTTCAGGCATGTGATGAGGATTAATACAGTGGGATATGTTTATCACAGTCTTAGGGCTGCTCTCAGTTTCCTTCTTCAGTCCTTATATTGAGGTCTGGGTTACAGCCTTTTTTCTTCAAAGGAGCACAAAGCAGTGTTGGGACACATGCATTTTAAGGATGGAAGGAAGATCAAGCTTTTTCTTTTTTTAACTTACTGTTTTAATATCTTCTAATATCTTTAATATCTTCTGTTTAATATCTTCTATTTTTCTTTTTGCTGCTCCATGAGTTCTTATCACATTGTATGGAGACCAGCCTTGTCTAGAAAGGGAATTGAATTCTGAAAGCTTCAGAGAGGCTTAAAAGCCTTTCAGAATTTTTCTTTGCCTGCTGAAGTCTTTACTTGTGGTTACATTACTTTATGAGTTTTGTCCATTGAACTCTTAATTCTGTTACCAAATGTGAACTTATAAAATGCTTTGTGTTTCCCATGTGGCCTGTTAACCTCAAGCTTCTTGGGGGCACATTCCCTGCAGCTCTCAAACTGGACTCTGGTGCTTCATGAGGGGATGTTGCACGTCCTTGTTTAGAAAAAATTCTGGCGGCCAAATCCTGAATCTGAATATTCTTGTGTGTCACTCAGTTATGGTTCCAAAGGGGACCTGTAAGAAGACTAGTAGGGCATGGACCAACACTCTCATTTAATTGCGCAATTTAGAACTTTGCTGCAAGACGAGGCAGCTCCAACCCTTTGACTCCAGTGTTGGACTGTTAACTGCTGCATTTCACTGTGTTTTTTGTTTGTTTGTTTTTGTAGGAGGGTATGCACTATTGGGTCATGCACACAGACGTGTAACTCTTGAGATCTTTACCACGTCATAGTTAATAAACTTCTTTGCACTTTCTGGCTACTTTTTGGTGTATATCTACATATTAGATGAGAGCTGTCCTGTGAAAGAGAAGGGGGGTGGTTTGTGGTTTTCAGCATCAAGTAACCATTCATGACTGAGCCGTACCCCAGCAAGAATCTGCATAGATTCCAAGGGGTGCTGCAGCCAGCTCACACCGTAAGAGCTGATTGTTAAATTTTTAGGAATTTTGCAGGCCAATTGTTAAAGTGTTGGTAGCTTGAAATAGGCCATGGTGGGGGTATTTACTCAATTGCTGGCTTATCAGCACACCAGTTTTCAAGAACCATGTAGCATAGCCCTGGTAAAGAGCAAGCATTCAACAGCTTTTCAAATGATACAGGACAAGTTCCAAAAAACAAGTATGCCCACGTGTGAGGCAAGCCAGTGCAGGCAAGGTTGAAGAAGCGTACACTGAGAACACATATTTTCAAGTGGCAACTTAAAAGCAAAAGATACCTCAACGTGAAGAAGCTTTGAGTTTTTATCTAGTCACCCACAGTATTCTCTGGGGGAATAAGATGCTTGTTGTATTCTAGAAATGCTGATATCACATGGTCAGTGGAAACTGACATGCCTAGGTGGTGAGTTGGAGGACTGGGCAGGCACATCTTTGGAAGCAGAGATTGAGTGATTGGCTATATTGCCCCTCTGTGTTGAGAGAAAAAAAATGAAAGGTTACTATATTTTAGATACAGAGCAAAATGTTTTGTGTTAATCTTAAATTTATTTTGTTTGCAAGAGGCTGATTTCTTTCTCAGCATGTTTGCCTGGGACCATTTGAGATCCCACCCTTGGAGAGTTTGTAATCTAGAAGAGGAGATGACACCTGCAGAGGTCTGGAACGTGAGGCTCTCCTCAGTAAGGTGAATTTGTTACCTCATTTTAGAATGAAAGTGTAAATAACAAGTGGGTAATAGGCCAGATGACTGAAACAAGAACCTTGATTTAAAGGTTCCTGTTTGTGTCTCTGCAGCCAACTCAGAATGCACGCATTGGTTTGCTCTGAGCTTGAACTTCTGTGCAGGCAGAAGTGTCTTCAGTTGGACTTGGCAATTGCAGTTGTGGGAGAGCTCAGTGCATTGCTTCTCCTGGCATTCCTCATCTTGGGTAAGCAGTTTCTTTGTATTTCTTAAACAGTGACTTGAACTTTTCTCACTCAGAAGAAGGCTGGTTCTAAAAGTATTCATTTAATGGCAATCCTTTTGGATTGTGAGGCCACAATCACAGAGCTGTCAATTTCTGCAGGAGGACTGCCATAAGGTAGTCTAATGGGGACACGTTTCCTTTCTGTAGTGTAGATTAACTTGTGTTAAGATGCTCAGAGAAAAAAGGAGTAAAAGGTTTGCTCTTAATAAAAGAGTAAATGATAATGATAATGATGATGACGGTGATAAGGCTTTAGCTTTTTTTTTTTTAACATCTTTATTGGAGTATAATTGCTTTACAATGGTGTGTTAGTTTCTGCTTTATAACAAAGTGAATCAGCTATACATATACGTATATCCCCATATCTTCTCCCTCTTCTGTCTCCCTCCCATCCTCCCTATCCCACCCCTCTAGGTGGTCACAAAGCACCGAGCTGATCTCCCTGTGCTATGTGTCTGCTTCCCACTAGCTTTCTATTTTACGTTTGGTAGTGTATATATGTCCATGCCACTCTCTCACTTCGTCCTAGCTTATCCTTCCCCCTCCCCGTGTCCTCAATTCCATTCTCTATGTCTGCGCCTTTATTCCTGTCCTGCCCCTAAGTTCTTCAGAACAATTTTTTTTTTTTAGATTCCATATATGTGTGTTAGCATACAGTATTTGTTTTTCTCTTTTTGACTTACTTCACTCTGTATGACAGACTCTAGGTCCATCCACCTCACTACAAATATCTCAATTTCATTTCTTTTTATGGCTGAATAATATTCCATTGTATATATGTGCCACATATTTATCCATTCATCTGTCGATGGACACTTAGGTTGCTTCCATGTCCTGGCTATTGTAAATAGAGCTGCAGTGAACATTGTGGTACATGTCTCTTTTTGAATTATGGTTTTCTCAGGGTATATGCCCAGGACTGGGATTGCTGGGTCATATGGTATTCTATTTTTAGTTTTTTAAGGAACTTCCATACTGTCCTCCATAGTGGCTGTATCAGTCTACATTCCCACAAACAGTGCAAGAGGGTTCCCTTTTCTTCACACCCTCTCCAGCATTTATTGTTTGTAGATTTTTTGATGATGGCCATTCTGACTGGTGTGAGGTGATACCTCATTGTAGTTTTGATTTGCATTTCTCTAATGATTAGTGATGTTGAGCATCCTTTCATGTGTTTGTTGGCCATCTGTATATCTTCTTTGGAGAAATGTCTATTTAGGTCTTCTGCCCATTTTTGGATTGGATTGTTTGTTTTTTTGATATTGAGCTGCATGGGCTGCTTGTATATTTTGGAGATTAATCCTTTGTCAGTTGCTTCATTTGCAAATATTTTCTCCCACTCTGAGGGTTGTCTTTTTGTCTTGTTTATGGTTGCCTTTGTTGTGCAAAAGATTTTAAGTTTCATTAGGTCCCATTTGTTTATTTTTGTTTTTATTTCCATTTCTCTAGGAGGTGGGTCAAAAAGGATCTTGCTGTGATTTATGTCATAGAGTGCTCTGCCTATGTTTTCCTCTAAGAGTTTCATAGTCTCTGGCCCTACACTTAGGACTTTAATCCATTTTGAGTTTATTTTTGTGTATGGTGTTAAGGAGTGTTCTAATTTCATTCTTTTACATGTAGCTGTCCAGTTTTCCCAGCACCACTTATTGAAGAGGCTGTCCTTTCTCCACTGTACATTCCTGCCTCCTTTATCAAAGATAAGGTGACCATATGTGTGTGGGTTTATCTCATCTCTGGGCTTTCTATCCTGTTCCATTGATCTATATTTCTGTTTTTGTGCCAGTACCATACTGTCTTGATTACTGTAGCTTTGTAGCATAGTCTGAAGTCCAGAAGCCTGATTCCTCCAGCTCTGTTTTTCTTTCTCAAGATTGCTTTGGCTATTTGGGGTCTTTTGTGTTTCCGTACAAATTGTGAAATTTTTTGTTTTAGTTCTGTGAAAAAAGCCAGTGGTAGTTTGATAGGGATTGCATTGAATCTGTAGATTGCTTTGGGCAGTAGAGTCATTTTCACAATGTTGATTCTTCCAATCCAAGAAAGTGGTATATCTCTCCATCTGTATGTATCATCTTTAATTTCTTTCATCAGTGTCTTATAGTTTTCTGCATACAGGTCTTTTGTCTCCTTAGGTAGGTTTATTCCTAGGTGTTTTATTCTTTTTGTTGTAGTGGTAATTGGGAGTGTTTCCTTAATTTATCTTTCAGATTTTTCGTCATTAGTTTATAGGGATGCAAGAGATTTCTGTGCATTAATTTTGTATCCTGTTACTTTATCAAATTCATTGATTAGCTCTAGTAGTTTCCTGGTAGCATCTTTAGGATTCTCTATGTATAGTATCATGTCATCTGTGAACAGTGGCAGGTTTACTTCTTCTTTTCTGATTTGGATTCCTTTTATTTCTTTTTCTTCTCTGATTGCTGTGGCTAAAACTTCCAAAACTATGTTGAATAATAGTGGTGAGAGTGGACATCCTTGTCTTGTTCCTGATCTTAGAGGAAATGGTTTCAGTTTTTCACCATTGAGAACAATGTTGGCTGTGGGTTTGTCAGATATGGCCTTTATTATTTTGAGGTAAGTTCCCTCTATGCCTACTTCCTGGAGGGTTTTTATCATAAATGGGTGTTGAATTTTGTCAAAAGCTTTTTCTGCATCTATTGAGATGATCATATGGTTTTTCTCCTTCAATTTGTTAATATGGCTTATCACATTGATTGATTTGTGTATATTGAAGAATCCTTGTATTCCTGGGATAAACCTCACTTGATCATGGTGTATGATCCTTTTAATGTGCTGTTGGATTCTGTTTGCTAGTATTTTGTTGAGGATTTTTGCATCTATGTTCATCAGTGATATTGGCCTGTAGTTTTCTTTCTTTGTGACATCTTTGTCTGGCTTTGGTATCAGGGTGATGGTGACCTGGTAGAATGAGTTTGGGAGTGTTCCTCCCTCTGCTATATTTTGGAAGAGGTTGAGAAGGATAGGTGTTAGCTCTTCTCTAAATGTTTGATAGAATTTGCCTGTGAAGCCATCTGGTCCTGAACTTTTGTTTTTTGGAAGGTTTTTATTCACAGCCTCAATTTCATGGCTTATGATTGGTCTGTTTATATTTCTATTTCTTCCTGGTTCAGTCTTGGAAGGTTGTGCCTGTCTAAGAATTTGTCCATTTCTTCCAGGTTGTCCATTTTATTGGCATATAGCTGCTTGTAGTAATCTCTCATGATCCTTTGTATTTCTGCAGTGTCAGTTGTTACTTCTCCTTTTTCATTTCTAATTCTATTGATTTGAGTCTTCTTCCTTTTTTTCTTGATGAGTCTGGCTAGTGGTTTATCAATTTTGTTTATCTTCTCAAAGAACCAGCCTTTAGTTTTATTGATCATAGCTATTGTTTCCTTCATTTCTTTTTCATTTATTTCTGATCTGATCTTATGATTTCTTTCCTTTTGCTAACTTTGGGTTTTTTTTGTTCTTCTTTCTCTAATTGCTTTAGGTGTAAGGTTAGGTTGTCTGTTTGAGATGTTTGTTGTTTCTTGAGGTAGGATTGTATTGCTATAAACTTCCCTCTTAGAACTACTTTTGCTGCATCCCAAAGGTTTTGGGTCATCGTGTTTTCATTGTCGTTTGTTTCTAGGTATTTTTTGATTTTCCCTTTGATTTCTTCAGTGATCTCTTGGTTATTTACTAGTGTATTGTTTAGCCTCCATATGTTTTGTATTTTTTACAGATTTTTTTCCTGTAATTGATGTTTAGTCTCATATCATTGTGGTCAGAAAAGATACTTGATACAATTTCAATTTTCTTAAATTTACCAAGGCTTGATTTGTGACCCAAGATATGATCTATCCTGGAGAATGTTCCATGAGCACCTGAGAAGAAAGTGTATTCTGTTGTTTTTGGATGGAATGTCCTTTAAATATCAATTAAGTCCATCTTGTTTAATGTATCATTTAAAGCTTGTGTTTCCTTATTTATTTTCATTTTGGATGATCTGTCCATTGGTGAAAGTGGGGTGTTAAAGTCCCCTCCTATGATTGTGTTACTGTCAGTTTCCCCTTTTATGGCTGTTAGCATTTGCCTTAAGTATTGAGGTTCTCCTATGTTGGTTGCATAAATATTTACAATTGTTATATTTTCTTCTTGGATTGATCCCTTGATCATTATGTAGTGTCCTTCTTTGTCCCTTGTAAAGACTATTTTGTCTGATATGAAATTTGCTACTCCAGCTTTCTTTTGATTTCCATTTGCATGGAATATCTTTTTCCATCCCCTCACTTCAGTCTGTATGTGTCCCTAGGTCTGAAGTGGGTCTCTTGTAGACAGCATATATACAGGTCTTGTTTTTGTATCCATTCAGCCAGTCTTTTGGTTGGAGCATTTAATCCATTTACATTTAAGGTAATTATCGATATGTATGTTCCTATTACCATTTTCTTAATTGTTTTGGGTTTGTTATTGTAGGTCTTTTCCTTATCTTGTGTTTCCTGCCTAGAGTAGTTCCTTTAGCATTTGTTGTAGAGCTGGTTTGGTGGTGCTGAATTCTCTTAGCTTTTGCTTGTCTGTAAAGATTTTAATTTCTCCATCGAATCTGAATGAGATCCTTGCTGAGTAGAGTAATCTTGGATGTAGGTTTTTCTCTTTTATCACTTTAAATATGTCCTGCTACTCCCTTCTGGCTTGCAGGGTTTCTGCTGAAAGATCAGCTGTTAACCTTATGGGGATTCCCCTGTTTGTTATTTGTTGCTTTTCCCTTGCTGCTTTTAATATTTTTTCTTTGTATTTAATTTTTGATAGTTTGATTAATATGTGTCTTGGCATGTTTCTCCTTGGATTTATCCTGTATGGAACTCTCTGCACTTCCTGGACTTGATTGACTATTTCCTTTCCCATATTAGGGAGGTTTTCAACTATAATGTCTTCAAGTATTTTCTCAATCCCTTTCTTTTTCTCTTCTTCTTCTGGAACTCCTGTAGTTTGAATTTTGGTGCATTTAATGTTGTCCCAGAGGTCTCTGAAACTGTCCTCAATTCTTATCATTCTTTTTTCTTTATTCTGCTCTGTGGTAGTTATTTTCACTATTTTACTTTCCAGGTCACTTATCCGTTCTTCTGCCTCAGTTATTCTGCTATTGATTCCTTCTAGAGAATTTTTAATTTCATTTATTGTGTTGTTCATCATTGTTTGTTTGCTCTTTAGTTCTTCTAGGTCCTTGTTAACTGTTTCTTGTATTTTCTCCATTCTATTTCCAAGATTTTGGATCATCTTTACTATCATTACTCTGAATTCTTTTCCAGGTACACTGCCTCTTTCCTCTTCATTTGTTTGGTCTGGTGGGTTTTTACCTTACTCCTTCATCTGCTGTGTGTTCCTTTGTCTTCTCATTTTGCTTAGCTTACTGTGTTTGGGGTCTCCTTTTCCCAGGCTGCAGGTTCGTAGTTCCCGTTGTTTTTGTTGTCTTCCCCCAGTGGGTAAGCTTGGTTCAGTGGGTTGTGTAGGCCTCCTGGTGGAGGGGACTGGTGCCTGTGTTCTGCTGGATGACACAGGATCTTGTCTTTCTGGTGGGCAAGACTGTATCTGGTGGTGTCTTTTGGGGTGTCTGTGACCTTATTATGATTTTAGGCAGCCTCTCTGATAATGGGTGGGGTTGTGTTCCTGTCTTGCTATTTGTTTGGCATAGGATGTCCAGCACTATAGCTTGCTGGTCATTGAGTGGAGCTGGGTCTTAGAGTTGAGATGGAGATCTCTGGGAGAGCTTTTGCCGTTTGATATTACGTGGAGCCGGGAGGTCTCTGGTGGACCAGTGTCCTGAACTCGGCTCTCCCACCTCAGAGGCACAGGCCTGACACCCGATCAGAGCACAAAGACTCTGTCAGCCACACGGCTCTAGTTACAAACAATGAAGCAGGGCAGTCAGGCAGTTTAACACAGCTTGAGTTCAGCAACCACCTTGCACTACGATCTTCATTCAAATCTCAAAATGAACTCACATCAGATTTGTCCTTAGTCAGCAGAAGACTCTCAAACTCAACTGTGTTGCTTCCTCCTTCTTACACGTTTTCTCACATCACATCTTAGTTTATCACCTGCTCTACGCATCTTTAAATGGTTCTTACTCCTTCTTCAAGGCTTTAGCTTTTAAGTTGCTTGTGGCTTCGGGTAGAGCTGTGACTAGCTGTCCTTGGACTCATGGCAGAACTCTTCCTGCACTGTTTCTCTTCTCCCAGTCCTAGACAGGCCAATATTTAACCTTAAGAAGTCAGGAAGTTAAACCTCCCTAGAGAGCTAGGCTGTTGTCTATACTTGCCACACCCTCTGCATAGCCCTGATCTCAGGAAAGATGAAGTAGGATGGTTTAGATAGAACCCATTCTAAAGGAGAGAGCAAGAGTAATGACTCTCAAGGTCCCCTTCAAGTACAGGGTTGACCGATGTAACTGAGACTGTATTATAAGAAGCCGTGTAACCTATCAGTCTGTACTAAATGGTCTTGGAAGGAAAAACAAGGATGCATTTTAAGAGGTTCATGCCTCAGAGTGGTTATGTGGACTCGTATACCTAAAAACATCCAAAATCCTGGAGGTACACAGTGATGTGTAAATTGAGGGGACTTAGCCTTGCAGGTAGAGCAGCTGCCTGAGTGAGGGAGGGCAGTGAGGTTGTCTGTGTGCTCAGTGGTTGCTTGTCCTCACTAGGGGCAAATGCTTTGACTGAGAGAGAGAATGCCTCTCCCTTATTTTGTCTTGTAATATTATAATATTTGGGGGTCATTTCCACATCCTGTGTTGTAGTCTCATTGTCATGAGTCTCTTTTCTGAAGATCTTTTTTTCTGTTATAATTGTGCCAAGGACAACAATTCCCCTACACTGGGGAAAAGGGGGTCCTGATACTTACAACTCCCCAGGAGTGATAGAAAGTATTTGCCAAGAGTTATATTGTGAAAGAGCCATAAGCTCAGGTCCAAACATTTGGCCAACATGTGAGATAATTTACTATGCAGAATTATCTCAAGAACATGCTGGTGAAGAGATAAGTCAGTATCCGGGAAAGGAAGCAGGCTAAGTTGAGGATTCAATTGGAGTCTATCAAGGTGCTGAAGGTGCATCTGAATGCTTTGGTTAGATTTTTAGAGACTGAGATTAATATATATATATATACTGAATTATATATCTGAATGATAAAATTCTGAACTATATATATATGTGTGTGTAATATCTATCTATCTGTATTATATGATAGGAATTTCTGAATATTTGCCAACTAACTAGGAATCTTCAAATTTGACTAGTGTTCTTGGCCTGGTTAGGTGTTATTAGTTCATCTGATGAGTGGTCCCTGGGCTCCCACTCTGGGTCTTACTCTGCACTGGTGTTGGAGATGCACTGGCCCATAGCCACAGCTCTTGGCCTCGTGGGGGTGAGGGTGGAGAGCAAGACTTTAATCAAACAAGCATATAAGTAAATAGATAATTAGAAGTTGTGACAAATGCCCTAAAGGAAAGAGAAATGGTACTATTAAAACATGTGGCTAGGGTCTGCCCTCGGAAGGGTGGTTCAGGAGAGGTTTTCCTGAGGAAATTACATTTAATTTGAGATATGAAAGATGAACAGGAGTTAGCTAGGGGAAGGGGATGGGAAGAGCATTCAGTCAGGGGGAGCAGATTAATCTTGTTTTGGTAAATGAAGTTCAGGGAAGCTTTGCTGTAAAACATTGATTACTTTCACACACATGGAAGAGCAGTACAGGCTAGTAAAGAGACAGGCTCTGATCCAGAATGCCCGGGTTTGAATCCTGGCCTACCACTTGCTCTGTGTTATTAAGCAAGTCACTTCACCAATCCGTGCCTCAGTTTCCTCATTTGTAAAACCTCATGGGGGTTGTGAGAATTAAATTGGTTAATGTGTAGAGTGCTCAGACAGCGCCTGGCATATAACCTTCTCTAGTTTATTGAGTATCCACTACTGATTTCTAGCGTGGTGCTATATTAACTAGGGGGAAAAAGTCTGACCCTTTAATGTTAAAAATGAGGCCTGGGGAGACTGAGTGGTTTCCCAAATATCAAAGAATTAGTTAATGGAATGTCTGATCTGGGAAGATAATTTTTTAAAAACTTAATGCTTTTTATGTTAAATCATTGCTTCTCTATTCATTCACACAGAGTTCTAGTGGTGCATTTGAGTACTTAAGACTGAAAATGGGTATCTTCTATTTATCAGATTTTTCACACTTCTTAGAATTTGTTTGAAAATGGTTTGGGTGTGGCTCTGTGTGTCTTGAGGTTGGTGACTAGATTCAGAGTCTTTTTGGGGTCGCCGGTTTCCTCTTAGAAGAGAGTGGTGCATTTGCACGATGTCTAAGTTGATTTCAGTTTGATGGTTGTATTGGCAGCTGTCAGCACTTGTCCAGTATATGCCAGGCACTTCACCGATACTGTAACATGGGCGTGGGACACTCATAAATGAGACGCATATGGTCCTGCCCCTGAGAGTATAGATAACTCTACACTGTAATCAATGATTACTCCTCCGTGCAAATGGCGCACTGCTTTGGGGAATATATGAGAGCTGTTTGCTGGGCAGTGAAGGGAGCACAACCAACTCCCTGGAGAAGAACTCATCCAGAACACAACAGGGATCTTAGATATCTGAGATACGATGAATTAAAGTTATGATATAAAGGAAGCCCTTTATCATGCTCACCCATGTATGCGTAGGGTAAGGCATGTGTCATGCAGCAGGAATAAAGCTGTGGCTATCCTGAGAGCTTGTATTTTCATTAGAAGTACTCATATTTGGGGAAATTTAATGTGACTTTTGGTAATCTGAGTCAGTGTAATTGTTATCTACATTGTAGGGGAATTCAAGAACTGAAACTTAAGAAGTTTCCAGTTCATTCTGATTCATCATTTGCTGTTCTTGTAAAGGTAGATTCTCAGAACCCAAAATCTCCTCTAAGGCTACAAACTCTGTTTCCTATCTGACTTTTAGGCTATAAAAATAGGATCTCATGTGGTAATGCTTTCTGTTTTTCAAAGCACTGTTATCTGCATTATCACATTTGATCCTTGTGTCGTTATCCTCATGTTATAGGCGAGGAAACTGAGGTTCAGCAAGGTCAATGTACTTTCTGCATAAGTGAGACCTAGGTAGGGCCACCTTAAACAGTTTGACCCTGATTTTTCAGATGGAGGACTTTGTTGATTAGAATACAGGTAAGAAATCTCTTACTGTGCTGTAGAGCCTGCAAACCACAACTACTGAGCCTGTGCGCCACAACTACTGAAGTCTGCACACCTAGAGCCCATGCTCCGCAACAAGAGAAGCCACCGCAATAAGAAGCCCGCGCACCGCAACGAAGAGTAGCCCCCGCTCGCCACGACTAGAGAAAGCCCGTGCACAGCAACGAATACCCAATGCAGCCAGAAAGAAAGACAGACAGACAGACAAAACAGCAAACATCCAACAGACAAATTATTAAAAAACAAAATTTCTTAGGTAATCATTTTTTATACATTAAAATGGCCACCATACGTGCTGGACTTCCAGCAGAGCTGGGTAGGGTACTATGATGTTAATACACAAAGAAGACCTTTCCTCCTAGCATATTCTGAGGTGGAATTACTCCAAGATGTTAGGGGTGCAGGGATCATGACGGAGACCAGCCACAGTAGTAGGTAGGAACCCAAGGCTTGTTGAATTGTAACTCCTGGGAGTTAGGGTTCTTCTGTTTTGTTAAGAAAATTGCAGGGCATTGTGCAGACAGTGAATTCTTTCCCAGGAGCTGGTGGATGCAGTGAAATTAATACCACAGAGATAATATAGATGTTTTAAAAGTACTTTTGCCCATGCACAACCCAATTCGCATTCTATCCATGCTATCCTGCCTAAAAAAATATTTAAAAAAATCTCACTGTGGACCTTTCATGTGGCTTCTTTGTGTCATAACTGAGTTTAAAAAATTTCCTCGTATTTGCGTATCTCTTTTCTTACATGTCCAGAACATTCTTTATATATTTAAAGGTAGTCATTTTAATTTAGTTGGAGAGATAGGTAAAAATTTCAGGCTGAGTATCCTGTAATCTTTTGTTTATGTGAAACTCTCAGGTTGTAGATTGTCTAGGGTTGTCACCTCAAGGCTATCCTGGAATTGTTTGCTTTTTTTCTCTTTAAAAGCAACTTTCATCTAATCTTCCCTTATAGCCAGTCTGAGGCAGCCCGCAAGTGACTCTCCAAACACCACTCTGTTTTGTTTCATCATAGCAGTTACCAACATCCACTGTTTCTTATTCATTCATTTGCTGCTTTTTTCCTCTCCATCTCCCCTCCACGTGCAAGCTGCTATCAGCCGGGACCTTGTCTTCCTTGCTACGTGCTGCAGCCCAGTGCCTCAGACAGAGGCTGACTCACAGAACTCTCCATTGATGTGTTAAATTAATGAACTTCTCTTGACACTATTTTCTGACGTTTTTTTTTCTTTTAAGGTTGAAAAATTGAGAGCAGCATGTTTTACCCACCAAAACGCATCCTGGTGCCAGTGTTACTCAGTAAGTAGAAGCCAAGGGACCAAGGAGGGTATTTGATTTCTTGTAAGTCTCATGCGTGTTCAGAAGCCAGTTTTATATATTTTCATTTCCCCTTGCTTTGTTGAAAATGGAAACCCCAACCTGGAACTTCACAGTTTTGTTGAAACAGCAGTTTTGCTTCAACAGCTGTTTTAGAAGCCAGGTAGGAGACTCTTCCTTGGAAAGCTGAATATTCCTCTGCTGCTATTAGAAACAGAATGCCTTTGGGTCCTGACTGGGTGTTTTAGGACCTTCCTATGGGATACAAAGAAAGTTTCTCGCTGGTATTCCTGCACTTTAAATTGTTATCTTTAAAACCACAGCTAGTCTCAGATCAGGAAATGAAATTACCAAAGGGAGTCCCAGAATCCCTGTAATTGTTTTCGTGCTTTAGCTACACTAGTCTTCTTGCAGTTCCTCAAATGCGCTGAGCTCTTTCCCAATTTTGGATGGTTTCTTTTGCCTGGAACCTTCTCTCCCCACCTCACCCTAGCAAGCATGCCTAAGCCTTCCTTATCCTTCAGGTTTCTCCTTAAGCTCCACTTTTAAAAAGCCTGCTCTGGAGTCTCCGGTTCCTACGGTGCTCAGGGCTGCTTCTTCTTGCTAATCCCATCTCTTTCTAACTTTTTCATCCTTTTGTCCCCTTGTCTTCTCTTTATCCCATGGATATAGCTCTGTTGGAAGAATAAATTAATGAGATGCTTTGCTCTCATAGCTTTTTATTTTTTTCTCTTTTTTAAAAAACTTCAAAAAAATTATTTGGTTGCTCTGGGTCTTAGTTGTGGCAGGCGGGCTCCTTAGTTGTGGCATGTGAACTCTTAGTTGTGGCATGCATATGGGATCTAGTTCCCTGACCAGGGATTGAACCCGGGCCCCCTGCATTGGGAGCATGAAGTCTTAACCACTGTGCCATCAGGGAAGTCCCTAGTTTTTTGTCTTTTTAAAGTATGGTTGATTTACAATGTTGTGTTAATTTCTGCTGTACCGCAAAGAGATTCAGTTATCCATATACATACATTCTTTTTTATATTCCATTTTGGTTTATCACAGGATATTGACTATAGTTCCCTGTAATATGCAGTAGGACCTTGTTGTTTATCTATTCTATTTTTCTCTTTATTATTAGTTTTTTAAACTTTGCATGGTGACCTAAACACTGACTCAGCAAAGTGCACAAAAGAATTGTCTTTGCTCTAATTCCAGGCAACACAGCATGTGCACAAGCATGCAGTCAGACATACACACACACATGAAACTGGTATGTATTAGAGAATTTTTTTCCCCATGGAATCAGGGTTATAAAAATCTCAGAGGCTATTTAGACATTTCCTGGGTGAAGCAGCCTGCAGGTTTTTGCCCTTCCATCCAGAGACTTAACAATCCAGCCCCGTGTGGAGCGGCCTGGTGACATCAGGGGGTATTGTGCTTCTTGGAGAGGTTTTCCTCCTCTGTAGAAAGTCTCAATTTCTTCAGCCACTTCTGTGCAAAGGTTACCTGTCAGGTATAAGTTTCTCTTTGCTTCGGTTGTTGCTCTTGCTTTCTAGGGAACTCATTTAATTCTACAGACAGTGCTCTTCATATTACACTAAATAAGCTTCTTATACCTTTAACCACACTTAAAGTTGCTCAGTCCTTCCTTACAGGAAAATTCCAGGTCGCTTTTGCAGGTACTTTTGATTTCTTTCAAAAAATAATTCCCTCCAGAGAGTGGAGAGTTCATGTTTTCTTTCACATCCTCCCCACTGCGTGTTGCCTGCTGTGGGCAGGAAGTTAACACTCTTCTCCCGGGGCAGCAGCTTGGATGGAGAGGTTGGCACATTTTCTGTTTACTCCAAAATTCGTTCACTTGGCTCTTCTTTGATAGGAACTGGCCAGCATCTAAATGTGTCTTTCTTGCTATGGTTATCTCTTTGCATAGAGCATGTCCTGTGAAAACAGAGATATCCATGTAATGGTTTTCTCTTTAGAAATGGTTTTTTCTTTAAGGGAAAAGAGAAATTACTTGAGCAATGGACAGATAGTGGAGGGGTACCGCATGGGCTAACCCTAGAGACTGGAAAGCCAGGGCTGAGGGCAGAGCTGGAGGAGGGAGGTGGGGAGAAGGCAAACAAAGGAAATTCAAGGGAGGAGCTGTGCTCTGTCCTGGCCTAATTACAAGGACCTGCACTACAGCCAGAATCAGCCAGCAAATTCAGAGATAAGCTTTTGTAAAGGAACTAAAGAAGGAGAAAGGCAGAGGGAAGCAAAAGTACCTGTGAACTGGCTTTTCAGTTCCCTAACTGAAACTAGGAGCCAGAGACATCCCATTTCCTGTTTATGGATGTCTAAATTCATGACCTGAAAGGAGAGACTTCAGGGTTTCTCTTCTCTTTTCTTCTTGTTTTCTTTTTGTTTTGTTTCTCTGGCCATGCCACTCCGCTTGCAGGATCTTAGTTCCCCGACCAGGGATCGAACCTGCTCCTTTGGCAGTGAAAGCGCAGAGTCCTCACCACTGGACCACCAGGGAATTCCCTCTCTTCTTTCTTTAGAAAGGAGATTGCAGGGATGAATTCTAGAAAAGGGGAAGGGACTGGCTAGGAGCACAGGACCAGTTAGCATCTATATAGCATGAAGATTGTAGAACCCCTCTGACTTGAGCTACGTGGGGGGAACTACAGAGTATTTCTCTTACCCTTGGGAATGCCATGCTGGTTGGAATGAAGGGCCTCTGAATACTTTGTCCACGTTGGGTCATCTGGGGTGGAAAGGTGCATACACTTGGAGATTAATACTAGTTTTTGTTGCTGAGTGTATTTGTCTGAATGATGCCTCCTCTTGCCTTTTCGACTTCTGTAGGTTATTTCTTGGACCTGAATGAATTGATTGTTTCCTCTGTGGAGCTAACAGTCCACGTGGGTGATTCAGCCCTGTTGGGATGTATTTTCCAGAGCACAGAAGAGAAACTTGTGACCAAGGTAGACTGGATGTTCTCATCAGGAGAGCACTTCAAGGTAAGAAGGAGGAAACACTGCTGTGTATTAAAAGTCCCTGGCCAATGGTGTCAGAATGTGGGGAGAGGGAGAATCAGGTCATCCAGTGCCATGAGACGGGGTTGCAGGAGCTTGGGCTCTGGAGCTTGCCAGAACTGAGCCTCCTCCTGGCCTCTTGGCTGTGTAATCAGCTGGGTAAATGGCTCAAACTCTCTGACATTCAACTTCCCCATCTGTGAAGATGTAGGTGATTATAATAATGGTAATGCTTACTTTTCAGGACCTTGAGAAGCTAATGGGAGACATGCACATAAAGTTCTTTAGTTCCTTTCCTCTATTTCTCCCATTTGTAGAGTAGCATAGGTGGGTGGGAGGGTGAGAAGAGTGAAAACGCATTGGTCTAGACAAAAAAAGTTATGGGCTAGGCACAGGAATGGTGTCACAGGAATTTTTTCTTTGGGGAGGGGGCAGATTCTTTCAGCACTCCACTGACCCATTTATGTGCTGGGGAATCATCTCTTTCTCCTTCATGGCTGCTTAAAGTGTTGGCATTAGCAGATTCAGCATGGCTGAGTGAAGGCCTTTCATGGGAGCTCTTTGGATTAGGAAACAGAGTGTGTTAAGCCTCATCTGAGATTCTGTGGAGATACTTGTATGTCAGGATCATTTGCGAAATATGTCCTAAGTAATACATTATTGACAATAAAGTCCCAATGTTTGCAAATGAAATATCGCTTTTGTAGCTCAGAGCATGTTATCCCTATCATGCTACTGTCACTCAAATTTTTATTACTATTTATTGTTATAAGAGGGAAATACCCATGGTCAAAGTGAAAATAAGAATTTCCCATGGCTCCCCCTCCCAGTCTGTAAACCATTCCCTGTTGATGACTCCTTCTCATGCATTATGATAAGCTGCCTGGAGGAGGGCAGAAAGGACAGCGGTAACAGCCAACATGCTGGGGATTCTCACAACAGCCTGTCTGTGGGATTACATTTGGATGCCATCGAATGAGGAGGCCATGGCAGAACACAGGGTGAAGATGGGAGATGCTTTTCAAAAGTTGTGAGTTTGAATCCCCAGAGTGATCTTCAGAGTGGGTGTTACATTTTACCTTAAACTGTAAGAAATGGAAATGTGTTGACCCTGTTTCTCCAATTGTCTTTGTGTAAAATGAGCCACAGAGCCTTGTGCAAGTTAGTGTATTGCCAGGCACACGATGATGGTGATGATGATGATGATGATGTTGTTGATGATGAATTGGGTACCAAGTACTATTTTTTTTTTTTTTTGCGGTACGCGGGCCTCTCACTGTTGTGGCCTCTCCCGTTGTGGAGCACAGGCCCCGGACGTGCAGGCTCAGCGGCCATGGCTCACGGGCCCAGCCGCTCTGCGGCATGTGGGATCTTCCCAAACCGGGGCACGAACCCATGTCCCCTGCATCGGCAGGCGGACCCTCAACCACTGCGCTACCAGGGAAGCCCCCAAGTACTTTTTGATCACAGTGGTGATGATGACTATGCTGCCTCCACAGAACAGGGGCTTTTGAATCCAGACTCCTGGGTCTGGTGCCATGGACTTCACATTTTCTCTGATGTTGTATTGCCCTCCAGGATGATTACGTGCTCTTCTATTATGCCAACATCAGTGTGCCTGTGGGGCGTTTCCAGAATCGTGTGAGCTTGGTGGGGGACATCTTACACCATGACGGTTCTCTCCTGCTGCAAAATGTGGAAGAGGCTGACCAGGGAAACTATACCTGTGAAATCCGCTTCAAAATGGAGAGCCTGGTGTTCAGAAAAGCAGTGGTCCTGCATGTACTACCAGAGGAGCCCAAAGGTACATAAATGCTTACTCAGAGAAGGGCGAAGGGGCAAGAGATTTAGTGTGCAGTGAGGGAAGCGAACTGATTTTGTTGAGCAAGTGGCAGCCATTGTGCTATGTACTTACCACGGAGTGAGTCCTCAATAAAATAAAAATAATGATGATCATTATTTTATTATTACTTTATCATGTTTCAACCTCATGAAAATGCTGTGAAGGAAGAACTGTATTCTTTTCATTTTACAGATGAGTTAACTGTGGCTTAGAGAGATTAAGTGACTTGCCTAAGGACATATATTTATTAAATGGCATATCCAGTACTTGGACCCTGGTACCTCTGTCAACAAAGTCCATGTTTTTTTTTCACTATACCCTGATGCTTCCCATCAGTTATCCATGTTGATGTTGTGTCCATATTTTGTAGGTAACTATGTTAGGTGTTCTGGGGGATATAAAAGAAATGAGCAGATCTCTCTAACTTCCTAGGACCTCATGTTCCCATTTATAAATGGCTTCAGTAGATTGTTGGTTTTAAAAAACATGTTCTATAGAACGCTCAAGGTCCAAGGAACCTGGTGGGCCACACAAAGCATGAGAACAGGGCAGGGGATTGATAGAGGATCTAGTTGGGCAGGACCTCAGGCTTCCACCTCCACTACAACCAAAGTCCTTTTCCTTTTTCCTGTTGTATTCATTGGGCTGCCAGATAAGATTTCGTTTGAAGAAAGAATTCTGCTGCTTTAAAAAGTTTGAAAACCACAGAATTAGATACATTCTTTAAAAGTGTGAGATAGAAGGAACAGTCTTTAGCCTCAGGAGAGCTTGCTGTTTAGTGAGTGAACTAGAATCTGGACGCCCCACTCCCTGCCAGCTAGTTTAGGTCCATTCTTTCAATGAGCTCCTTTGGAGCACCCTGTCCCCATCTCTGGTGATATTCAACACACCTGTTCAGTTGTGTCTCCCCTGCTCACCTGGATCTGTGACCATGACCAGCCCTAGACACAATGCCTGGCATAGAGTAAACATTCAGTAAACATTTGTCAAATGAAGGAAATTCTTAAATTAGCATCCCTCACTGGAATCTGACTTCTAAAAAATGGAAGGGTAGAAGGAATTGTAGAAGGTGGCCTCTGGTCTCTCTCCTAATTTTTCCTACTTTTTTCAATTGCATTTTTCTTTCAATTTTAAATCTATGGCTCTCCAGGAAGAAGAAATGAACCAACTGTTTGTGTCCCCCAAGGATTATCTTTGAGTTACCCCTTTCTACTTTGTTCTCTGATGCTGGGCCTGAGGACTACAAGCATGTCCTACAAAATGGGTGCCTATTCCTGCTTAGAAGAGACACAGAGGGAAGGAGCCCAAAGGAGGCAGTTTTAAGAACTGAGTCCATGGGAGCAGGCTAGAGCAATTTTAGGGGTAGTCAGATTTCCCAGTAGCCAGTGGAGCAACTTGTATTTACTTTTCCTTTCCAGCCGGCGTGGGAATAGCTCTAACTCCTGACCATTTGCCTGGTGGCCATCTCCTTCCATGTGAAAACTCATCTAGATTTCCTCTACAAAGTTTATCCTTCAGTTTGTAATTTTTCTGTGTTTCTACTACTTCAACTCTTTTATTCGTAGTTCTTATTTTAAACGCTATAGACAATTTTCTTTTTTCTTTCTTTCCCTTTCGTTCTTTCTTAGGAATTTGCTTCCATTTTATTCTGTGAAAGGATTTTAAGACATCTGAATGTGTGTGTCCTCAGATTATACACTTATACTGTATAGATATATTGTATAATAGTTGACGAAAAGTATAAAGAGAACAAAAAGTTATCTTTATTCAAACTTGTGCATATAATTTCAGTCAGATGATCTTCATTTTTAAGATTCAAAATTGAATTAAAGTTTTCATATCAGATGAATTGCTTGAACAATGTTTTGAGTTTGGTTTAACATTTTGGAAAATGTTGTTCAAGGAGAGAAAATATTCTTATTGAAGGGATTCGCGCACATGGTAGGTAGTATAGTATGTGAGCTTTAGGTGACCTCTGGATCCCTAACTTCATTACTCTATTATTTTTATTCTATTCTAATCTCTTTTCAATTTATAAAGGTCTATGATTCTAGAAGGGAGGCAATCTAATGAAATAATTAAAAGCTCATGTTTTGGAATCACACCTAACAGTGCTTTAAATCCTAATTTAGAGAAAGTTCCTAATATTTGGAAAACAAAATTTCAGTGGTATAGACAATTTTCTTACAAATAAAAATAATATTAACTTCCCATATTTTTGCTCTAGAATCAGCCATCCTTCCACTTATGTGAGGTGGTAACAGTAAAGGGAGTGAGAAAGCGTGGGCTTTGTTTTCACTCAGGCCTGGGTTTGAGTGCTGGCTCTGCCTTTTACTGGCCGTGAAGCTCTGGGCTCTTTCACTTTCTTCCTCTGTGAAATGGGAGAGTAATAGTGCATATCTCAAAATATTGTAATGACTAGGTGATATCCTAGGTGTCTAGCACATGCCTGGTGTGTTGAAGGAACTCAGAATGTTCAGTTCTTATTATTGCATTTAAAAAACAGGGTTCAATTCTTAATATACTCATAGATTTAGAGGGTGTTTCCTTCCCTATTGGTATTCTTTGCAGTGAATTTTTATTACTTCCAAAATAATTCCCTCCATAGAGTTTTGAGTTCATAATATTTTCTTTTGCTTTCCTCCCATTGTGCGTCTTTCCTCCTGGGTGGGAAGTTAACGTTCTCCCAGGGACACAATTTGGATGAAAAGGTTAGCTGATGTACTGTGTTCCTTTATGAGCTCCGCTTAATGCTCTCTTGAAGGAACTCTGTCCAGTTAAGACCTAGGCTTGTGTCTCCCTTAAATATCATCCTGCCTTTCTTTTCTTAATTGACTTTGTGGTCGATTTGTATAGAGCACTATTGAAAAATCAGAAGCATCTTTCCAATTGTTTTCTTTTTCAGGGACTTGTTGAAATGACTAAAGCAGTAAACATATGATGGGGTCAGCTGCTTATACAAATAAGCAGGAGGAAGAGACTATTTGTTGGAAAGCCAGGAGCAGGGGAAGGGGGAGCAGATGGGGAAGTGGGGGCAGGGATTAAAACAGAAAGAAAAGCCAAGAGGAAAACTGTCTGTTGTCTTGGCCTAATTAGCAAGCAGTCCTGTGACCTGTACTCTAGCCAGAATTGTCCTAAGCAAGTCCTAAGACAACTTGTAGAAGAATAAAAGAAGTTGAAGAGAGTTACCCGTGATTCAGTTTTTCAGCTAGGAGAGCCAGTGGATTATTTATAAGAATGAGAGTTATAGAACTTTCCACTTCCTGTTTATGTTAAGCAGATGTGGGTATCTAAGTTGGTGAACAGAAAGTGGGGGGCTTCAAGGTTTTCTGTACTTTCTTTATCACAAGCTTGAAGTGGAGTTGGGGCTTGTGGGAGAGGTTCTAGAAAAGGAGAAGGAGAAAGGAATTAAGAGAACCAGAAAGTGTTTACTGAAGTCAGTGGGACCCCAATGTTGGTAGCTAGAGGGTATTGTCTTATCCTTGGGGTATTGTGTGGATTTGAGTGAGAGACCTCTGAGTACTTTGACCACACAGAATAATCTGGATCACCTGTGGAGGGAAAGTGTGCAGTGTTTGGTGGTGACATTGATTTTACTGTTGAGGATCTTTGGCTAAATATTATCTCTTCTAGAAGTTCTTTGGCTTCTATAGATTATACCTTGAGTTTGACTTGATTTATCATTTTCTCCCCAGAGCTCATGGCTCATGTGGGTGATTCGACTCAGATGGGATGTGTTTTCCACAGCACAGAAGAGAAACACATGACCAGGGTAGACTGGATGTTCTCATCAGGAGAGCACACCAAGGTAAGGAGGAGAAACCCTCATTGTGTATAAGAAGCCCCTGGCCGATGCTGTCAGGACAGAGTGGGGAGATCAAGAATCCAGGCACCAGGTGCCATGTGGTGGTGTTGTGAGGGCTTCGGCTTTGGACCTTGGCAAAGCTGGGCCTCTCAGCTCAGCCACTTGGCTGGGCAATTTCAGCTTCCGGTTGGGAAAAATGACTCTAATGAAGATGATGAAGAAGAAGAAGTAGATGCTGCTGCTGCTCAGCTTTTCAGGTTGTCAGGACGCATATAGGAGACAGCTGGTGTAAAGCATTTGTACATGACTTGGCCACTGCATTTTAGTTTAATTCCTCTTCTCCCTTCCCCTTTTCGTAGAGTCCGTGGGATAGCAAGGGGGATGATTTTGGTGGCCTAGCCAGGAAGGCAATGGGCTAGGCATAAGCACAATTGCATTCGTATTCTTTTTTTAAAATTAAAAAAATTTTTTTGATTTTTATTTTTAATTAATTTTTATTGGAGTATAGTTGCTTTACAATGTTGTGTTAGTTTCTACTGTACAGCAAAGTGAAGCAGCTATATGTATACATATATCCCCTCTTTTGGGGATTTCCTTCCCATTTAGGTCACCACAGAGCATTGAGTAGAGTTCCTGTGCTATACAGTAGGTTCTCATTAGTTATCTATTTTATACATAGTATCAATAGTGTATATATGTCAATCCCAATCTCCCAGTTCATCCCATCCCCCCTTCCCCCTTGGTATCCATGCGTTTGTTCTCTACATCTGTGTCTCTATTTCTGCTTTGCAAATAAGATCGTCTATACCATTTTGCATTCTTATTCTTTTTTTAAAAAAAATTATTTAATTAATTTATTTTTGGCTGCGCTGGGTCTTCGTTGCTGCGCGTGGGCTTTCTCTAATTGCGGCGAGCGGGGGCTACTCTTTGTTGCGGTGTGCGGGCTTCTCACCGAGGTGGCTTCTCTTGTTGCCGAGCACGGGCTCTAGGCACACAGGCTTCAGTAGTTGTGGCGCGCGGGCTTCAGTAGTTGTGGCGCACAGGCTCAGTAGTTGTGGCACACGGGCTTAGTTGCTCCGCGGCATGTGGGATCTCCCCGGACCAGGGCTCAAACCCGTGTCCCCTGCGATGGCAGGCGGATTCTTAACCACTGCACCACCAGGGAAGCCCTCTTATTCTTATTTGGGTTATTTTTGTGAGTTTTCTTCTGTGCCCCATTGCCCCATTTATGTGATGGAGGGAATTTTCTTTATCTTCATGGATGCTTCGAATGTTGGAATTAGTAGGTCCTGGGGGCCAGGTTGAGGAGTACTTCATGGGAACTCTGAAGTAGTAAACAGCAAGTTAGTTCATTAGACCAGTAGATGTCAATTATGGCATGGTGATATCCTGATGAGTCAAGGTGTGTTGTAAGAGATATCTCAGGTAACTTATTGTTAATAAAAGTTAAGGTACAAAGTTTAGAAAAGATTTAACTTTTATAAATGAAGACATATTCCAGGTCATCCCTACAAAAAGTCATTTATACTCACTTGATTCCTATATGCTGAGTGGGTCAGAAATGGTGGCATCCAGATGTAGAGAACAAACGTATGGACACCAAGGGGGAAAGTGGTGGGGGGTGGTGGTGGGATGAATTGGGAGTTTGGAATTGACATGTATACACTAATATGTATAAAATACATAACTAATAAGAACGTGCTGTATAAAAAATAAATAAAATAAAATTCAAAAATTCAAAAAAAAAAAAAAGAAATGGTGGCATCATGGTGGGGTCTGGGGAATTACATGTAGTTCCAGATTCACCTCTGGGAACTCGTCATGCATTTATATGTCATCCACCAATGAGACACTGCAGAAAATAGGATGAGAGTTGACGTTTTGGGTTGTGAATTTGAATCACAAGAGACAAGCCAGGTCTTTTCATTCATGTTTCTGTTTGTATGCCCATTTCCTTTTCTTAAAAGCTTTTAAAAAATAATAATATTTATATAACTTTATAAAAAACTCCAACACATTTATTTAACAAGTGTTTTTAAAGCATCTGCTATGCAGTGAATACTCAAAGCTCCTGCCCTGATGGGGGACTTACAATCAAGATGGAGGGACAGAACCTAGGGGCAGGACAGGAATAAAGACGCAGACATAGAGAATGGACTTGAGGACACGGGGAGGGGGAAGGGTAAGCTGGGACAAAGTGAGAGAGTGGCATGGACATATATACACTACCAAATGTAAAATAGGTAGCTAGTGGGAAGCAGCCACATAGCACAGGGAGATCAGCTCGGTGCTTTGTGACCACCTAGAGGGGTGGGAGGGAGACACAAGAGGGAGGAGATATGGGGATATATGTATATGTATAGATGATTCACTTTGTTATGAAGCAGAAACTAACATACCACTGTAAAGCAATTATACTCCAATAAAGATGTTGAAAAAAAAGATGGAGGGATATACATAGTAAAACAATGAAGAAATAAATACATGATATGTCAGGTAATAGTAAGAGCTATGGAGAACAAGAAAGCAGGGTTTTGTGGTTGTTATTTTATGTAGGTGGTCAGGGAGACCTCACCAAAAAGGTAACATTTGAGCAGAGGTCTCAAGGAAGTGAAGGAGGCAACCGTGCATCTGTCCAGGCAAAGGAAGCAGCAAGTGCAAAGGCCCTGAGGCCAGTACTCAAGGAGCAGTAAGGAGACTGGTGTGGTTGGAGTGAAGTGACCCAAGTAGGTGAGGAAAAAGCCAGTAGAAGATGAAATCAGAGAGGAGATGGGGGTGGGGCGGCTCATGGAGGACTTTGTACTTTTAGGAGAAATGGAGGGCTATTAGAGGGTTTTGAGCAGAGGAGTGATACGATTTAACTTATATTTCTAAAGGTTCATCTGCTGAGAATAGACTGTAGTGGGGAGTATAGAGGGATACAAGTTGAGAAGCTCTTGTAGAAATCCAGGTGAGAGATGGTGGCTTGGACCAGACTGTGGAAGAGGTGAGAAGTGGCTAGATTTGGGATGTATTTCGAGGGTAGAGGATTTGTTGTGGGATTAGATGTGAGTTGTTCAAGAAATAGAGGAGTTAAGGATGACTGCAAGATTCTTAACCAGAGCTTAAGGAAGAAGACGTTGCCATTTACCAAAATGGGATGGATAAGAAGGAACTGTTTTGGGGGAGAATTTTGGAGTTCAGTTTTAGACATGTTTCAGGTGCCTATTGGAAATCCAACTGGATATGTCATAAAAAGTAAAGGTGTACTTTTACTTTTTTTACTGGAGAAGTGCAAAAAACTGAAAGTCCCTCATTCCCACTTTCCTCATCCCTCTCTTGAGATGGAAGAGTTGTTTGTGGTTTGGTGGCATCCTGCACAACTATGTGCCCGCGGACACGTGTGTCCATGGATTTGTGTTACTTAATACCTTCTGATAATGCCTTTACTGTTTCCACACACAGAGTCTGTGAGTCCTGAGAGCTCCCCTCTCAACCTTCCCGGCGCCCCTCTACCCCAGCCCTTCAGTCTCATACGTTTTGCCTTTCCCTTCTAGGAGGAGATTGTGTTGCGCTATTACCCCAAACTCAAGGCAGCCATGGGATACCCCCAGAACTGGGGCCGCTTCCAGAACCGTGTAAACCTGGTGGGGGACACTTCCCACAACGATGGCTCCATTGTGCTCCACAGAGTGAAGGAGTCTGATGGAGGAAGCTACACCTGCAGTATCCACCTGGGGAACCTGACAGTCAGGAAAACCACTGTGCTGCACGTGATCCTGAAAGAGCCTCGAAGTATCTAACATTTGGTTGGAGAGGGAGGAGGAGCCTCATAGCTGGTAGGCAGGACCAGGACTAGGGTGAGGCTGGAGAGGCTTCTAGGGTACAGAATTTAAGGAGGCATCACTCCCAGGTGCTGTACTTGCCTGAACCTGATAAGCCCAGCACTTATGAAGCACTTGTACCCTGTACTTGCATGACCTTGAGAGTGAAACCTCCTTAAATTTGGTGCCCTATGCACCTTACTTGCCTCACCCTAGTTCTTCCCTGCTGGAAGGTCAAGGAAAAAAAAGCTCATATTGAGTGAACACCACCCCTCTGCCAGACCTCACTCATCATTGGTGTAATATACTAAGTTAAAAGTACAGGAGCTCAGAGATGGATTGGAGTTGTTTTGACTTGGCTTCAAGGGAGATGCTCTGTGCTCTGTAGTGGAAAGGAAGATGGTCCCGAGCTGGTGAGAGACAGCAAAGAACAGAGAGAAAACAGGAAGGGGTCAGAACCAAAAATAGAGGGGTTTCCTGATCAAAGATTCTGTATTTTGGCGAAACACTGTGTATTAAGGCCATTGGTGTGTAGGAGAGTAAAGACTAAATTGTGTTGACTGATAGAGGTTGATAAGTGAGGAGTTCAAGTTAAACCATAACCCAGTTAGCAGTCAGGATGTGGCCTGTGGACTTTGCCTTTTGCTAGGGACCCAGGGCTGGGCTGCGGTTGGTTGGGGGCAGGGATAGAGGTGAGGGTGCAACACACCCCAGTACCTCTGGCCAGAGACCTAAGTCTATGGAGGCGCCTTCTTGCCAATAGCAAAGAATCCCAGCTGGAGAGGGAAGCAGACAGATGGCTTTCTTCACTCTCAGAAGTCTTAGCTCCACTTCACAGAGAAAATAGAAGCCATTAACGGGAGCTCATTCAACTTTGGAGCCCTCCCCGCCCACAAACGGACCTACATCCACTCCCATCGTCCTCCCTGCCCTGCCATCCTGAGCTCCCTTCCACCCAGGGCTTATCTGAGCCCCTGTGCTCAGGTGGTGCTCTCTCTTCCTTCTCAGGATCCTCACAGCATGGCTCTTTAAGCCCGTACTTTCCAAGGGCTTCTACCACTCAGCACAAACATACACTCCACTCTTCCTCTTACCTATGTCCTTGTCTCCTTTAGCTCTCATCCTATATCTTTATTTTTCTTTATTTTTCTTCAACCCACATACCTTACAATTTACCCATTTAAAGTGTACACCTTGATGGTTTTTAGTATATTCCGAGTTGTGCAAACTTCCCCACAATACATTATGTATTTCTTTCTTTACACAGCCAGATAGCTTGCTAAAGGGCTGGACATGCTGTCTCCTATCTCATCTCCCACTAATTGATAGCACACTGCATTCAGTCTTCTGCTTCTACCTCTGCTCTAGCATAGATCCCCAATGGTACTCTAAAGGCACATCCTTGACCTCCTCTACCTCAGTACTATTGAACACCATGTTCTATATACATTCAATATATTCTATGTTAGATACAACTTTATCTGTCTGCCTATCTGTCTATCTATCTCTATGTATTATATGAGCTCCACCCAAATATTCCACAAATACTCAAATACAACATATCCAAACCTACCCCTCTCACCTCTCCCCAGCCCATCCCTTCAACCTCAGTTAATGTCACCACCATCTACACAGTTATCCAACTGGATGCCTGGGAGTTGTACTTGATTCTTCCCTTTCCCACGACCCCCAGTCTAACAAGTTGACAAGTCCTGTCATTTCTACTACTGACTTTAAAAATATATATATCTTTATTGGAGTATAACTGCTTTACAATGTTGTGTTAGTTTCTGCTGTACAACAAATTGAATCAGCTATGTGTATACGTATATCCGCATATCCCCTCCCTCTTGATCCTCCCTCCCACCCTCCCTATCCCACCCCTCTAGGTCATCACAAAGCATTAAGCTGATCTCCCTGTGCTATGCAGCAGCTTCCCACTAGCCACGCATTTTACATTTGGTAGTGTATATATGTTGATGCTACTCTCTCACTTCATCCCAGCTTCCCCTTCCTCCACTGTGTCTTCAAATCTGTTCCCTACGTCTGCGTCTTTATTTCTGCCCTGCCGCTAGGTTCATCATACCTTTTTTTTTAGATTCCATATATGTGCATTAGCAACCCGTATTTGCTTTTCTCTTTCTGACTTACTTCACTCTGTATGACAGACTCTAGGTCCATCCACCTCATTACAGATAATTCAGTTTCGTTCCTTTTTATGGCTGTCTACTACTGACTGGATCTGCCTCCTCTCCCATCTGTCACCACCGCCTTATTCTGGCTGTCTCATCCCCGTCTTGGACTGTAGGCCTCTAACAAGTCTCTGCTTTCATTCTCAGTCACTACCCCTCATTCTTCATGCAGCTCTGAGTGCCATCTTTCTCAGTAACAAATCTCCACTGCTTATAATCTCTCAATGTCTTCTCCATCGCCAAGGAAAAAAATCCAAACTCTTCACTGAGATAATCAAGGTCCTGCATGACTTAGCTCCTTTTATTCATCCAGCCTCATTCCCCACCACACCGACAAACACAACCTTTGAACCAGACCCATGGAACTCTTGCTAGTTTCTAAAAGCACCATCCTGTCACCTAAAAGCACCTAAGAGGGCCTCCCTGGTGGCGCAGTGGTTGAGAGTCTGCCTGCCGACGCAGGGGACACGGGTTCGTGCCCCGGTCCGGGGAGATCCCACATGCCGCGGAGCGGCTGGGCCCGTGAGCCATGGCCGCTGAGCCTGCGCGTCCGGAGCCTGTTGCTCCGCAACGGGAGAGGCCACAACAGTGAGAGGCCCGCGTACCACAAAACAAAACAAAACAAACAAACAAAAAAAGCACCTAAGAGCTCCAGACCTTGGGTATAAGGTCCCTACCATCCTTCCCCATACTGTTTGCCAAAAAAACCTTGATGTTTCCTTTAAGACTCAACTTAAACTCTTAAACTTTTGCTGACAAATTCTCAGGTTCTGCTCCCATAGAATTGGGTACCCTTTTCTCTATGCTGCTCTGTACTCTATATGGACAGCTCTCAAAGCATCTATAAGCAGTCTGTGGTTTTCTGTTTACATTGTCTCTCTCCTTGAAGGCAGGGACCACGCACTATTTGTCTTTGTATCTTCTGTGCCTGGCGATATCAGGCACCCAGGAGGTGTTTGATGTGTATGTTCAGAGTGAACTGAGGAAATGAGTGAAGGGCGCCATAAGGGTGGAAGTGCTTTACTTTGTATCATGACTATGGGGCTGAGTGTTGTGGAGCAGGCTCTAACATGTCTGTTATTTCTGTCATTTGGTAAACCACATTTTAAGATAGAATTATTAATGTGAAAGGAAACTCTACTGTAGGGGAGGTGATATTCTCTTTTCCCACCAACCTTAGTCTACATTTTAATGGTAAGCGGGGGCGGGGGTGTGTGTGTGTCAGCGGACTTTGGTTCTCAATCTAATGGGGACAGCTGGAGTCCTAGTGTTTCAACACGGAGTGGAGTCTGACCTTCTCCTCCCACTTCTGACGTGGCTGTTGCTACTTGGTCTAGAACTGGTGAGGCTCCCAGCTCTTTTCTGGATTATTGAGGCCCTGTCGTTACTTCTCTCCTTTCCCAAGCATTGGTGACCTCAGTAACCCTCAGACCTGAGATCCTGGGCGGTAATCAGCTGGTGATCATTGTGGGAGTTATCTGCGCCACTATCCTGCTGCTTCCGGTTCTGATATTGATTGTGAAGAGGACCTATGGGAATAAGAGGTACAGGGCTGCTCCCATCTCTTGGGCTGGGGGGCTGGAGATGCCTCTAGCCTGAAGTGGAAGAGAGTGATAAGGCTCTAAGTGTGCCATTTTCACAGAAGGGGGAGTTTTAAACCAGAATCATCTGTGGTTACCACATAGACGTCATCGTATAGTGACCCCACCCCCTTTGCTCACTGTTATACTGAAAGGCCTTGCACATTCCCACACCATCCTCATTTTACAAAGATTACACAGACTTACAAATGTTGGTCCAAGTAGAGCACAATTAAGAGTGTAAATCTTATGCAAGAACCGTAATGGTGCTATTCGATGCCCGAAATGATTTTTGAATTGTCCACAGTATGTATGTACTTCGTAGAGAAGCTCAGACTTTGAGGGTTGTCAGTGGTTTTATCTGAAGGACCACATTTTAATTATGAGAAGCTACTTTTGAATGAATGGCCTCAGGTCCTAAATTATTTATTGTTGAAATGTGTTTTTAAAGGCTTGAAATTCTACCAGTACCTCAGAAATACACCGATGCTCTGGGCACGGGCACTGGTGTTTCACTGGCTGTTGGCAGGCTCATATCCTTCTGTTTATCCAACTATGGATGAACTATGTTGCTAGGGCAAATTGACTCTCTTTTTGAAATAATGTCAATGGGCAAGAACCCCCATTAAGACTGAGTAGTGCTGACTTTTGGGACTCCTTTCCCCATGGGACATGTATTATCCAGAAACTGGTGCTGCCTGCTAGGTTTGCACTTGACTCCCCAGGGGCTCTCTGACTTGGTTTTGAACTTGAAGGTCTTTGCTTTGGGCATGTGGACAGCACTGAACCGAGAGTTAGACAACCTGGCTTTCCCTATCAACTCACTTCTCTGCTCTGGGCCTCAGTTTCCCTCAAAATGAAGAGCAGCATTCCCATGTCTGTCTACTAGTTTATTCTAAAGAAATAGTCGGACGGATGTGCCGAGACTTGTGCATAAACGTGGTTGCTGTAGCAAAGATTATAATTAAAAACTGAAATCATTCTCAGTGCCTGTCAGAAAGGTAATGATTCAATGAATTGGCATTCCATTCAATGAAATACCGCATGGCTCTGTATGTAATGATGGAGAAAGATGTCCGAGGAGTAGTATTATACAATATATAGTATGATCTCATTTTAATAAAAA
The DNA here is from genome assembly GCF_964270905.1 of Leucopleurus acutus. Taxonomy (NCBI): domain Eukaryota; kingdom Metazoa; phylum Chordata; class Mammalia; order Artiodactyla; family Delphinidae; genus Leucopleurus; species Leucopleurus acutus. Next base: position 15,174,875 of record NC_139151.1, read on the forward strand.
AGCATATTATGTAATTCTCTCTTCAGCAGCATATATACTAAATATATTTTGTGTGAGTATACTTATGCTTGCATTGAGAGAGGTTTGGAAGGATAATTCTAAAATACTAATAGTGCTATTTGGGATAAAAGAAAACGTGGGTCCTAGGAGGGTAGGGGGTTTACGGGAGCTTCAACTTCAGACTGTCTACATTTCTGTATTATTTGAGTTATTCTACAATCAGAGCATACAACTTTATAATCAGAAAATACGATTAAAATATTTCTACTCTGAGACAAAAAAATATATATTCCTTTCTAGCTTTAACCCTGGTTGTTGTTGTTGTTGTTATTTTTCTTTTTTCGCTCCACCTTAGGCCAAAATAGGAAAAAAAGGAAGCCTATTTAGTGGCAAATGCAGAAGGCAGATGGTCGAGCGATCAAAGGCCAAGGGCAGAGAAGGGGCTGGAGCTCCCAGCCCTGGGTGTTTGAGGGGATAATTCTGCTTGGCCTCCTCCCTGGAAGAAAGAAGCCGGAAGCCTTTGAACCGGTGTCTCGCTGAGCTTCTGCTGCTCCTTGCTGGCTCAGCTCCATCTCCCCAGTCCTCGGAAATGTTAAAATCGAATCCCATGGCCCCTCTCTATTAATTCACTTAAAATTGTTATGGGCAGAAAACTTGTTAGTGTGACAATAGAGAGGTTGAAGCTGTCATTCAGCCTAAACTATCTCCAGATGCCTTTCTGCTCTCGGTGAAAGAGATGCATCTCTCAGATCTCAAGCGGAGCTGGGTAGTGTGGGCTGTAGGTGTCTGGGAGTAGTTCCTAACCTGGGGTCTCTCTCTTCATAAAACTCTGTGTGGTCTCATGTTGTCACCCTTGGATATACGGTGCTGGTTGGGTAATTCCACATGCTTTTCATGCCTTTGCAGTTCAGTAACTTCCACGACCTTGGTCAAAAACCTGGAGAACACAAAGAAGGCAAATCCAGAGGTAAGAGAAGAACTGTGCCATTTTGCTGCTGTGCTCAGTGAGGGCAAGGTGGAGGCTGCTCCAGGATCCAGGTGGTGTGAACTGTGTCTCACTCATCGTTATGTCTCGGCGCATCCAGTGCCTGGCACAGAGCAGCGGCTCAGGAAATCTCCATCACTGCAATGAGTCCCTGGGAGAGTGAGTGGCGTGGGGCGGACAGGGCCAGTCCAGCAGCCCAGTACATCCTTCGAGGGCCCTGGGAAAGTCCCAGTTCAAGCCCAGCTCTGCCACCTCCCTGAGCCTCAGTTTTCTCATCAGTAAAATGAGTTTAAGGACAAACATATTTGCCCCGTTGTAAGGTTCAAATAACATGATGATAGGCAAGTGCTTTGTAATCCATGAGGCACGGTATCAGTATAAAGGATGATTATGATCCATTCCAGAGTTAAGTGAAGGAGTTAATTGTTCAGATTAAATATTCGGGAACCTTTAGAAAGAGAGGATCAAGAAATTTTTCAACCATATTAATTGTGATAAATAATTGCTACCAGGGACTGAGAAATGGATTAGTTTCCTTGAACTCTTTTTTTCCCCTTTTGTTCTTTCATTTCTTCCCTCCTCCTTCCCTTTTCCCCCCTCCCTCCCTTCTTTCTTCCCTCCTTCCTTCCTTCCTCCCTCCCTCCCTCCCTCTCTCTCTCTCTCTCTCTCTCTCTCTCTCTCTCTTTCTTTCCTTCGAAAAACTCCTCTTATCATATTTACCTTTCCATCTTTTGGGCTGTTTGTGACCCAAGAGTAGGATTTTCTCACAACATAGTGCAGGGGACTCCAGAAGTCCAAGACTTTGTCAGTGGATGATATCACTTCTCCAAATAGTGACAGGAATGGGAATCACAAAGTACCTCTGACCTCACAGATGTGAAGTTCAGTGAGGGCTGTTCCTGGCATATAAACCCTCTGGAAGAGATGATGACAGTTAGCTGCTGATGAATGCCGTCCTGCCATGACTCTAATTAGGAGGAAATAATCACAAAGTACAAATAATTTGGCAAGATAAGAATTTTCTGCTGCTACCTCAATGCCCATCCAAACAAAGATGTTTGATTTTTTTTTTTTTGGCCGCGGCATGCAGCACGTGGGATCTTAGTTCCCTGACCAGGGAGCGAACCCGTGCCCCCTGCATTAGGAGCGTGCAGTCTTAACCACTGGACCGCCAGTGAAGTCCCAGATGTTTGACTTTTGAACCAAAGAATTTGGTTCTTAAGATAGTGCTCTTTGCTGATGAGCTAATTTTCTTAATTTCCAGGAAGTCTGAGGACTGGATGATCGTGACCTATGATAATTCTCTAGCTCTTAGTAACCCTCTGACCTACTGATTTTGGTGGTTGATGCCCTCGAGAACCCCTGTCCCCTTGAAGAGTGGTAGATAGCCTTTTCTCTGGTGTGTAAGACTTGTTGAGTTTTAGGAATATTTACATGATTTTCTCCCCTCTAGAAACATATCTACTCCTCAATAACCATGCAAGAGGTGACTGATGAAGAATCAAGTGGGAAGTCAGAGGCCACCTACATGACCATGGTGAGGAATATTCTGGGTCCAGCCAAGCCAGGCATCTGGAGGCAGGAAAAGGAGCTGGGAAGGATACGGCAAACTCATGGGGGATGCACATTGCTAGGTCCCCTGGGGAGGCCACTCTGCTGAGGGCAGAGATTTTTCTAGGTAGTAGGAAAGGGTGAGAAGCTGAAGCTCTGCTGGATAGAAAAGTCATATCAAGCTTGTCCTTGTACCCAGTTTCGAGTATTATGAGCATCTCTAGGGCTGGAAAGGATTGATCTTAGCATAGTAACGAGGGGGCTGTAAGATCCTTGCACAAGCATTGTGTCACAAGGGATGGTTTTCCTTCCTTTCAAAAGATGCCTTCCAACTCTTAGATTTTTAAATTCCGTGACTTATTATACCTTGGCATCATCTAATTGCCGGTAAGGCTTCATGCTGAATTTCATGTAATAATACAGAGTCTGATTCCTACTTTCTCTTTGCTCAGCTGTCCAGGGAAGTCCAGCACCTAAAAAAGACACTTGCTGTGTAGTGAGTAGGGGTAAGGACAAAAGGACTGAGCTGGCGAGAGATATGATGCCATCTGCAGACTAACGATAGGCACCCCAGCCATGGAGGGAGCCGTGTTCTGCTGGGTTCAGGGAGGCTGGCCTCCTCTGTTTATAGGATGGTGGCTTGTGTTTGTTCCTGTCACACCAGCGCTAAGGACACATGACTTCCAGATAATTACAGCAGAGAAAGGTTCTGCCAAGGAAGTGTGAGATCAGAGCCCTGGCCTGGCTCCACCAAGGGAAACATAAGCTCCCCTCTGAAGTTGAATATAGTCATTCCCCTCCCCCCTTCCTTCTCCTGTTATAGCCATGTGGTGCTACAGTGACGGCCAGAGCCTCATCTTAGCGACCTGCTGATACAGCTGCACAGTGGCTGCTGCGGAGTGTGTCAGCCACCTGGGTGGTACTGTTTGCAGATAGTCTGCGGGGCAGAGATGATGGAGGAGGGAAAGCCAGTTTCAAAGCCAACTTCCCCATGTTCACTGCCAGGTGCTTGCGATTTAAACTTTGCAGAAAATGGCAGCCCTGTCCCCTTGAAACGGTTTCAATAAAGCGAGTGTGATGAGAGGACAGGGCCACAAACTCAAAGCCCTTCAGGGGTTGTCAAGTTATTTTAAAACACTATGTACCAAATTAAACAAGCCCGTGGGTGAATTCTGGCCTGCGTACCACTTGTTTGAGACCTCAGGTAGGGAGGTGTTATCTGAAAGAGAGCAGGGTAACAAAGAACCTTTGCTTCTTGATTAAATTTACTTAAATGAAGGGGGCACCGCGCCGTGTCCCCTTTCTGAGGCTGTATAGCACAATGGTTAAGATCACAGGCTTTGGAGTTGGACACACCAGGGTCCAAATCTTTACCCTGACTTAGAAGCTAGCTCAGTCTTAGGCAGGTAACTTAGCTTCTCTGAACTTCAGTTTCTTAATCCTTAATGGGAATAATAAATCCTATCTCTCGGGTGGTAAGGATCAAATGAGACAGTGCATGTGAAATTCAGAATTGGGCCAGACAGATGGAAAGAGCTCAATAAATGGCAACTGTTCTGATTGAAATGCTTCTTACAAATGTGCTTTGTTTCTCTCTCCCCACAGCACCCAGTTTGGCCTTCTCTGAGGTCAGCACCAACTAGCCCATCTGACAAAAAGTCAGATGGGGGAATGCCAAGGACAGAGCAAGCGTTTTGAAAAGAAGGGGGAGTTCCCTTTGCCCTTGGCCGCGGCACAGACTCTCTCTTCCTTGTGTCCTGAGTCCATGTCAGATCCCCTGCCCTCCAAGTCCTCCCCCGGCCTCATTGCTTGGGCAAAGGGCTGAGGATGGAGGGCTTGAAGCTTGGCAGAGAGACGGGACAGCTCTGGAGGAACAGGCCCTGATTAGGGGGAGCATGGACTTGGTCCCTCTGGAGCGGGACACTGGCCCTGGGGACCCTGACTGAGCTGCCCCAGAGGCCGCAAGCATCCCATCAGGTCAGACCCTCTGCTTGGACGGTGCTCTTTGTGGATGGTTCCTGGGAAGAATCACAGAGATAAAAACCAACCCAAATGATTTCTTTGGCCAATTATCCCCAAATAAATGCAGTTTGTGGAAATCATCCTGTGTTTCTGCCCTGGCTGAGAGGCAAGTGGAGTCTTGGTGAGGAATCTATGGTCTGGAACAATTGAAGTGACTGGAGGAAAGCCCTGCTGTGACTTACACACTGGGGTTTTGAGGGGGTGAATGGGGTTGGAAGTGGGGTATGAATACGGCTCTTTGACTTAACACAGTGCTTCTTGATCCTGGCTGGGTTTCAGAGTGGCTGGTGGCTCTCTGCTGGGCTCCACCAGAGGTGCTCTGGTTTGGAATTCTTGTGTGGAGCTGGGGCGCTTGCCTTTTACAAAAGTGACACTCATGCGTCGCCAAAGTGGACAGCCAGTGATTTAACTCTTGGTCTGAAATGTGAGGCTCCCTTACCTTTGGGTTACTATTGTAAGATTTAATGAGGTTAGTTTTTAAAATCATTTGGTTCTGAACTCCTATTTCTAGTCTGGGCCCAGCTCAGATCTCCTCGTCTTTATTCCCACAGGGCCTTCCTCATTCTCTGCATCCCACTTTTCCCTCTTAGCCATTCAGGGCCTGGATAAAGAGCAGGTCTTTTGTGGGTCTCTGATTTCTGATCCAATCTTAAGTGAGCTGCATTTTTTAAAATTGGAGTATAGTTGCTTTACAATGTTGTGTTAGTTTCTGCTGTACAGCAAAGTGAATAAGCCACATGTATACCTATATCCCCTCTTGGATTTCCTTCTCATTTAGGTCACCACAGAGCATCGAGTAGAGCTCCCTGTGCTGTACATCCTGTTCTCATTAGTTGTCTATTTTACACATGGTAGTGTATATATGTCAGTCCCACTCTCCCAATCCATCCCACCCTCGTTTCCCGCCTTGGTATCCATACGTTTATTCTCTACATCTACATCTCTATTTCTGCTTGGAAATAAGTTCATCTCTACCATTTTTCTAGACTCCACATATATGCATTAACACACAATATTTGTTTTTCTCTTTCTGACTTACTTCACCCTGTATGACAGTCTCTAGGTCCATACACTTCTCTACAAGTGACCCAGTTTCGTTCCATTTTATGGCTGAGTAGTATTCCATTGTATATATGTGCCACATCTTCTTTATCCATTCCTCTGTTGATGGACATTTAGGTTGTTTCCATGTCCTGGCTATGGTAAATAGTGCTGCAATGAATATTGGGGTGCACGTATCTTTTTGAATTATGGTTTTCTCCGGATATATACCCAGGAGTGGGATTGCTGGGTCATATGGTAGTTCTATTTTTAGTGTTTTAAGGAACCTCCATACTGTTCTCCATAGTAGCTGTATCAATTTACATTCCCATCAACAGTGCAAGAGGGTTCCCTTTTCTCCACACCCTCTCCAGCATTTATTGTTTGCAGATTTTTTGATGGTGGCCATTCTGACTGGTGTGAGGTGATACCTCATTGTAGTTTTGATTTGTATTTCTCTAATAATTAGTGATGTTGAGCATCTTTTCACGTGTTTGTTGCCCATCTGTATGTCTTCTTTGGAGAAATGTCTATTTAGGTCTTCTGCCCAGTTTTTGATTGGGTTGTTTGTTTTTTTGATATTGAGCTGCATGAACTGTTATATTTTGGAGATTAATCCCTTGTCCGTTGATTCATTTGAAAATATTTTCTCCCTTTCTGAGGGTTGTCTTTTTGTCTTGTTTATAGTTGCCTTTGTTGTGCAAAAGCTTTGAAGTTTCATTAGGTCCCATTTGTTTATTTTTCTTGTTATTTTCATTACCCTAGGAGGTGGGTCAAAAAAGACCTTGCTGCGATTTATGTCAAAGGGTGTTCTGCCTGTGTTTTCCTCTAAGGGATTTATAGTGTCAGGCCTTAGCTTTAGGTCTCAAATCCATTTTGAGTTTGTTTATTTATTTATTTTTTATAATGTGTTTTCTAAATTTAGATTTTTTTAAACATCTTTATTGGAGTATAATTGCTTTACAGTGGTGTGTTAGTTTCTGCTTTATAACGAAGTGAATCAGTTATACATATACATATATCCCCATATCTCTTCCCTCTTGCGTCTCCCTCCCTCCCCCCCTCCCTATCCCACCACTCTAGGTGGTCACAAAGCACCGAGCTGATCTCCCTGTGCTATGCGGCTGCTTCCCACTAGCTATTGGTTTTACATTTGGTAGTGTATATACGTACATGCCACTCTCTCACTTTGTCCCAGCTTACCCTTCTCCCTTCCTGTATCCTCAAGTCCATTCTCTAGTAGGTCTGTGTCTTTATTCCTGTCCTGCCCCTAGGTTCTTCATGACAATTTTTTTTTTTTTTTTAGATTCCATATATATGTGTTAGCATACAGTATTTGATTTTCTCTTTCTGACTTACTTCACTCTGTATGACAGACTCTAGGTCCATCCACCTCCCTACAAATAACTCAATTTCGTTTCTTGTTATGGCTGAGTAATATTCCATTGTATATATGTGCCACATCTTCTTTATCCATTCATCTGTCGATGGACACTTAGGTTGCTTCCATGTCCTGGCTATTATGAATAGAGCTGCAATGAACATTGTGGTACATGACTCTTTTTGAATTATGGTTTTCTCAGGGTATATGCCCAGTAATGGTATTGCTGGGTCATATGGTAGTTCTATTTTTAGTTTTTTAAGGAACCTCCATACTGTTCTCCATAGCGGCTGTGTCAACTTACATTCCCACCGACAGTGCAAGAGAGTTCCCTTTTCTCACACTCTCTCCAGCATTTACTGTTTGCAGATTTTTTGATGATGGCCATTCTGACTGGTGTGAGATGATATCTCATTGTAGTTTTGATTTGCATTTCTCTAATGATTAGTGATGTTCAGCATCCTTTCACATGTTTGTTGGCCATCTGTATATCTTCTTTGGAGAAATGTCTATTTAGGTCTTCTGCCCATTTTTGGATTGGTTTGTTTGTTTTTTTGATATTGAGCTGCATGAGCTGCTTGTAAATTTTGGAGATTAATCTTTTGTCAGTTGCTTCATTTGCAAATATTTTCTCCCATTCTGAGGGTTGTCTTTTCGTCTTGTTTATGGTTTCCTTTGCTGTGCAAAAGCTTTTAAGTTTCATTAGGTCCCATTTGTTGATGTTTGTTTTTATTTCCATTTCTCTAGGAGGTGGGTCAAAAAGGATCTTGCTGTGATTTATGTCATAGAGTGTTCTGCCTATGTTTTCCTCTAAGAGTTTTATAGTGTCCAGTCTTACATTTAGGTCTCTAATCCATTTTGAGTTTATTTTTGTGTATAGTGTTAGAGAGTGTTCTAATTTCATTCTTTTACACGTAGCTGTAAGTGGAGCTACATTTTTGAAGGGTTTCCTTAATTCTGCAAATATCAAGAACCCTCTATAACACACTCATCATTATCTTTCTCTTTTACCAAAGGCTCTCAGGTCTCCACTTGGAGGCCTGAAGCCTCTTTTTGTTCAGCCATGGCTAAGAGTCATTAAATGTCTCCTTCTCACCTGTCAGCTCTCAATAAGGAGTATGTCAATAATTTACAGTATGTGAATTGAAGGCAATAGCCTGTTCAAGACATACCAGAGAGGGGACACGTGTTGACATGATAAGGAGAGTGGGGAGGAGGAGTCTTTCATATACTAAGAGTTCATGGGAAGGAAGTGGTCTCATTTCTGGGCTATAAGGTAACATGCTCTCCTGGGCTAAGGGGCCCTTTTCCATTTCCTCAATTATTGTTTTCATAGGATGATTACCTTCAGGATACCGAGTGAGATGGATGGCTGGTGACTGTACATCTGTTGCTCTGGGTGGAAGGGGATACTTGGGATAAGAGCTGGAGGGTGGGCTGGGTAGCTTCTGCTTATGTTCCTTCCTGCAGAGGGTGCTTTCCCCCGGGAAGTGTGGGCATGCCCCTCCAGAGTTTGACTTGCCCACATAAAATCTGAATTTGATTCATCCAAGGTTTGGCTTCCATTCTAAGGAGGAGGAAGAGGAAGCCCACCTCTCTCCCACAAGCCTACCTCTCCACAAATTTTCCTCTTATACACAGGCATGGAGTCAAAGTTGAGAGTGCAAGTCCATAGCTGTCAAATATAATTTTGCCCCAAACCAAATAGCCCTGCAAGGGACCATGGAAAAGACCTGCTTGCTCCCTCATGCCCTTCGCCTAGGGGTGGTTGTCTACTAAATCCAGGGCCATGAAGGCATATGGCATAGGGAATGGCTTCAAGGTCAAATAGGCCTGGTTTATATCTTGCCTCTGCCTCTTACTCTCTCTTCAGTATTGCAAAGTTTATGTCAATTCTTTGAGGCTATTTCCCAGATATAAAATACATTATGGGGACTAAATGAGGTCAGTTAGGGGCTAGAGCCTGGCCTGGGCCCTCCATCCTCTTCCAGTGTGTTTCCCCCAGTGGATTTGTCTTCTGATGATTCAGTCCCCATCTCCCATTAATTTTTATTTCTATGGGCAGGAAGCCCTTGCAACCCTAAATACCTAAGTCCCTCTTCCCATTCAAAGAAAGAGTTAGGAACCTGAGCTCAGGGAAGGGCTTTGCATAGCTCCAAGGGGTGACATTCTGAAGGGTATGAAACCTGCTGGAGATGGAGAAAGCTGGATCTCCTGGTAGATCCAAGCAGTTTTGTTACTCAAATTTGTAGTATTTTAAGTCTCTAGGACACCAGATGCTCCCATATTCAAAGGCTTCCAGAAGCAAGCAGGCTTTTGCCAACAGAAAACAGCATAAGGGTAGAGGGGGTGGGGCCACCCAAGAATAATGGATAATCTGGCACCGTCAGAGTTTGGCTATTGGAATTGAAAACAGTTCAGCCTGTCTGTCCACTGCGGACCTGCAGAAGATGTGCCTCCTATTAAAGGCTGCAGCCTTCCGCCAGCCCTTTGGTCTTTTGTTTCTCTTTGCCACCCCGCTCTTTCTCCTTCTGGCTAGCCCATATGCTTGCATGTCTATACTGGCAATTTTCTTTTCTAAAACGCTAGCTCTGTGTGTGTGTGTGTGTGTGTGTGTGTGTGTGTGTGTGTGTGTGTGTGTGTGTGGAAGGGGTCACACTGCCACTGATTTGGCTCAGTTGCTTAGACCCAAAGAACCGTAGGTTGCAAGTTTTATCCCAACACAGACCAGTTATCTTCTTACTAAGAATAAACAAAGTTTCTCAAGACTCCTGACCTTCTGTCCTGGCCAGCTGGTTTGCAAATGTGGTTTGGTCTTCCTCAAGGGAGATCAGGCGATCCATTACCACTTCTATAAAGCCCAACTTTCGAAACACCCCTTCTTTATCAAAAAATAAGGGAACTTGGAGTTTTCACAGAAAGCTAAACCCTTTCTTATTGCATAGGTGGTGAGAGCAATCGTGATTTACTTGTCCCAGAACTTTCAAAGCCCTTGTCTGAACTCCACATCATATGTTCATGGCCTTCTGAGGTTGGGTACCATCTTGTCTACCCATCCACGTCTCTCATTTTTTTTTTTTTTTTTTCCGTGACAGGAACCCTCTGCTCCATATACCTTGGTCTTTTGTGCTTCTGAGCCTTTGCTCTTGGTGTTCCCCTGCCTGGAATTCCCTTTTCCTTCTTGCCTGCCCAAGTCAACATTCCTTCAAGGCCCTGCTTGAGTCTCGCCTGGGTGATCTCCTATTTCTCACATCTTCCTAGATGTCTCTACACTTACCAGATTTTATCTTCTGATGTTCTCTAATTGTTTCATGGGTGTGAGGCTTTCTTTTCTGCGAGAGATCTTAAACTCTTAGAGATCCTGTTTAGGTCTTTTCTGTGAGCTTTGCAGCACCTGACCCCATGTGGGACAGTCCCTTGTTGAATGGAACTCCTAGGGTGTGGAGTGGATGGACCTGGCTCCCAGTCCTGGTTCTACCACACTTTGGCTGTGAAAGGTCAGGCTGGTGGAGTTTCTGCTGTTTCCCCAGATGTAAAATAGACATTCATTCATTCATTTTCATCTGCTCAGGGACCAGTAGTGGCCCAGCACAAACTAAAAAGAATAAGACACAACCCCTGTCTTTAAGAAGCTACAGTCTAGTTGGGGAGATAAGATGTATAAACAAAAAATGACAATACTCCCTGACTCGGGCAACCCAGGTGTACTGTAGATGGGAATTGATACATTTGTCTCTTTATTTAGAAGGTAAGCTCTCAAAGGATGAGCTGTATATCACTCGTTTCTGGGTCTCTGGTTTCTAGCCTAGTGTCTGGCACATAGGGGACATTAAATAGATATTTGAGTTTGTTGACTGAGGGAATTGATAAATGAGTGAATGGACCCAGGGTCACAGCAGCAGAGAGAGGAGAGGTATGTAGGTACGACAAAGAAGGGGTTACTTTTTAGCAGATTTTTGAAGAAGGGCTAGGAGCTGGCTGAGTAGACAAGGGAGGAAGGGCATTCCTAGAAGAGGAAACTGCAGAGGCAGAGACACCATGATGTAAAGCCCTATGCGGGGTAAGAGAAACCTCGCCTGGTGTGGAATGGCTTGGGAAGGGCCCGGGCGGAGGAGAGAGGTGAGTGAGATTGTTAGCCCTGAACAGGCCGCCGGTTGCTCTGCCCATTTACCCCTAAGTTTGTTTCTGCTTGCCGGTGCCTTCTCCCCAACCCCGCAAACCTGGCCTCTGCATTGCCCCTTGCTCCTGGGATGCGAACCTTTTAGTATTAGCTGAAGGTGTTACTTCTCAAACTTTACTGTGCTCAAGAAACACCTAAAGATCTTGTTAAAAATGCAGATCCTGATTCTTTGGGTCTGAGGTGGGGCCTGTGACTGTACATTTCGAAGGAGAACACAGGTGATGCTGAGGATGCTGGTCCAGTAAGGCAGTGGTACCTAGGGAGCCTCTTTGTAGCTTCAACCACGAATTCCAAAGGCAAAAGGAAGCTACCTTCCTTTAGATTATTTGTAACAGTCTTCCCCAGCAGGGTAGGTAATTGAGTGTTGTCTAATAAAATCTTCACGGATGAATGGCACTGGGTAGAAATGCCGAAAATAGGGCTTCATTTCCCAAATGGCCAGTCTTCACCAGTGGTGTCTTCATTCTGCAAAATACCTCTTCAAGTTTCTGCTTCCCAGGCCTGTATTGGCTCCTGGGGAAAGCGTATTCTTTTGGAGCAAATGGGCATCTGGAGGCCCACGTGAGTTGAGGGGAGGTTCTGGGGTAGCTCTCCTCCCGACTCACCCTGCCAGGGTGTCTCTCCCCTGAACTGGAGCCTTCTGACCCTTGGTCCTGGAGGGCTGAGTTGGACAAAGTCTATAAAGTCATATGCGTGGTTTCTCTTAGCCAAATTCTGGATTGAGGCAAAGGAACTTCTGGATCCCCTTCTTGTCTCAGATGTCCCCAAAACAGAAGCGTCTGGACCCAGTGTGAGACCAAGTGAGCCCAGTAATCAGCTTCCCTGGGCCTCACAGGCACGCTCAGCTGCATTAAGAAAAAGGAGGAGGCCGGCTATGTCAAACGAAAACTCTCAGGCTGACATGGTGCTGCAGACCTGGCCGAGGGGCTGTGCGGGAGCCAGGGCACGGGCTGGTGCCAATCTATCTCTCCAGGCACATCTGTGAGCCAGGCCACTGCTGACAGCGGAGGAGGCCTGGGGCCTGAGGGTTGTGGCCACCGGAAGACACTTTTCTCCCTAGGCTGCCCCATCTCTTCTTCTCTGATTTTCCTTCCCTTGGGCTGTGAGCTCTGTGAATGCATGAGCCAGCTGCAGGCAGACTCTGGGGAAGTGACAGAGGAACTTTGGCGACAGAGTCTGTGCAAGATGCAGGCATGGAGAACCACCTCTGGTGTGGAGAAGCACAGAGGCCTCCTCTCCGCCTTTCTGCCTCTAGCAACTGCCACCCAAATTTGGCCCACTTCACTCCTCCCCAGCCTAGGATAGCCTCAGCGGCCTCAGCTAGATTTTACTGCCTTCACGATGATGTGGACGATGTCTCACTCCTCTCCAAATTCATTCATTCACTCATTCATTCATTCACGGTGCCCCCGTGCAGCTATGCAGCACCTGTTTATTGAGTGTCTGCTTTGAACCAAGCACTGTGCTGGCCTCTCATTTGGTTCCTCCATGCCCTGCCTCTTAGCACCTTCTTTTACACACACACACACACACACACACACACACACACACACTCGCAGAGGCCCCTTGCTTCATCTAGTCCAGTCTGCTCTTCTCTGTGTCTCTAAACACCCCAAGGGAAGGTGTCGTGTCTCCTCCCCTTGGCAACAGGCGATGTGGAATACTGGACATACCCAGTGTTTCACACAGACCTCAGTTTGAGTCCTGGCTCTGACTCTGCCCTTAACTATCCTAGGTAACTTGAGTGGGTTAGGCCCTGTCGGCCTCTGTTTCCTCATTGCAATTTAAAAAGAAAAGAGAAGAAATCACCTCTTCCAGGCTTACAATTAAGTACAAACTTTTAAAGACTTGGCACAGAGTTGATGCTCTAAGATGTGGATGGCTCCCTCCTTGCTGCACCAGTGGCCCATCGCAAGTGCCTGTAGTGGCTACAGGAGAACCTGTGTTCTCCTCAAATGTCTCCCTAGAGGAGTGGGGGTCACCTTATCTGCTTAGGGCCACGTGGGTACTCCACCCCAAGTTCTCCTACTTGTGACACTAGCCTATTGTTTTCTCCCTTTTTCAACATCTGTTGAAACAACCAGTTTCAACATCTGGTCTTGTGTCACCTACCTCCCCCCCACTTTTTTTCTTGGAATATTTTAAAGCAAGTTTCAACCATCGTATCATTTCACCTATAAGCACTCCAAGAACATAACCACAAATATTTTTTTTTGGCCATACCATGGGGCATGTGGGATAATAGTTCCCCGACCAGGGATCGAACTCGCGCCCCCTGCAGTGGAAGCACGGAGTCTTAACCACTGGATGGCCAGGGAAGTCCCAACCACGAAAAATTTTTAACGCCCCCCCCCCCACCAAATCAAGAATTATTCATTAATATAATCTAACACCCAGTCCATATTTATTTTCTTCCCAATGATCTCAACAATATCTTTTTACTGTTGATTTGATTGAATCAGGATTCCCCAAAAGTTCATGCTACAAATGACTGTAAGAGCTCTCAGGTATTTTTACACCAACCTGCTGTTCTGTTTTCAGTGGAAATGCTAGAAAAATGAGGAAGTTCTTACTTCCTGAAAGTCTCCCACCTCATTTCCCTGAACCCTTTTCAAACAAAACAAAAACTAGCATCTCCTTTTTTGGGTGTTTTTAAATGACAAAAAGAATTCACCCCTCATAGCAGCTTTGAAATAAATGGGTTCCTCAAACAACTTTCCAACTCCAACAATCACCCAAGTGGAGAAGAAAGGCAGGCCATGCTTTAGTTCTGGTTTTGGAGGGTAAAAATTTCCGAGGAACTTTGCTCTTTGCAGACAGATTTTTTTATGCCCTCCCACCTGCTTTTCGAAATCCACCAACCACAAAATTTACTTCATCCACTTTTTTCTCTCTCCCTTCCACACTCCCTCTCTCTTTTTAGCAGCAACATACAAGCCGGCCATATTAGAGAGATGGAAATAAAGCTTCCTTAATGTTGTATGTGTCTTTGAAGTACATCTGTGCATTTTTCTTTTAGCATCTAACCATTCCTCCCCTGTAGCCCTCGGCCCCTCAAATCACCCTCTCCCTATCCCACCCGACTAACATCTCAGTCTCTGAAAATGCACAAAGATGCCTGGCTACCTCGCCCTGCCTTCAGTCTCACGGGGCTCAGTCTCTTTTTCTCTTTGGGTAAGTTAGACTGCACATCTGCATGCTTCTGAGGGTACAGAAGTGCAGCCGCAGCAGGAGGAGGATGGGGGCCGGGGGCAGGAAAGAAGACATCGCTTGAGCCTCCCTTCGGCGTTGTCCTTGGGAAGGGAGGCGCGGGGATGGGGGGAGATGTGGCTGGGGACTGCATAACGCTGGGACGACTTGGTTGCAGAAACGTTGGGTCAGGGGATCTGAGGGTTCCTCGGAGGTGTCAATTGTCAAGGGAGGTGATTTTTCTTTGGATTTCCCTGAAATGGACGTATGTGGGGCTGGGGGCCGAGGGTAGGCTGATGTGCAGAGCCTCTTCATGGATTTTTTCTTTTAGCTGCTACAAATCTCCTGGGACTTAATGCTCCCTTAAGGGGCTTCTTCTGTGAACCTTGATCTTTGGAATCTGGTGGATTTAGGATGTCAGAAAAGAGTGTACAGGGGGAGTAGAGGGGCAGAAAGTTGAGTCTGGGTCTGGCTTCCTGGAAATCTGTACCACCGATTTGTTGCAGTGTGTGGAGGCGTAGGTGGGAAGCAGGCTTGAGGAGCGATCTCTGCATTGGGAAGAGAACTGCTGAAGCAGGCACTGATGGAGAAGCTCTCTGGCTTGGGCCAGATGGAGTGGAGGAGGGGTCAGGTGAAGGGATCAGAAAAAAAAAAAAAAAGAAAAAAAGGGAACACATGAGTGTGGTTGTGGCCCTTTGGATCACGTCTCTGAACTGTCCAGCCCCACCTTGCCAACTGTCAAGAGATCCAAATGCTAATTTCATACATGGCCACTTAGGGACTTCCTGGTGGGTACGTGGGCTAGGGGGTCACTTGCAAGCCTGCTTTGTAGGTAGTCTCCTTTTTGCTCTTAAACTTACTCATTGCTGGCATAGCAATTGAGGATCCAGTCCAACGGCTGTCAGTGGGAATATTCCCCATCACAAAGTTTCTCTCTCCCTCCTTCTCTCGCTCTTTTTCTCTCCTTCTCTGGCATGCTGTGCTGGATATTGGGCTGGAGTGCTAGAGACAGCCCAGGGCCCCTGGCAGCCTGCACGGTAAGGCCTGTGAGCTTTGCTGAGTTACTGAACATATTAACAACAGAGCAGGAGTGTTAGGGAAGCTCAGGCAGTAGAGACAGCATGAGCCTTGGACTCGATCTGGGTTTAAAGCCACCTTTGTCATTTACTTCATACTATCAGCAAGTTACTCCCCTCTGAGCTTCAATTCTTTCCTGGGTGAACTGGAGAATACCTACTGCCTGGGTTTTTTGTGAGTCTGGCACATAGCAAGTGCTTAATAATAGCTACGCTTTATGAACTCTTTTCACGTGCCCACGCGCTGTGTATCTTGTTTAGTCCTCACGGCAACTGGTAACCGCATGGGGCAGATACATTATGATCCTCACGTTACAGATGAGGAAACAGGCACAGAGAGGTTAAGTAACTTGCCCAATAAGGTCACAGTAGTTTAAGGGGAGCTGAGATTTGAACCCCTTGTTGTCTGACTTCACCCTTTTCTTTTTTCTTATCTTTATTGGAGTATAATTGCTTTACAATGGTGTGTTAGTTTCTGCTGTATAACAAAGTGAATCAGCTATACATATACATATATCCCCATATTCCCTCCCTCTTGTGTCTCCCTCCCACCCTCCCTATCCCACCCCTCTAGGTGGTCACAAAGCACCGAGCTGATCTCCCTGTGCTATGCGACTGCTTCCCACTAGCTTTCGGTTTGGTAGTGCATATACGTACATGCCACTCTCTCACTTTGTCCCAGCTTACCCTTCCCCCTTCCCATATCCTCAAGTCCATTCTCTAGTAAGTCTGTGTCTTTATTCCCATCCTGCCCCTAGGTTCTTCATGACCATTTTTTCTTTTTTACATTCCATGTATATGTGTTAGCATACGGTATTTGTTTTTCTCTCTCTGACTGACTTCACTCTGTATGACAGACTCTAGGTCCATCCACCTCACTATAAATAACTCAATTTCGTTTCTTTTTATGGCTGAGTAATATTCCATTGTATATATGTGCCACATCTTCTTTATCCATTCATCTGTCGATGGACACTAAGGTTGCTTCCATGTCCTGGCTATTGTGAATAGAGCTGCAATGAACATTGTGGTACATGACTCTTTTTGAATTATGGTTTTCTTAGGGTATATGCCCAGTACTGGGATTGCTGGGCCATATGGTAGGTCTATTTTTAGTTTTTTAAGGAACCTCCATACTGTTCTCCATAGTGGCTGTACCAATTCACATTCCCACCAGCAGTGCAAGAGTGTCCCCTTTTCTCCACACCCTCTCCAGCATTTATTGTTTGTAGATTTTTTGATGATGGCCATTCTGACTGGTGTGAGGTGATACCTCATTGTAGTTTTGATTTGCATTGCTCTAATGATTAGTGATGTTGAGCATCCTTTCATGTGTTTGTTGGCCATCTGTATATCTTCTTTGGAGAAATGTCTATTTAGGTCTTCTGCCCATTTTTGGATTGGGTTGTTTGTTTTTTGTTACTGAGCTGCATGAGCTGCTTGTATATTTTGGAGATTAATCCTTCATCAGTTGCTTCATTTGCAAATATTTTCTCCCATTCTGAGGGTTGTCTTTTCGTCTTGTTTATGGTTTCCTTTGCTGTGCAAAAGCTTTAAGTTTCATTAGGCCCATTTGTTTATTTTTGTTTTTATTTCTATTTCTCTAGGAGGTGGGTCAAAAAGGATCTTGCTGTGATTTATGTCATAGAGTGTCCTGCCTATGTTTTCCTCTAAGAGTTTTATAGTGTCTGGCTTTACATTTAGGTCTTTAATCCATTTTGAGTTTATTTTTGCTTCACCCCATTCTTAACCACTGAATTCTACTGCCCCCGATATTTAAGAAATGATGCTGCTATAGTAACAATAATTTGGATCAAAGAATCTTAAGTACAGGCAAAAGAGGGGAGTTGGGTGAGTGACCAGTGTGCAAGGAAATGAGGATGGAGGACAGGCAACCTGTTTGGGGAGTTAGGGAGAGCTTCCTGCAGGAGGGAGAGCCTTATCTAAGTGAAGAAAGCAAGGGGGCTCGGGGACCAGGACCAGGGTGTGGCTTAGAGGAAGATGGAATCTAGGGTGAAGAGCTCAGGGCATGGGGGCTGTGAGGCGGGGGTGGGAGGAGGCTAAAGCCTCTGCAAACCTGGATGGGGGGAGGGTGCAGGAATAGGACCTCGAACTTGAACTTGATTGGTGCTGTGATGAGACAGGCCCTGGTACTCCGAGGCCGAGGGCTCAAGTGGACAATGGAACCTTGGTGGTTGTAGCAGCATCAGTCCCCAAGATGGAGGGATGTCCCAAGTGACAAGGGAGGGGACTGACACAGGGCCTGGAGGATGACTACAGAGCTGACAAAGGGACAGGGGACAGCTGGTCAACCTGCTGTACACACAGGGACTAGTTTTCAGTTAGAAGCACATGGGACTAGTTTTCAGTTAGAAGCAATCCAAATGATTGGTTTTCCTTAGAGTTTTTCTCAAAACTCTTGGCTCCACGGTCACTGGCCTGGTTACCAAAGTCTGGGTTATGTTAGGCGAGGCTTAGAAAGTGGAGTCTGGTCCTCACTCAACCCCACTGCACACGGACACACAGGGGAAAACACCTTCCTTTCCCTCTCCAGACTTTTATCGAGTGCCCACTGTGTGTCACATGCTGTTCCGGGTCCAGGGATGCCAAGATAAATAAGAATCAGCTCCCCAGAGCCTCCCGAGGGACTAGGGAACATAAACAAAAAATAGTAATGCAGCATCCCATGTGCTGTTAGCAGCTAACCTTTGGTGGGGGCTGACCACGAGCCAGGCACTGCTGTGAGCTTTATGTTTTAGTATTCAATCCTCACAACGGCCCCAGGAGGTAGGGCCTATTGTTGTCTCCCATTTTATGGATGAGGAAACTGAGGTGCTGGGAGGTGAACCATCTTGCCTAAGATCAGACCACGGTGCTAGAGCGCTCGTCTTGGCCACTATGCCATTCTGCTTCCCGGTCTGGAAGTGACAGAAACCTCCCGGTCTGGGGAGAGGTCACGGGCACTGGAGAAGCTGCCACGGGGGCGATGCCTTGTTAGCTGGGATCTGCGGGGTAAGCAGGAGGGCTCAGGGGCAGCAGGGTGAATGAGCTTTCCAACCTGCAGCAAAAACACGTGCAAAGGCATGGAGGAGTGGAAGAAGGTGGCGTTTTCAAGAAAGTAAGAACTCCAGGGTCACTGGAGTGGAGGAAGCGTGAAGGGTTGGGAGCAGGACAGGAAATGAGGCTGGGATGCTGGATGGTCCCAGATGGCAAAGGGCTCAGAAGCCCAGGAGCCTGGACGAGATCCTGAAAGCAGCAGGGAGCCAATGGCAATTGGGGATGAGGGGTGACAAGGACAGGTGCTCTTCTGGCTGCATGGGGGTGGCCTGGCCTGGGAGGGAGACCTGAGGTGGTGGGTCTGAATGGTAAGGCAGCCCAGGAGTTGGGCTGCGTGTCGCAGTCACCTGGGTAGCAGGGGCTGCCCTGGGACACAGCGTGCTCCAGAAGGGTGGGGACTAATTTCTCTGCTTAGACAAACTCTGTTCTTTTTTTTTTAACCAAGAAAAAAATTAACCTACCTCATAGGTTGCTGCAGGGTTGGAAAGAGGCATGAAGAGAATTAACTTCTAGTCTGTGTAGGAAATAGTGTTTGACAGGAGATGAGCAAATTTTTGTGATCTCTGCAAGATGGGCCAGTTAGAAAAGTATATGACATGGGGCCTGAGGTGCCCAGATACACCTTAGAGAGAGTGAGGGGCCCTGGGCATTGGTGAAGTTTTGGAACTGAGCTCAAAAGCCACATCCTTACGGTACCCTTGTTGAATCATTTCCTTTCTGTGAGTTGGAGGTCAGAGACTCAGGCTCCAGACATGGGCCCAAATGGGAAAACCAGGAAGATTGTGAGCCCCCCTTGTATGGAGGTTCCTTTAAAGAAGACCATTCCCCTCTGGCCAGCCTGACTGCCTGGGGGCTGACATGGGGGCTGGACCTGCCATGTAGACAGCAGGAGGACTGAGCCCTGGGACCCCTTGGTACAAAAATCACCCCCTCACCCAGCCTCCACCCCTCAACCTGCTGTCTAGAGCCTGGCAGCCTGGCAGCCTGGGTTCCAATCTAGCTCTGTCACTTACCAGCTGTGAACTTGGGCTATTCAGTTAACTTTTTTGTGCTCCATTTCCCCACTTGGAAAGTGGGGTGATAATAGGGTTGCTGTATTAAATGAGGTGATATCTGTAGGGTATGTAAACAGCGCCTGGCGCACGGTAAGCACCTCGTTGTTACTATGAAGTCCCTTTGTGGCCCTAGCCGTGGATTCGGCTAATTTCCCGAAGCAGCAGAGCTCACCAGGAGCCCAGGATTTTGCTCACAGCTCTGTCCTCGCTGCATGATGATTTCCTCATCTTTAATGAGGGCCTGGATTGGTGAAAGGCCTAAGGCCCTTGCCCTGAGCTGGGATGCTGGGAGACCTCAGGCGGAAGTGGGCGCTGTACTGGGAGTCAGGAACCGTGATTCGGGACCCGGCTTGTCCCCTACCTGCTGTGTGTCTCTCTCAGGCCTCACTTTCCTCGTTGGTAAGATGATGGAGCTGGATCTACAATTCCTGAGGTTCTCCCTGCTTTGGTGACTCCTGTTCCTCTCCCTGCAGTTGGGACTTGACGGTTGACCTCTCTGACCACTAGAGGGCACACGTGTCCGCCTGGCGCCTCCTGCAGGCTGTGACATAGGGATGCGGGGAAGGAGCCGCATTGCACCTCTCAGTCTGCCCCCCTCCTGCTGGCCAGAAAAGGCCCCTCACTCCCCAGGGCCCTGCCCTCCCGCACAGCAGAGTGCTAGCTCCTTCAAGTTGGAGGCAGCTCCTGGTAGGGTTCAAGTTCTGTCTCTGGAGTGATGTTGTGGCCTGGGGCGGGACAGAGGCAGGGATGGGTCAGCCAGATGTGTGGGACCTACTTCCTAATGCCACTTGGAGGCTTCTTTTGCTCAGGTGCCCTGGGAAGGTCGCGGAACCTTCCCAGGGAAGGTGCTGGAGAAGCAAGGTGTTCCTGGGATGTGAGGTAAGCTCAGGACAAGGCCCTGCCGGGCTGCTTCCCTGAAGATACCTCCGCCTCTGCAGAGCGGGGGCGGAGATGGCGTTTTCAGCACACCTCCTCCTCGCCTGGCGCTGTGCTCAGCGCTTTCATAACGCTGTGAGAGCGAGGAGATGGGAACTGGGCTTTGCTCTCCTGGGGCTGCCGCTCAGCCTCTCCAGTTCATATTTCCCTGATGAGCACTTCAGCACACCTGGCCTTGCAGGTGGAGCCGTGTGCCTGTCCCTCCATCTAGGGCTGGGTCCTGACCTCCCTGGCCAGCAGTTCAGAGCATCTCCTGTTCTTAAGTCCTGCCTGCTGGCCCTGGCCACTCATCCGAAGGGATGAGCCGAGTGGAAGGGCTTCGCTATCCCTGCTTCCAGGCTGCAGTGCTGCTGTTCCTGGGGTGGGGCCCGGCAGCTTTTCACAGCAAAATCTTCTGCAAAACGCGAGCCCTGTGCAATCCGGGGGAATTCCAAGGGTCTGCCCTGAGGGGTCAGGCTCCAACGTGGCCCTGCCTAAGCCCTTCCTGCTTAGGGGGCAGAACTTGAGGAGAATTTAGGCTACCCTTTGCCTTATTTTTATTTTGTATTTTTTTTTTTTTGGCTGTGCCTTGAAGCTTGCGGGATCTTAGTTCCCCCATCAGGGATTGAACCCCGGGCCACCGCAGTGAAAGTGCTGAGTCCTAACCACTGGACCGCCAGGGAATTCCCCTACCCTTTGCTTTACGTATTTTATCTTATTTAATTATTACCGTAACCCCAGGAGGTAGGTATCATCAGCTGCGTTTTACAGAGGAGGGGCCTGAGGCTCAGAAGATAGAGGAACTTGCCCATCTTCTCCCAGCCGACAGAAGGCAGAGCTGGGATTGAACCACATCTAATGGGGTCTCCGTGCCTCCTAGCTGCCCCCCTGCCGTCCCCTAGCGGCTTCTTCTCTCACTCAGAAGAATAGTGTCCTGGTCCTGGCCTGACTCTGGGACCTCAGCTCTCTCCAGTTGCCCCCTTGATCGCTCTGCTGGTTGTGCTTCAGATACGTGATGCTCATTCCAACCGCTGGAACTTTCCTCTTGATGTTCAGCTGCCTTGCATTCCTTCAAAATTTCAAATGGCTTCACTCCTTCACTTTAGTGGGGGGCCACCTACAGGGCGGCGCTCGGAGCAGCTCTCCCTGACCACCCGATGTCAAACACACCCTGCACCTTGCTTTATTTTTTACAGCCCTTGCCTGTGAATCAATAGCTAAAGTTACATTATTTCTTTTCCCTGTTAATGTCTGTCCCCTCCCTAGGATATAAGCTCCATGTTACAGTACCTCTGCCTGCCTCCATCATAGCAATAATCCCTGGGCCCTAGACTGAGTGCCTGGGGCACCGGAGGTGATTTATAAATATTTGGTAAATGAGTGAATGAATGATTGATACTGAGCATTACTGCTTCTCCTTTATAAAGAATATTCATCTTTTGGGATGAGGTTTTGACCATACTGGCAGAGAATTTTGGAATTCAGCCCAGGGCTAGGGTGAGGTGAACGCAGTGCCTAGGGTGCAAAATTTAAGGAGGTGTTTGCATGACCCTGAGGGTGGGCACCCCCTTAAATCTCGTGCCCAAGGCTTTCTGCCCCTCTGTGGGCGGGGGGTGGGATGGGCACTGCAGCTTCAGCTGGGAGGGCTTCCGCTCACTCCCCTCACCCTAGACTCTGCCCTGCTTGGAATGTCAGAGTGGGATGGGCCTTCTCAGGCCACACACCCAGGGCTCCTGGACCAGGTCCAGCGTTCCCCAGAGGATTCTGCACCCTGCTGTCCCTGCAGCCTGTATCAGCTCCTTGCTGCGGTGTGTCCAGGCCTGGCATCTCCAAAAGGGGCTCCTGTCCTTGTAGACCCATCAGTTGATCCCTTCGAATTGTGCCTATTCTTCTGGGGCATCTCTTCCTTCCCGTTGCCCATCTGCTGTCCCTGCCAGGAGCCTGAGGAAGAGAAGGGGGCTGGGCTGGGCTGGGCTGGGCATATGGCTTGACTCTTCCCTGCGGTATAGAGAGCGAGGCCTTCTGTATCTGCGTCTGTCCTCAAGGCTGCCTGCCCCCAGGGGACACTGCAGCTTCAGCTGGAAGGGCTTTGGCTCAGCCGAGATGGTTGAAAGTGGTGGGAAGAAGGGGGAACCGAGGCCAGCACCGTGCAGCCCCTTGTCCAAGCCATCAGGTGGCCATGACAGGCCTGTGGCAGGACAGCCAGATGGAGGGCAGGCTTGAGGCCATCTGTCTGTCCCTGGCTTGACAGATGATGTGCTCTCTCTCCACCCCAAGGGCCACATCAGTTACCGCTTAGGACCTTTGCCCACCCCACTCCATCCCACCCCCTAATTCCAGCCATAAGGGACCCCGCCAGCTGTCCTAGCTCTGCTCCGCTCCCCACCAGATGCAGAGGCTTGCCCCTCCCTGGCCTTGTCTGCCAGAATCCTCACCAGCTTGTGGCTTTGTCCACAGTGCCACCAGGGAGGAGCATGGAAGTCACAGTACCTACCACCCTCAACGTCCTCAATGGCTCTGATGCCCGCCTGTCCTGCACCTTCAACTCCTGCTACACCGTGAACCACAAACAGTTCTCCCTGAACTGGACTTACCAGGAGTGTAGTAACTGCTCCGAGGAGATGGTGAGTTCTCAGATGGAGGCAGGGGTGGGGGAGGCAGGAGCCCCACAGCGTGAAGCTCCCCTTTCCCACCACCTGCCCCTGCACTGTACCAGGACCCTAGCATACCCTGGTGGGCTATCTGCTCCTGAGGGCATTGGCAGAGGTGTGCTGTCGTGCCTGGGTGGCCCTGGGAGGGTGGCAGAGATCTAGAGGTGACTGCCTCTCTTCCAGGTAGAAGGGGGCACGGGAGGAGGGGCATCCTACTGTCCTTGCAGCTCCTTGCTCATGCAGCCCCCTATCCTGTCGCCTCCTGCCCCCCCAGTTTCTCCAGTTCCGCATGAAGATCATTAACCTGAAGCTGGAGCGGTTCCGAGACCGCGTGGAGTTCTCAGGGAACCCCAGCAAGTATGACGTGTCAGTCACGCTAAGAAATGTGCAGCTGGAGGATGAGGGCACCTACAACTGCTACATCATGAACCCACCCGACCGCCACCGCGGCCATGGCAAGATCTATCTGCAAGTCCTCATGGAAGGTGAGGGGCTGCTGGGGGGCCCTGCCCATTCCCACCCAGCTACTCTCCAGCAGGACTAGCTGGGGCTCCTTGGGAGAGGCTGTGCCCTCCTGAGGGGCGGGAGCAACAGCATGTGCTGGGTGGAAGGCGTCTGTTTTACTCCTTCCCGTCCTTGAGGACTATGTCTCAGGGAGTCCTGATGATGCTGCCCAGCATGATCACGATCTTAAGAATCCCAAGAGCAGCTTTCATTTATTGGACACTTGCTATGTCTCAGTTATAGCTAGGGCTAAACTCTCTAGATGCAATATCTCACTTCATCCTCATACAACCCTATGAGGGAGGTACTATGATTATTCCCATTTTACAGATGAGGAAACTGAGGCTATGTAAGGTACCTAAGGTCACACAATTAATAAATAGTACAATCAGGACTCAAATTGGGTCCATTTGACCTCAAAGTCCATCCTCTTGGATACTGCATTATTTTGCCCTCCCCTGGGGCTTTTAGGTGTCCTGGGATTATGGGGTGGATGGGGCGCTTAGAGGTCCATGGCCTGGGTTGATTTTTGCTTTGACTAGAGTGCTTTCCACGGAGGAGAGTAAAGTCAGGACCACCCCACACCTACTGCAGGGAGCAGGGGCCAGTGGACGAGGCTCCCTTTTCCAGCCCTAGGGCTCAGCGGGTCTGTTTCCTCTCCTTCTCCAGAGCCCCCTGAGCGGGATTCCACTGTGGCCGTGATCGTGGGCGCCTCCGTCGGGGGATTTCTGGCTGTGGTCATCTTGGTGCTGATGGTAGTAAAGTGTGTGAGGAGGAAAAAAGAGCAGAAACTGAGCACGGATGACCTGAAGACGGAGGAGGAGGGCAAGACGGATGGAGAGGGCAACGCGGACAATGGCACCAAGTAACGGGCGGGCGGCTGGCCCTGCAGCCCCTCCCTTGCGTCCTGTCTCCCTCCCACTCTCCGCCCCGCACTGTGTGCCCCCGCCTGCCCTCTCTTGGTGTGCTTCTCTCGAACCAGGATCCCAGGGCTGACCTGGGGCCTCCTGAACCCCTCCCTTCGTATCCGCCACCCTGCACCAAGAGAGACTCACCTCTCTTTGATTCGAGAAACCTGTCCTGGCGTCTGGGATGTGTGGGCCCTGGGGGGAGGGAGAAGCGGGCTCAAAACTGCCAGCCTCTGAGAAGAGGCAGGAGGCCTGTGGGAGGGGCGCAGAGAGAGAAGGGGGAGGGTGGGCAGTGGAGGAGGAGGAGGCCAGCTGTCCAGTCTGCCCAGTGCGTGGACTGGTCTGGTGGCCGCTTCAGAGGGGACCTGCAGGTGGGACGGGGCTCTGCTGGCTGCCTCTAGAAGGCCTGGGGTGTGGCATGCCTCTGCTCCCAGAGCTGCCCCTAGCCCTGGGCAGCCTTGTCACGGGGGTGGTGATGAGTTCCTATAACTTGGGGGTGTGTTGAAGGGATGACCGTGCGTTTCCTGGGCCTTGAAGGGAAGGAAGCTGGAGGCAGCTGGAGACAAGCCTTGGCCCAGGGAGCTCTGCTCTCACCTTTCTCCTTCGATAGCTGCTACCACAGAAGCCTCTGGGTTTCTGTGGGCTTGCTTAAGCCCTTGGGATTTTTGGCAGGAAAAGTACCAAAGGGCTGCTGAGCTAGGCCGTGGGGGGCGGGGAGTCGTGTTTCTCCAGGTGCTGGTCATTTTTCACCGCAGTTACCCACTCACAGGAGGCAACTGCAAAGTTAGCTGAGGGACGAGGGGCTGGGGGCTCCGTTATAAAATGGAGTTCAAGGTTGACTGCCTCCTCCCCCAGGGTGGCCACCATCACCTGGGCCAGGAGCAGCTGAGGTGCGGAGATAAGGAGAGAGGGGGTGGGAGCCACGTCAGAGGAGTAGGTGTGCAGAGCGGGGGCCTCGCTGGGGCTTCTGTTCAGACTTTCCCCGTTACCCTCAGCAGGGTTTCATCTGGCTTTTGGCCCTGAGGGAAGCCTGAGGGGAGCCCTGTAGCCTCTGAGACCCTGTGGCCATGTCACATCTGGAGCCATGCCACACCCTCCCCTGCCCCGACAGTTCTCTCTGGGGGGACGGAAAGTAGCATTTGTGGGGAGCCAACTTTCACTGCCATTTTACTCACATGAAGAGGGAATTGCTCAGGCCTCAGGAGCGGGAGAGAGACAGAGAGAAACTGCCTTGGAAGATCCTCAGAGATCAGCTGGCCAAGTCACCCATACTACAGACCGGGAGACTGAGGTTCAAACTCACAACCGAGGGGCCTGCTTCTCCTCTGGTTCCTCAGTCTCCAGGTTGGATGAATAGAGCCACGCTTTGCCCAGTGGGAGGGGCCTCTGCAGACAGAGAGATGAAGCAGATGAGGGGAGGGAGGTGAGCTCCTCCAGCCCTGCTCACCTCCCTGGAGCCCAGCCCCTCCAGGCTGTGACTGAGGCAGGGATGGGGTGATGGGAGTGGGAGGGCAGAGCTGCTGGAATGCCCCACGCCCACCCCAGGCTGACCCTCTGCAGCACTTCCCAGCCTTTCTCAGAGCTCAGGCCCTGCCTGGGCTCAGGGGGTCAGAGCCCAGGGCAGGAGTCTGGGGAAAGGGGGTAGAGATGGGACTCTGACAGCTTCTGGGACCCCTCTCTGCCTCTGCCCAGCAGATGGCCTTTTTGGGGAGAGAGTAATAGCATATGGGCGATTCAGTTTAATTCACTTCAATTCAACATCCATTTATTGAGCATCTCCTATGTGCCAGGCACTGGGCCAGGTACTGGAGATGTACACAAAGCCATAACAGAGCTGGGAACTGCTAGGTCAGCACTGTGGGGACCAAGATGAATTTTTTTTTTGGTGCATCTAATTCCACCTCTGCAGCCACTGCTTCCAGGGCTGGAGTAGGAGAAAAAGGAAGAGATTCCAGAATCTGGGCCCTGGGAAGGGGGGAAAGGAAGGAAAGAGGGAAGATGCAATAAGGAAGAGGGTGAGAGGCCAGAGTGGAGGGTGGGCAACCAGCCTGAGAGCTCCTGGGTGGGATGAGTCCAGCTCACCTGGAAATTCTAGCTCATCAGTACCTAACTGCCAATCAACACACTGCCAATGGGGGTGGGCTAAGCCCCCAGGATGCCTGGGGTAGGTGGACATTACCCATCCTTGGAGCCAACCAGCTGAGAGGGGAGAGATGGGTAGTGGGCAACCTCGTTCCAGCTGAGACCAAGGGTGGTTGTAATAACATGTCTGCAGCTTGCAGATTTCACTTTTTGGCAACTTCTTAAGTGCTCTCCTCTTCCGGGATGAGTGAGGATCTGTGTGGATGCTGGGAACTTTTCTTTTTCCAGGACTCATAACATTTAGGGAAATTGTTTGCAAGATTCCCTAGGTTTATTCTAAGAAGTCCTAACTCTCTATTAAGAAGCCCAAGACTTCTGGGTTCCTTCCTTTCTCTGCCCTGCCCTAGAGGGTCCTAGGGAGAGCAGTGCCTCTCCAGGGGCCTCAGGCGCCCAAGCAGATGGGGATGGGCCAGGAACCACCTTTGTCTCAGGTACCCATCCTCATATGCACTTTCTTCCCAAGCTTCTTAGAGTCTCTTCCAGAGGCCTCATAGAGCTGCCTCCCCCAGGGCAATGAGGCTGGGAACAAAATGGAGCTTCTGTGCGTAGAGGTGGGAGACTGGTGAGATGTTTCCACAGCACCCTGCACCGTGGGGCTCAAGCCCTACTTCTGGCTGCATGTTCCCATCACTGCGCTCTGCTGGGTTCAGTCTGCTGGTTTTCTCAACTGCCTCTGCCTCTCCTGCTCTCTTGGAACCCCGTATCTGTCCCTTTCTCCTCATTAAGGGTCCCTGGAAAGAGAGATGGGCTCGCCAACCCATGGGATTTAGCTTGTAGGAACAAAGCACACTTTTTCAGGACTGAAATGCCTTGAGGTGCCTTGGAACTGGCTTTGGAAATAGCTATCTGCCCCCTAGCTCTGGACTAATCACAGTTATTCCCAATTTATAAAAAGGAAAAGCTGGACCCATATTTCTCCCTGTGAGTCTCCTTGGTGAGGTTGGGCTGGTAAGTATTTGCAAGGTCAGGTTAAGCAGATGGACAATTGAAAATGCTGGCCAGGTCCAAAAGACGGTCCCAGGCCATAGAAATGGCTCGGTGCAATTGGAACGGGTGCTGAATGGAGAAATTTTTCTTCCTACATACGTCTTAAGGATAGAAAGCCTGTGTCTCTTGCTGTGCCTCTTGCTGATGTCTTCCTTTATTGAAGCTTGCTGATGCGTTTGTACATAGTCTATATATAGGTAGAGATATATGATATATACAAATATAAAACATCTCACTACATCCACCCTGGAAGTTACGTTGAGGGGGCAACAATCATTTCTCAGTGTTTTGAGTTGATTCACCAAAGGCAAATTATGGAACGTTCTTATTGCTCTTTGTGCACTTGGAGGGGAAAACACAACTACTTATGCACTTTCTAGGATTTATGTGCTATGTGGTAATGGAAGAGGTGGTGGAGAGAGAAACTGAAATGGTCCTCTGTGACCCAACTGCTGTGATGTGTCTGCTTTGGGGAGCAGACAGTTTCTGTTGCAGTTTGTCTCGTTGCTTGGATTTATTGGCTGCAATAAACAGATGGTCTCCCCTGAACATCCCTTGAGTGTGACTTTTTTCAGGGGTGCAGAGTGGGGCAAGTTGAGGTGGTGCCAGGATTTTCACAGGGAGTCCTGTTGTTCCTTTCCTGGTGATGCCATTGACACTGCTGGGTCCCCATCAATGATGAGATCATTCTGCTCCCCTCTTGTTAGATGTTTCCTCTTTTCCCCTCATTGCCTTCACAGAATCCTGGGGGACTCCATCCACCTTGAAAGCACCCTGGGGACAGGGTGGCTGAACACCCACTTCTTGGAGGGCTCTTGGTTATTTCTGGAAGATGACAACACTTTATGCCCCCAAGGCTAACCGTCATGCCGATGTTGTCTATTCTTTCCATGGGTAGACGGGCCATCCTTCCTGCCCCCTGTTTCTAAGCTGTGTCTGACTAGGCAGACATCTGTTTCATCTGCTCTGGGCTCAAGAGGAATAGCTGACAGCTGGTGCAGAGTCTGCCCTCATGCAACTTCACGGATGAGGGTGGCTGCAGGGAAGAATCAGGTCGCTCATGTCCCATCTGCGAACTGCTCTATCCTAGTTACGTGCTGCTGAATCGGCCCTCAATTCAGGACCAAAGGCAACCACCTGGCCCAGGGGCTCTGCTCTCCCAGACAACCCAGTCTTTTTCTCTCTTGCCTTCTGGTTTTGTATCTCTTTGCACTTTTCTCTTTCTTACACACACACCCACACACCCTTGCCAAGGAAGCTCACCCGATAAGAAAATCCTCAGCTTTCTGAATGCAAGGGAATGCTGAAGTGCTTGGTTTCTACTTTTCTCATGGTTTCTTTGTCATTTCTGCCTGCTCCCTGGTAACCCAGAGACCTTCACCACTGGTTTAGTGGTCAGATGCATTTTAGAATATTCTAGGAGTAGCCTAAATTCGTAGTCCTAATGCCGGCAGCTGCTACCCAAGAAAGAAGCCAGATAGAAGGTGGCAGTGTTAAACAGAGGTGGCTGGTATTTGACAGAACCAAAGGTACCTTGGTTTGAAAGGATGTCTGCCCTTGGAGCCCCTGAGTCCTTCCAAGGATGGGATGTCAGAGAGGATGCTTCCCTACTTAACAGATAGGAAACTGAGGCAGGGGATGTGGACTCAGGTGCTGGGTTCCTTCCGGGTGGACACAGCATCTAACTCAGTCCAAGGCTTCTCCACCAGAACACTTGGAGGACACTGTGGAGCTGGGCCTGGCTTCTGGGAGGACTGGGTTTGGCTCAGGTGTCTCCCCTAAACTGATGTTTTGGGGCTCAGCCTGCTTGGGGCCTGGTGAGGTAGTTCTGATTGAGGAGGGAGCTGCCGTGTGTGGGAAGGGCTAGCTCCCACCCCGCAACTCAGAATTTCTCACCGGCTTCCTGTGTCCCCCACCTGAGGTGCTGGTGCCTCTCCATTCCCACCGTTCCTTTGCTTCCCGCCGGAGTCCCTGCAGGGCTCAGGCACAGCCATCGGCCTGCCCATGGCCGGCTGCCCCGGAAGAGTAGTCTGTATGCGGAGCCTCTCAGAGTCCCTAGGACAGGTTTTGAGGCCCAAAAGGAGCGGGGGAGGGGGAAGAGTAGATCTTTACAACATCAGAGAGGGGAGGGATCCCGGGGACTACTTGGCCAAGTCTCCTGATTATCCTGAAGGGGAAACTGAGGACCAGGACGGGGAAGTGATTTGCTTAAGGCCACAAGATGAGTCAAGGACAATCCAGGATCTCCCAGCTGGCTCCAGGCCGCCTGTTCTTCCCACAGCCCACACCCAGTCTGAGCCTAGCGCTCGGCACAGCTCGGCACAGCAGCCCACACCAGCCCAGGCTCCTGCCTGCCCCTTCCCAGTGGGCTTGAGTTGAACAAAAAGAAGCCCCCATGCTTCTTGTAAGGGCACAGTTTTGAAAGCTGAGGTTCAGAGAGGGAAAGTAATTCTCCCAAAGTCACACAGTAGGCTAATGACAGAGTTTGGTTTTAGTAGCCATTCCAAGTCCCATTCCACACCTCAGCAGAGTGCCTTTCCTCATGCTGGTTTGTATATGGTCCATCTTAGGCCACTTGTCGCCCTCCCGTGTTGCAGGTGTTGTGCTAAAAAGCTTCAGGGGAGAGGAAGCTGGGGCAGTGCCTGGTGGGATATGGGTTGGGCAGCTGGGTGCACAGGAGCACAGGTCCCCACTGAGGTCTCCTGCCCTCCGCCTTCGGCACTGCAGGGGCTCAGAAGGTCCATGCTGGCAGGGCGCTGCGGGCACTCTTCTCGGATGGCCATGGTGAAATTGACCCTGAAGCCTGCCAGGTTCTAGTCATTCCTGGCTGCCTGCTACCATGCTGATGTGCAGGGTACCAACCACCTTTTAGGACAGGCTCCGGCCACCCAGTGTTTGAGAGCTCCAGAGGGCCATGGGGAAGGAAGCCCATCTTAGAACTATATCCTGGCATCGTGACATGGCCCATAAATTTGGTCCTAAAACAGATTAGCCTAGGACCCCACTCCTCTGCAGGGCTGAGGAGGCCTCTGTCTAGAAAAGGGAGAAAGACTGCGGGAGGGTGGTGGTGGGCGTAGGTGAGTTGGGAGTAGGGATCTTGTAAAGCAGCTTCTCCTTTTCTCTGGCAGTAATGACTTTGAGAGTCCACGAGGCGCTGGGAAGGGGGCCAAGTGGACACTGGGTGCTCAGCTTGGCTACTCTGGAGTCCATGAGAGGGGCTGTCCCTTACAGCCTTGGCAAAGTCACTTTTATCCCAACTGCAGCTGCCTCTGCTTCTCAACGGCGACAAATTCCCTGTAAACAGGTGGCATAGGACTAGAACTGTTTGCCTCAACAGACTGAGACCCTCCTGTGGGCAAATGGGCAAAAGAAGGGGGTGTGTTCCTCCTGGAGGGGAAGTGTGTGTCACAGCTGATGGCTAAGACAGCGGGTGGGGCTGTGGCCACAAGGAGAGGGATTCGCCTTGACCCATTCTGCCCCAGGGCGAAACATTAGGGCTGGCGGACAGAGGTAGATATTGATCCAATGGAAGTCAGAGCTGTGCAGAGGGTTGAGTTTCTCTGAGGTAATGAGCTCCCCATCCCGGAAGGTATTCAAGCATAGCTTGGGGGTGTTGTCGAGAAGATTCATATGTCAGGGCATACTTTTAGACGCTGTCTAAATTTACTGACAATGGCCCTCTGCAGCCCTCATTTTAGGATTCAAATGATAGAAGTAGGATTAACTCTTGCTTGCCTGCCTGAAGATAAACAGGACACATGAATGGGCAAACTCCTGTCCCTCCGCCTTGTTACTCAGTCACGCTCTACCCCAGGCTGCCTCTGCACTCTTCTACCTGCTTGCCCTGTTCATCTTTACCCGACTTAGCAAGGGTGGTGGGGAGAGGGTAGGTGGCGAACCCCTATTCACAGTGAGAAATAGGCCGGAAGAGGGTGGAAATTTGGAGTTAGGACCCCTCAGGAACTTCTTTCCAAAGATCAGGCCAAGTCTAACTTGTACCTTTGGCCCTCCAGCTGGGGCAAAGCTTCCCCTGTCCTTCAATCAAGACTGTAGAAAATGGCGACAATCTTTTCAGCCTTCTCCTCCCTTCACCCTCCCAGCTTTGTCAAGGTCTTCAGCCTTCCCATCCTTGTCCCATAGCAGGCTCACACCCTGTGGGCTCTCCACGGGAGCTGATGCTCTTGGGAAGGGCTGTGGGATGGGCGGGCTCATATCCAGCCTCAAAGGGTTTGGAGGGTGGGGCCGGGGTGGGAGCAGGGTGAGTGACAACTGGCTAGACTAATCAGGATGAACACCATTTACTGAGTAGCTACTCTGTGCCTGGCCCTGAGCTCAATATTCTATGTGTATCCGCTGACAGTACTCAGGACAGCTCCCCAAATATGCATTCTTTTTTCACTTTTACAGATGAGGAGACCTGTTATACTAAGTTATGGGTACACTCAAGGTGACACAGAAAATAGCAGAGAATTCAGACCCAGGGTGGAGCGATGCCAAAGTCATCAATCACATCAGGCTGTGACTGGGAAAGGGCAGTGGACTGGCCTCTTGCAGCCCAGAGACCTAGGAGTGGGTGGGGGAAGGGTGACTGGGAGCCAATCTCAAAATGACCGTGGACAGCCAGAGATGGGCAAAAGTGTTTGGAAGCAGAGGCAAAGGCTTCCCAGTGGGTCTCTAACATCCCACCTCCTACCTGGCCTGGCCCCTGACCCCACAGCTCTGTGCAAACAGCTCTGGCTTCCGCTGGCCACCCTCTCCTCTCCTGGTTTCTGAAAACCTATAAAACCTTTGCTTCACCTGCTGACCAGTTGTCTCCATCCCTACCCCTCCTCCTCGGCCTGTGTCTCACTCCAACTTCCCCAGGTTCCCCTTCATTCCAGGCAGACTCTCCCTTGCTCCCATGCTTCTTCCCTTCCTCTCGGCCATCTCTCCATCTCTCCTGACCTTCTGTCCCTGCCATATCTCTTCTTCTACTCCACATCCTCTCTCTCCTCTCACTTTGCAAGATCCACTGCTCTCACACTAAAATATTCATAGCGGATGGGACCAGAACACTAGGGGAGCCCTGCCTGGCGCTCTGCACCTTTTTACGCTTCTGGTTTGGTCAGTCTGTCCCAGCGCCCAGTTCAGCGGCAGGACAAGGTCTACGGTTCCAGGAGGACATCTAGCCATTCAGCTGACTAGGCAGTCCCCCTACAATGAATGACAAACCTTCCCAATGCCTCCGACCCCCAGCCCTCCTGAGCCCCCATCCTCCCATGATGGACAAGCAGTGGGGCATGGTAATCCATGAAACACAGAGGTAAACACAGCTCTGGGGTGCTGGGTAGGGTGGCTGCGACCCTGCCATGGGGCTTCACGCCCTACCCCAAAGTGGCCCAGAATAAAGGGATGCCCAGGACTCACCCCATCTCTGAGCTGCAGTGAGGGAAGCAGACGCCTGCTCCTGCCAGGGGGCACATGCCCCTCTCCAGCTTGGGACTGTCCAGTGAGCACCTCCCTGGTCAGGATGTTTTAGCTCCCTCCTCCCTCTGCCCTCCTCCTCCCAATGAGCTCATCTGTCTGGGGCTCCCCACCCCCCTTTGCCTGAAGGGATGTTTGGAAAGAACCTGGCAGAAAACAGAAAAAGAGGAAGGGAGGGATGGAGGAGGTGCGTGCGCCCAGAGCCCTCAGAGAAAGTGGAGATGGGTGAGGAGAGCTCAGGAAGAGTTCATCGCTGCTCCAGGTCGGATTCGAGGTGGGCTGGGGAGCAGCGGGCGAGGGGGCCAGTACTGGTTCCTTGCTGGGCTGCTGAGCCACGTGCCTGCGGGTTGGTTTGGTGCATGCTGTCCTGTTAACCCCCTCAGCACCTGCCAAACTTCAGTGGATGCTGAGACTGTGGCTGAGGCAAGTGAGCGCTGAGCTGGAGGGCAGGAATGGTGAGTCGGGATGGGCAGGGAACAGACCTAGGTGCATTAGAAGGAGACACCCAAATGCCTGGCCAGGTAGCATCCACCCAGCCCCAACCCCAGAGGCAGAAGGATTTGGGAGCATTCAACTTTAAGTTACTGTATGCAGAGCATCCCGGCTCCTGCAGTTCCACTCTCCTGAGGTTGGGGCCCTGTTGATGACTGGGCTATAAGCTCCTGGTGTCGATCTGAGTGATCTGAGGTCAGAGGGAGAGGGGCTGGGAGGTGGGGGCATTGCGGGGGGATGGATCCCTGCAGAGCTCCCTCTTCTCTGCCTCTCTGAGCCGGGTCAGCGTGGCTGCCGTCCAGCTCCGTTACCTGCAATGCCCCGACAGGAGCCGAGAGGGCTTATGCGGGAGGGGGAGAGGCAGGCAAGGGCAAGGGCAATAGGGGAGCCAGAGGGGGAGGAGGCTCCCTGCCAGGCTCTTATTACTTAGAAGGAACTCCTCCCAAAATAGCTCTGGAGGCCTCACCGGAGCTCTCCCTTCCTCCCCTGCCGGGGTCTTGGCTAGCTTTCTGAGAATTGACAGAGATGGAATCTTCCACATACCCGTCCCGGTGTAGGTGGAAGGTGGGACCACCCCCAGGGTTGAGTACCTGCCTGGATAAAAGCATCTCCCGGAGGCTGGGAGCCAGAGCTCGGCCCCCATTTCTGCCCGTGTCACTTCCCCACCACACACTGAACCTCATACCTGCGCTGCTTCCTAGCTCCCATCCTGGCCCTGAGGTGGAGGCGGAGGGCAGGAATCCAGAGGCTTGCCTGGTCTCAGAGAGGACTGCTGGACTAACTGCTTCAAAGACCCTGAGCCCTCCCCCGCACACCCACCCCCCTGGAAAAATCTCCTTTCCCCTTAAATCTAGGCCCCATCTCCTCCCACCTGAGAAGAGCTTCCTGGCAGCTCCTTGGCTCAGGGTCCAGTCCGTCTCTGTATCCCTGGAAACTTGCTCTTCGAGGTATTTCTGAGCCAGGCTGCCCAGGACCTGAGTGTGCAGGACCCCACCACCACGAAGCCAGCCTGCTGGGCACAGCAGGGGGCTGTGTCCAAACCACCATCCTGCCCTCTAGGGACTTGCAGCCGGAGGCGCAGAAAGGGCCAAAGTGCCCGTCCATCTGATGGATGCACGAGGGTTTTGAGAATTTTTGAGGAAAGTGCTCTCTAAATGTAAAATTCCTCTAGCCGCTAATGCATCTTTCAAGCACTTTTCCTGCCCAGCTGTGGAGCCCTCCTGCTCTCTAGAGGAAAGCTGGGGGTGTGGAGGGAGGGAATCAAATAATGGGGGAAGTTCTAATTCTGACTTTAAGAATCACTTCCTCTGTGACCTTGGGCCACACATTCTACCTCTTTGGGCCTGTTTCTTCATTTGGGAAGTGTGTGGGTTTCCTAAGGACCCTTCTGGCTCTAAGAATTGGTGAGCAGCGAGGCAGCTGAGAAGCTGGAGGGTGCGGAGGAAGCTGGCACGTTTTTGTGTCCCCAGGGTCTAAAGATATCCACGAGTGCTGTCCCCTCCCTTCCCCTTTCTCTGGGCAGGGGTCACTTTCCTTCCCTTTGGCTCACCTCCTGTCTCAAATCAGCCTCCGGCTCTGAGAAACTTGACCCCTGCTGTAAAAATAAAGTGGGCAGTGTGGATGTCTGGCCCTGTGGATCTAGTGTCTGGAAGCTCCTGGAGAAGGAGGGGGTAAACGTGCAAACTTGGAGACAGGAAGAGTCTTAGCCTTTTTAGGGCCACAGACCTCTTTGAGACTAATGAGAGCTAAAATGGACTGCGGGCTGACCCTATGCCTAGAACCCTGTTAGCACTTTTACGTATGACAATATCCCATCCAGTCTTCATAGGCCCACATCTGATGTTTGTGAGGCCTGGGGCAACTGCACAAGTGATAATTACATATATGTCTAAATATAAGTTATGAATCAAGATAACAAAGTGTTAAAACTCATCTATTATCCTCCACCTTTGATGAATTTTCCTCAGTCTTAATTTTAAGGCCAGGCCCAAAAGCCATTCCCTGGTCCACTCTTCCCTGGTCTTGCTGGGACAGGGTCTCTCATGCATGCCTGGGAACCCTCCATCTGCATGTCAAGTTCCATCCACTTCCCACCCTCTGTAAACAGCTGCCCTTTGCCCCGGCCTGTGGGTGCACATCCGGCATGGGCAGCTCCTGAGAGGATTGACCCGGGGAAGAGGCCTGCTCGGAATCGGGTCATGTGAACAGGGAATTCCAGGGTCCCGGATGTTCGGAGCATGGTCTAGAAGAGGAGGTGTATAGACTACCCTCCCTTCTGTCCCAGGAACCACTTTTCCAGTGAGGAGGCGTAGGGCCGGAGGAGGGCCGGAGTGAGGCCCTCCAAACTCAGGAGCCCAGGGCTGAGGCCCCTGTTGCCCAGGTCTAAGGGTGGCGTTGCTCTTAACAATTGCATGAGGTGAATATCGTCACTTTCACCATATTACAGATGAAGCTGCTGCAGAAGATTGCATAACTTGCTCAAGGTCATACGACAACATATGCTGGAGCTGGGACTTGATTCCCCAGTGCCTAACTCCAGAGCCCCTATACCACTATCACAGCTATCCTGAGCAAGCCTGTCTCCTGGAAAAAAAGAGAGACATCCAGCATTTCCAGTACAACCTCAAGGGGTCCATGATCTCTGAAGCCCCCCAGGGACCCCAGGTTAAGAAGGTGGGCGGTGCGGGGGCAGTCGCAGAGGTCAGGCCATGAAGTGGGAGCAGGTTTCCAGGTCTGAACCAGTCTCCAAACAGGCAAAGGTTGGAGGGTCAGGACCTCAGACAGGCCCTGTGGTGGCGGGAGGGGGCTGGGATGGCTGGGAAGGGGCTGCTGAGGAGGATAGCAGACACGAGTCACCAAACCACCCCAAGGAGCACTAGTCACTTGTAACTCAAGAGGGTCTGGGAAAAAGCCCTCTGACCTGGCTGCGACCTGGGCTCCTCGACCCCCACCCCAAAAGGGAGGCGAGGCCAAGGGAGTCCTCCAGGTTCTGAAGGACTCAGGACACCCTTGGAGGGGGGTAAAAGGGGAGGGTCTGAGGGGGATGGCCTAGGTGGGAAAAATGAGAAGTAGGGGTGCCGCGGGAGGGTGAAGCGGGGCTTGGACCCGATCGGCGGTGTCTGGCCGATTCCCTAACTAGGAGCATCATGATTTTCGAGGAGTCCATGAAGCAGTGGGAGAGGATGGTGGGCGGTGACGGGGGTAGTTTACAGTTGGAAGCCGGGTTCCCGGGACCCTGCACAGCGGGGCTCCGCGAGGCTGCACACTCGCGGGTCGGCGGCCGCGGCGGGCAAGCCCGCACACGCCCGCCGGCTGCTGCAGTGCTGGCTGCGGGCATCCGAGCGGTCCCTTCGCGGCCCCGGGAGAGGGAGCCGCTACCCTACTCGTGTTCCTCAAAGCAGAACATCACAGCCTTCCAACAGCCGAAAAGCTCCATCTCTACCCCTCCCCAAACTATCCTCCTAATTGGCAGCTCAGCGCACGGGATGATGCGCGCGGCTGAGGGCGGCCCTGCAGTGCGAAGCCGCAGCCGCCCAGCCCGAGCCGGAGCGGAAGCAGGGGTGGTGGTGGTGGGGCCGGTACGGCTGGCTCCCGGGGCTCGGGGACCACGAGGCGGGGGCGCCCGGGGCTCCGCGGCGGCCACCGCCCCTCCTGCGGCTGGAGCGCTTCCAAAGCAGAGGAGCAGCGTCGCTCGCGTCTGCACTAGCTCGGAGGTCCTGCTGCTCCGGGTCCTCCTCCTCGGGCCCCTCCTTCTCCTCCCCTTGCCCTCCGCGGCTGCTCCCGCAGCCGGCTCCTCCTCTCCCTCCCTCCCCCTCTTCGCCCTTTCCGCGCCAACTTTCCCGAGCCCCGGCCGGCGGCGCACAGCTCCCCGGCAGCCTCGGGGCCGACTGCAGACCGAGGGCTGCGAGCGCGGCTGTGACCTGTGTATCCTGTCCCCGCGCCCCTGGTGCGCTCGGCAGAGAACAGCACGATGCCCGGGGCTGGGCACAGAGGCGCAGCCCGGGCGACATGGCTGGGCACTGGGCTTTTGGGTAAGGCAGCCCCGGCTTGGTTTCTTCTGCCTCTTTCCCCCACCCTTCCCCCACCTTCCCCCAGAGGAGGAGACACTTTGAAGAGCAGCGCCTTGGACGGGGTGGGCTTTGGAGTGCGGCACGGAATGAGCATCGCGGCTACCGCTTCTTGCCGGACGCGGGCTCGGACTGCTGAGCTCCTTGGGGACCGTGCGCCGTCCCCTGCCCCATCCGGCCAGCCAGCCCCGAGATTAGTTCTTTGCTGTCTATGGTGCCTTCAGCCCCGGGCTGAATCTTGGGGCCCAGAGTTCGGAGGTTTAAGCGTGCTGGGGGAGGGTGTCTTTGCCTTGGGTGTAGGGGATGCCAGGTGGGTTTGCATCCCAACGTGTGATTGTTCGGATGCTGGTTTCTACCTCTGCCCAGAGCCGTTTGCAACTTGGATGCTTGTTGCCCAGGCAGTAGCGTGCACCAGTTGGGGGTGGGGGAGCTCCCCTTCCTCCTGGTCCTTTTTCTGTTTGACTCCTCTGCTCTCTACTTCCCCCAGTGCCCATTGCCTTCCCTGCAGACTGGATGGGGTTGAAGGGACTTGGAGGACAGTTCAAGCCCCTATTTATTTATTTAGTTATTTTTGGCCCGCGCCTGCTTGCGGGATCTTATTTCCCGGACCAGGGACTGAACCCGCGCCCTCGGCAGAGAAAGCGCGGAGTCGGAGTTGTAACCACTGGACCGCCAGGGAATTCCCCAAGCCCCCTTTTAGGAAGGATCTTATCTCTCTTCTTAGGTAAAGGTTCCATGGGGGTGTGGGGGAACCTGTTTAGCCTGCTCCTGGCTCTTCATTTTTGGGATGAGTATGAAGACGGAGGGGGCACATCCAGAGGACACAGAAGGAACAGATTATTATCTATTAGTATGCACGCGATAGTTTCGAGGGTCAAACTCCAACAGATTGGGGGATGATATTTATTAAGGCCAGAATGTAATCGCCTCACAAATCATAGCTGGATTTCAATGTAAGCCGACTCCATCTCCGGCACCTGCACCGCTTCCTGTTTATATTAGTCACATTTGGCTTCTGGCAGCTCCCCCCTCGCCGGGTCAGGCACACCATGTAGGCATTTGGGCTGGAAACAGGGAGACGGAAGCCTTTAAGGGCGGTCACTGCTGCTTCTGCAGATGTAAACTGTGTGCAGACCCGTCACATTGGCACCTGGTGGAGGAGGGGGATAGAGGATGTCTTGCACTCAGGAGCCACTGATGTTATTACATCCCCACAGCTGGATAGAAGTCACTGGTGTTCTCTCTTGTACCTTAGGCACAGATGTGCTGGTTTCACAGTGACCCTAGGAAGTGGGTGTCTGTAGGACTGAGGCTCCTCTTCACGGGCTAGGCACAGGGCCACTCTACACTAGCTGCCCCTCACCCCATCCCTGATCAGCCCGAGTTCCCACTGTGGCCATGGCCGTTTTATCCTCAAATGCGAAGTTGAGGATAAAATGGGTACCAGTCCCTTCCTAAGCATGTAACTGGTAATGTATGTGTCTTACCCACCCCTTCCTGTTCCCTGATTTGCTTAATTACTGTGACCTCTGTGTAATTATCACTTGTGAGGGTGCTATGTTGCCCCACCCTCTTTCCCTTGGTATGTGTTTATTAAGGGCTTGTTTAACGAGAAGGCAATTAAGGAGAGGGTGCTGAGTCCCACTCAGAGGAAGGAAAAGGAAAGGGTAAGTGAGGAGCTCATGGAGAAGAGGATGGGAAAGGGGGGAAATGGAGGAAGACCCCAGGTTTGAATCTGGAATGGGGGATTTGTTCTTCAGGAGATGCAGGCCTGTGGGGTCTCCCAAGCCCTAATGCCTGCCTTGGCTGGTGGGACCAGCATGCTAGGTAGACCCCAGGTACAGATCCTCCCACTTTGCCCTGTTGCTGTGGGTGTAGGGCTCTCTGCATAAGCCACGGGCTGGCTGTACCAGTGCACCCGTTCCGTGGCCTGCAGGAGGAGGGATGGGCGCTCTGCTTGGACTTGTTTGCAGAGCTGGTTTTGTTGAGCATCCAGTGTTGTCTCAGGGGCATGTTTCTATCCCGGCAAAGCCCCTCGGTGTGGGCCGGAAGGAGGCAGGTTGCCTAGAGTGAGGGAGCTGAAATCTTTCCTCTGTCTCTGGGCCCAGGGGCCTTCC
The DNA here is from genome assembly GCF_964270905.1 of Leucopleurus acutus. Taxonomy (NCBI): domain Eukaryota; kingdom Metazoa; phylum Chordata; class Mammalia; order Artiodactyla; family Delphinidae; genus Leucopleurus; species Leucopleurus acutus. Next base: position 15,214,658 of record NC_139151.1, read on the forward strand.
TGGCTCAGCCTTGCCCCCCCCCCCCAACGGCCCCCAGGGCCTGCACCCCAGGAGGGGTCTTGTCCTGCTGACCTCGGCCCACTTTCTGCCTCCCAGCTCTAACTTTGAGCCTGTCTGACTCCCCCGGGGGCCAGAGTGTATCAGCTTCCTTATTAAAGTCAGCTGTGATTCCGCCTGCCCTGCCAGGAGAGCCCTGGGAGCTAAACTTAGAGAGGGCACCACGCTGCCCCTCTTTCCTCCCTCCACCCCAAGGTGGGTGTCACTGTCCCCGGATGTGGGAAAAGGTGGCAGAATGTTTCCGCCTTGGCATCTGCCTTGGAAGGTCTGATGGTAGCCCTGAGATCCCTGCTGGTGTATTTAATGATAACATTTGCATGTACCCAACACATTTTTACTTTAAATGGGAGGCCTGAGTCAATCCTTAGACAAAACCGCAGCACCCAGATGATATAGGAGGGGGCCGATCAGTAAATAGCAAAGGAAACGGCTGCTCTGAGAGTGGCTCCATGGTTAGGGTCTTTCAGTGAGCAAAGGCAAGGCTTAGGGGCTTAGGACTGAATTCCACAAGATCATGAGTAGGAGGACTTGTTCATCAATCCCACGATGCCAGAAAGAGGCCCTCAATCTGAAACACACACAAGAAATTCTAGAGAGTTTAGTTTGGGACAAAGCAAAGGAAGTCCTTCTTTATCTAAGGAAATAACCACATGGAAATAATTACCTCCAAGAAGTAATACAAGGTGAAAGTATAAAACAGCGTGTGAATGGCCTGGAGATATTGTTGACTGACACTGGTCATTGAGTTGGGGTGCCTTGGTTACATCTAGACCTGTGATGGGGGCCACCTCTGTCTCCCTCCCTTTAAACACTAGCCTCCACCTGCAGAGTGCCCAGGCCAGAGGATGGACTCACTGAAGCCCTTCTTGTGTTTTTTTTTTTTTTTTTTTTTTTTGCGGTACGCGGGCCTCTCACTGCTGTGGCCTCTCCCGTTGCGGAGCACAGGCTCCGGACGCGCAGGCTCAGCGGCCACGGCTCACGGGCCCAGCCGCTCCGCGGCATGTGGGATCTTCCCGGACCGGGGCACGAACCCGCGTCCCCTGCATCGGCAGGCGGACTCTCAACCACTGCGCCACCTGGGAAGCCCCCTTCTCGTGTTTTATAAGCTCATGTTATACCAAGCTCAGAAGGTAGGAAAGACAGCCATACCTGGTTTGGGGCTATGGCACCTCTGACTTTCTCAAGGTCAGCGGGCAGAGTGGGGCCTGCCTTGTGTCTGCTGACCCATCCACCCTCGCTGAAGTACCTCTCGGGGTCCTCTAGTGGATTTATACCTGCCCCTGCTCCCTTCCCCCCCCGCAGCGCAGGCTCACAGGGGAGAAGGTACAAGAGGCAGGCCCCTGGTCTTTCCTGTGCACGAGTCTCCCAGACACAGCCGGCAGGACTTTTGCCTGCTGGGAGGGCGTGCTGTGGAGAAGCCAGGCTTGTTTGGCCTCTCTGATGCCTTAACTCGGGCAGGGCTCTGAACTTCTCCGTGGAAACGTCTCTGCCTTTCCTTTGTCCCCTCCGGGCTATGATGGAAATGGCAATGCTTCACTCTGAGAGTCGGGGAGTCCCGATTGTATTAGAGTTAAGTCATCCACATAGGCACACACTAATCAGGCAGAAATGTGCACTGTCATCAGCCAGACCTTAAAGAAATACTTTTCTCCTCTGTTCTGGACTTCTTTTTTTTTTCCTCTTTTTTTTTTTTTTTTTTGCTTTTTTTTTTTTGCTTCTATTTAAAGCAGTCAAATAATTTCACTTTTGATGTGTATCTTTGGTGCTCTTGGAGAGCCCATTCTGGCTGAGGTTGGGGAGAGGGATTTGGCCCCTGACTTGCATTCCCCGCCACCTTCCCCAGGATCCCGAACGCTGGAGGCTGGCGGTGTGGTGATCCTTGGAGCACGTGCTCAGGCCCCAAGGGAGCACTGTAGCCATCAGGAAGCTGCTTTCTCCCGAGAGCTTCCCTGTCACAGCTCTGCACTCTGTTCCTTGGTTTGCGGGGGCGATAGGGGGTGAGCAGCAAAGCTGGGGTCTCTGATCAGAAGGCCATCTTCTAGGCTGGAGGGTGATCTCATGTCTGTCTGCCATCCCTAGACCTCTGGGGCAGGGGGTTGGGGGAGGGGAGAGATAAGAAGAAAACCAAGAGTGCTAAGGAGAGCTTGGCCCTGACAGCACTGTTCTCTTGGAGAGGCACCGCCACAAAGGGGTGGACAGCAGAGTGCCGTCGGTACACTGCTTATTCCACTCACCAGTTGTGTGGCCTTGAGCAGGTTAATCTCTCTCAGCCTCTTTTCTTCATTTTGTATATTGGAGATAAAAATAATAACTAACTACCTCATAGGATTATTATGAGGATTAAATGGGACAGTGCATGTAAAATGCCTGTCCTATTTTATAATAGGCGCTCAACTCAGATTCACCACTTATTATGTGGCCCTGGGCAAGTGACTTAACGTCTCTGAGCCTCAGTTTCATTGCCCGTGAAATAAGAAAAATGATACCTACCTTTTGGCATTCTAATAAAACTTGGAGTTAACAGGTAGCAATCCTCTTGCACAGTGGTTCACAGAGTGTCATCCCTGACCACAGCATTCCCGGGGACCTTCTTAGAAATGCAAATTTCCAGGCTCCATTCTACATGCTAGATCAGTAACTCCCGGGCAGAGCAAGCTGTAATTGCCCTCCAGGTGATTCTCTGTGAATTTGAAAGCCACTGCTCTAGAACAATTCCTGGCACAGAGGAGCTGATCAAAGAATGAAGGCTAATTGAAATGACCTCTCAGCACTAATTGGAACCCAGCAGGTGGGCAAACCCTGCTGCTTAAGGATGTAAGGAAGGACTTTCTTGCTTTGGGGCTTTGGGATGCTAGAAATGTCTCTTTTTTTTTGACCTTAGGTTAAGTCACCTAACCTGTCTATGGTCAGTTGCCGTGTCTGTAATAGGGAGGTATTACAGTACACCACTCATAGCATGGATGTGAAGGTTAAATGTGCCTGGCACATAGTAATTGCTGAGTAAGTATCAGCAGTTGTTGACAGTGGCAGGGGATCCTGGACCCGGGGTGTTATCTCTGAGCTTCGTGGTAGGAGCAGTCCACTTTGCCTTCAGAAGTGAAGTGGACATGGAGAAGCTGAGGGGGGCCCTGAGAGCAGAGTTGGGCTGCCAGCTCTCCTTGGAGCTCCTCTTATTTATTTATTTATTTGGCTTCGCGCAGCATGTGTGATCTTAGCTCCCTACCGCCGGGGAACTCCTCCTCCCCTATTTAAAAAGCATCGCCCATGTGGTACCAGGCATCATTATCTCATGTGGGCAAAACAAGAGGAAGCTGGTTTATGATGTACTACGAGGGAATTAAGTTTGACAAAAGAGGTCCTTCCCTGAGAGTGAGGATGGGAGAAAGAGCAAGGTTGGTGGCCTTTAAAACAAACACTGACCCTAGCTGTCTTGGGAACCAGGGCAGTTCTGGGAATTGCCTTTAGAGCTGGGAGCTGACCTGGCCTGAGAAGGGTTCTCAAGTGGCTCGGCCACTAAACCCAGTCAGTTCAGCCAAGTTTCCTCCCATTTTAGGTCTTGGTTGTCCTGTCTCTAAAATCACGCAGTGGCAACTTAGTGTCTGTAACATGGATCAGTCTGGATCCTTTAGCTCTTACACTCTGGGAGCTCTAGGCTGGAGGTCCAAGTAGTTGAGAGAAATTACAGTCTGGGAAGAGATGCCAGGGGAACTTTGGCATAGGAGTTGGTACAGCCAGATGGATGCTCTCAACTGCCCACTAGACGTGGGGTCAGACCCCAGTTCAGATTTCAACTGCCTCTAGAAGTGGTATGACTTTGGCCAAGGCACAAGGCACTTCGTTCTTCTGAGCCTCATTTTTCCCACCTGTAAAATGTGATTAATAAGACCCCCTTACAGGTGTGAGGTGAGGGTGATATGAGATTACTCACACATAGCCTTAGCAAGCATCCCGGCCCAGGAAAAGGTCATTATTCTTAGGATCACTGGAAACCTGAGAAGGACTCCCTCTGAGTCCTCACCCAGCGTGACCCTGGGTGCCTGGTTCATCTAGGGGCAAGGAGAGCTACTCTCTGATTCCGACACCCCTCTTCCCCATGACCTTGAGGTACGGTGGACTATCCTCAAGGACTTTGTAGGACAGGAGGACCAGGTTTCCTTACAAGAACTCATGAGGCAGAACCCGGGGGCCACGAGTGGAAATTCACGATTGCCACCTGCTCAAGAGGTAGGCGTGGTTTTGATGCGAGGGTGTGGGAAAGAAGCAGGGGCGGGGGTGTAGGGCTCGGGGGATGTTCCCAGGACAAGAGGCCGCAGTGGGGCTGCGGGGAGTGGGGGGCAGGATGGGCCACTTCGGGTCACGAGGGGACGGAGTGTGCAGCGCCCTCTCCAGGCACCCCGCTTGCGCGCACCTGGTTGCCCGCAGTCGGCTTCCACAAAGCGTCTTCCGCCCTCACTTTCTCTGCGTTATTGCTTTAACTGTTCGGTTCTCGCTGCTGCTGACCGATGCCCAGACGTGCTCTGTTCCACCCCACCCCTCTGGACGCCATCCCGGTCCGCCCTGCCTCCCTTCTCTTCTCGGGGTCCCGCTCGGTGGTTCAGCAAGGTCCAGCGCGAGGCTCCCCTCTGCCTCTCCGCCCCTCGGGGCCGGTGGGAGCCGCCAGGGTCGGTGATGAGTGGCTGCTGCCGTTTTCGTCTTTTTCACCTCATGGGACCCCCTCAGCCTCCCAATACCCCACCCCCAATCCCGGAAACGTAACGGGGATGCCGCGCACAGCCCTCGGGGAAATTCCCAGCGCGAACGGGAGGCGCGGGTCCTGCCCTTGGGGGCGATGCAGGGACCGCATCCGCAGGTTAGGGGGCGAGGACTCGCGGCATGGAGGCAGGGGCCTGGGTTTCCTGGGTTGGGGTGACTCCTGGTGCTCACTTAGAATGCCCCAAGGGCTGCTAACTGGCTCGGAAGTCCATCCAGCTCAGCCCAAGCGGGAGAATGAATCACGGCGGTGGCCCAGGCAGTGTACGTTGAAGTAAAGAGAACCATCTTTCTGATATTGACACCAAGGGTGATAGAGACCTCTCAGCCTGACCAAGCCACTCCACCCTATCCGAGAGGTCCCTTCCAGGCCTCCAGCCTGGAGGTCCGATGGTTTTTTTTTTTTTTTGCGGTACGTGGGCCTCTCACTGCTGTGGCCTCTCCCGTTGCGGAGCACAGGCTCCGGACGCGCAGGCTCAGCGGCCATGGCTCACGGGCCCAGCCGCTCCGCGGCATGTGGGATCTTCCCAGACCGGGGCACGAACCCGTGTCCCCTGCATCGGCAGGTGCACTCTCAACCACTGCGCCACCAGGGAAGCCCCCGATGGGGTTTTAAGGGAAGTGGTGCCCCTCACACAGGTCTCTTCCTGGTCCCTGTGTCCCTGTCGCTGGAGGTATCTGTGGGAAAGGCCACTACCATCTACGCTGTCAACGGCACGGAGATCCTGCTGCCCTGCACCTTCACCAGCTGCTTTGGCTTCCAGAACCTGCGCTTCTGGTGGTCCTACAACAGCAGTGATACATTCAAGATTGTAAGTAGGCAGGGAAGGGACAGGACAGCTCAGATCCTCCTTCCTTCCTTGTCGCCTCACCCCTGCCTCCCATCCCAGGCTCTGGTCATTTCTGGCCCGACCCCACGGTGATGGTCCCCAGGACCTTTCGTCACCTTTTCTCCCAGTATTGTTGTCGGAGCCTGTCTAGAAGGATCTAAGTGGGAAGGATGCTTAGATTGTGTTCCCAGAATTTGGGGTCTGTTGGAATTCTTGGCTAGAGTCCTCTGTCTGGTGTGAAGAAATACCTGAAACTTGGTTAGCTTGTATAAAAATTAATACTTTAATATAAAAAACAGGAGAGACAAGACCTTTGGGAGACTTGGAGAGGGGGAATGAGGAGAGTCCAAATCGGAGGAGGGCTGGGGAACAGGCCTTGGAAGGATGGGAGGGCAAGGTGGAGAAGAGAAGGGGCCAGGGCTGTGGCCACGGCTGGGGATGGGGCAGTCAGCAGGTGTTTATTGAGTACTCACTCTGCAATCTAGTAGGGGACCAGCAGTCACAAGACACCAACTCTGGATGTAATTAGATGCTGAATTCAGAGGGTACCGATGCACAGTGCTGTGGGGTTGATCCATGTCCTGATGGAGGGTCAGAATTCAGATGTGGGATGTGGCGTCAGCAGAGGCCGGGGGGAGTGATAGAGGGAAACGAGTGTGGTATTTGCAGGATTCGTTACTTAAAAGGCTTTTATGAAGAGAACAGTAAAAGCATGCTACATTCTAGGGAGACCTTAATAACAGAAAGTGGGTTTAGCCTGAAGCCAGTAAAATCCAGGTTAGACAGGCAGAGCTACCGATACTGGAAGGAAACGACCAGGGGAGGGCTCTTCCTGGACCTGGGCAGGGAGATACCCAAGGAGTGGGCTGGAGTGACATCATGACTCTCGAAAGGACCTTGATTCTTTCTTGGCCACCTCCTGGCTCCCCTCTTCCCCCCCACAGCTCATAGATGGGATCGTGAAGAATGAGAAGTCAGACCCCAAGGTGAAGTTGAAAGATGATGACCGCATCACTCTGGAGGGCTCTGTGAAGGAGAAAATGAACAATATTTCCATTCTGCTGAGGAACCTGGAGTTCAGCGACACGGGCAAATACACCTGCCACGTGAAGAACCCCAAGGAGAATTATCTTCAGCACCAGGCCACCATCTTCCTCCAAGTTGTTGATAAACGTATGCAGTAAGGCCTGGGACGAGGGCAGTAAAGTTGGAAGGACGGGGGTGGGGGTGGGTATCCAATTCAGTGTAATGGTGAAACGGACCACGTTGGTGTTTTCTTTCGCTTTATGCTTTCAAGAGCTACTGGAGTTACATCTGGAAGCTTGAATAACTTAGCTTGAATACTTACGCTGCCCCTGAATAGCTTGTGATATACATTTAGGCCTTCTGAACCATGTTTTCCTCATCTGTAGAATCTGCATTCGCTTAGGGTTGTTGTGAGAGTTACAGAAGCTACTACACGGAAATGTTTTGTAAAGTTCTCCGTATGTGCTGATTATTACTGTGTATTCTGTTAGCGACAGCCGATTGGATGCCAGGCATCAAACCAAAGAGTGCTATGAATGATACACAGTGTTCTTTCTCGAGGAATTGACAGGTCAGGGTAGGACAGAAGACAGGTAAACACATAATTGAAACAGGGGCAAAGCACGTAGAGGCACAGGTACCCGACTGATAAGAATGATCTCTCGCTCTGGAGCTTAAGTCCCAGCTGGTGGGGTTTCATTCTGACACAGGTGAAACAGATGAGGAAGCGTGTGATGAGGATGTCACCTGATCCCAGACACTGGAGGTGTTTAGGGAAAGGGCTGGAGGAGTTAGGCTGGGTGGGCATCTACGAGGGGGGAGCCTGGAAGGCTAGGGAGGTGCAGAAGCAGAGAAGAAGGAAGGAAATCTGCTTAAGGATCCTGATCGTGCTGTGTTTCCTGTGTGCCTGGGGGTCCACTGCTCCCTAGATGGTGTGGAATTTCTACAGAGGAGATGCTCATGATTCTGGAATTTTTTATTTTTATTTTTTTAATTATTTTTTTGCGGTACACGGGCCTCACTGCTGTGGCCACTCCCGTTGTGGAGCACAGGCTCCGGACGCGCAGGCTCAGCGGCCATGGCTCACAGGGCCCAGCCACTCTGCAGCATGTGGGATCTTCCCGGACCAGGGCACGAACCCGTGTCCCCTGCATCGGCAGGTGGACTCTCAACCACTGTGCCACCAGGGAAGCCCTGGAATTTTTGAAGTTAGGGCCATTAGGATTCTCAGGTGGATTGGATATGGGGGTTTGTAAAAAAGAGAGGAGTCAAGACTGACTCCAAGGATTTGGGCCAGAGCAATTAGAAGGATGGAGTTTTCTCAGCAGAGATGGGAGAGACTGTGGGTGGAGAAGGTTTGGGAAGTCAGGGGTTCAGTTTTCAGTTGAGGGAACTGAGGCTAGAAGAGTTAAGTGACCAGTTCTAGGTTACTCCCTAGTAAGTGACCATGGAAATCCTGTAGTTGAAATCCAGGCTACCTGGCTCCAGTGCCTTCTGATCACATAAGAGATGTCACGGGGAGATTCTCAATTTCTTCTGCATGGGCAGTGGAGACCTAGGAAGAGGCAAGTGAAAGTCTCATGTTTGAGGGTCAAGTCAAACCTGGGTGCTGTGGTCCCTGAGTCTGAGTTATTCCATAACTTGTGTGGGTGTCTGCGGGAGGGCGTATGTGCAGAGTGTCGGGGGAGAGGGCCGTCTTCCTGTTATGCCCTAGCCTGATGGATGCCATATTCTAGCTTCTCCTGCTTCCTGCCTGAGGTGGGCAGGTCCCAGTTGCCCAGGTTGGAGGCTCTGGAGCTGCTGGGCTGCCATGGTGACTCCTGTTCCCCTTTTCCACCCCCCTTCTCTCCCTGCTCTGGCCATGAAGTGGAAGAAGTGGACAACACAGTGACACTCATCATCCTGGCTGTTGTGGGCGGGGTCATTGGGTTCCTCATCTTCATCCTGCTGGTTAAGAAGCTCATCGCCTTCATTATCAAGAAGACTCAGGAGAAGAAGTGAGTTGACTCCTGTCCTCCCACCAGCCCACCACCCACTCTCATATTATAGGTGTTCCCAGCATCTTCTCATCCACCGTCATCTACCCCATCTGCCCTTCATCCTTCTGCCTATCTCCTAATCCCATCCTCTCTTCCTAATTCTCTCACTCTCTTCCCTATCCCTGCCACCCTCCTCCCATCTTCCAGCCCCATCCCTAATCTCACTTCCTTTTCCCCATCCTCCCAGTAGGTGTTTGTTAATGCACTGACTTCACTGAGAACGTAAATACAACCCACTTGCTCTTCCTCATTCCCCTGTCTTCCTGCCCATCCCGTTAGCCTGTCTCTATTTGTACCACCTAAATCTAAAGTCCTACCAAAGGCTTTAAGATGCCTTTTTTTTTTCCAGATCAGGGAAAATATAAGATTCCATGTACAGAAGCTCTAAAATGGGAAGATCCTTCTAGGGTGATGGGAGTCTCTTATTGTGAAATTCTGAAAATCCTAATGAGGGAGATAAAAACAGTCTGAAAAGGCTGATATGGCCGCCTAGGAAGCCCTAGGATAAATTCAGGTATAAATCAGATATCTGTAAGAGGAAGGGGAGGAAAGATGGGGAGGTACAAAGGGTGCGACCCAGGCCCAGAATTGCCAGAACAGGCAGGCTCCAAAATTGAATGTTGCAAAACCAGAGCAGGCAAAAGGCATTTGAAAGTTGTGTTCTTGGCAAGAAAGATGAGATGAGGCAGGCCTGCCATTGGAGCAGAGAGGGTGAGAGTAACAAGGAGAGGAGGAGAGAAGGGGGAGATGCTCTGTTGGTGTTGGCTTCATTCTGCTCTGTTGAGAAGAAAGAATTAGGCTTGAAAGGGCAGAAATTCCACTGGTAAGAAGGGAAGGCAGCTGATGGCAGGGAGGGACTTTAGAGAACGGCAGAGGGGAGGGGGAGCAGGGAGGCACTGGTTGAGATGATGAACTCTTGGGTTGTCCGCCTGTATCATGGCCAGAGGCTGGGAGGGTTTTGGAGATCTGAAGAGGGGCCAGGAGCATGGAGCTGGACCAAATTCTGTTTTTAACAATCAATCTGACTATTGATGGCGAGCAAATTTGGAGAACACATTATTCAACATATGGTTTAAAAGCACTTAGAAAAGAAAACAGTGATCCTTGGGAGCCGCCACAAGTTCATCGAAAACAGGGCAGGCTAACATTTTCTTGCTAGCACACAGCTGGATCAGGGCGTTATAGATAGTTATACTTCCTGTCATTCACCGCATGCCTACCATGTGTTAGGTACTCCACCAGGCATTTTAAAATAAAATATGTACAATTTTATTTTGAAGTTGAGCAAAGTGAGGTTCAGAGTGGTTTAGTGACTTGACTAAGGCTAATAAGTGATAGAGTTGGGATTTGCATCCTGACTTGTTTGTTTTGAAGCTTCAACCATTGCCAGCATACCCTGCTGATTCATGCGGTGGATCTAGAGTTCAGTCAGTCGTTCTTTCATTCGGTGGCTCTTTTTGAGGTGCTGTGTGCAAGGACTGTGCCAGG